>NC_140649.1:14709025-15282025 GCF_978046115.1 Saccoglossus kowalevskii | reverse complement strand
ACACCTGTTTTAGATTCCTGGTCAGTTGAACATCGCAGCTTTTACAAAATTCTCAAAGACAATTTAAATAAAAGATATAAATTGCCCTCTCGTATTTGTTGCCTTATTACAAGAGAATATATAATACACGACGTGCTGTTCATGTCACAAGTATCGTATTATATGCCTTACTTGTGTTTTCCCGATAAATAGGAAACGTCTTCATACTACAACGTCCAATATGTCTTGTGGTTAGGATTTGGCGCTTTCACCGCCAAGGCCCAGGTTTAATTCCCGGTGTGGGAACACCTGTTTTAGATTCCTGGTCAGTTGAACATCGCAGCTTGTATAAAATGCTCATAGATAATTTAATTAAAAGGTATAAATTGGCCTCTCGTATTTGTTGCCTTATTACAAGAGAATATATAATACACGACGTGCAGTTCATGTCACAAGTATCCTATTATATGCCTTACTTGTGTTTTCCCGATAAATAATAAACGCCTTCATACGACAACGTCCCATATGGTCTAGTGGTTAGATTTGGCGCTTTCAACGCCAAGGCTCGGGTTCAATTCCCGGTGTGGGAACACCTGTTTTAGATTCCTGGTTAGTTGAACATCGCAGCTTGTAAAAAATGTTCAGAGTCAATTTAATTAAAAGATATAAATTGGCCTCTCGTATTTGTTGCCTTATTACAAGAGAATATATAATACACAACGTGCAGTTCATGTCACAAGTATCCTATTATATGCCTTACTTGTGTTTTCCCGATAAATAGGAAACGCCTTCATACGACAACGTCCCATATGGTCTAGTGGTTAGATTTGGCGCTTTCACCGTCAAGGCTCGGGTTCAATTCCCGGTGTGGGAACATCTGTTTTAGATTCCTGGTCAGTTGAACATCGCAGCTTTTACAAAATTCTCAAAGACAATTTAAATAAAAGATATAAATTGGCCTCTCGTATTTGTTGCCTTATTACAAGAGAATATATAATACACGACGTGCAGTTCATGTCACAAGCATCCGATTGTATGCCATACTTGTTTTTTCCTGATAAATAGGAAACGCCTTCATACGACAACATCCCATATGTCTTGTGGTTAGGATTTGGCGCTTTCACCGCCAAGGCTCGGGTTCAATTCCCGGTGTGGGAACACCTGTTTTAGATTCCTGGTCAGTTGAACATCGCAGCTTGTACAACATTCTCAAAGACAATTTAAATAAAAGATATAAATTGGCCTCTCGTAGTTGTTGCCTTATTACAAGAGAATATATAATACACGACGTGCAGTTCATGTCACAAGTATCGTATTATATGCCTTACTTGGGTTTTCCCGATAAATAGGAAACGCCTTCAAATGTCGTCGTCCCATATGGTCTAGTGGTTAGGATTTGGCGCTTTCACTGCCAAGGCCCGGATTCAATTCCTGGGGTAGGAACACCTGTTTTAGATTCCTGGTCAGTTGAACATCGCAGCTTGTATAAAATGCTCATAGACAATTTAATTAAAATATATAAATTGGCCGCTCGTCTTTGTTGCCTTATTACAAGAGAATATATAATACACGACGTGCAGTTCATGTCACAACTATCCGATTGCATGCCATACTTGTGTTTTCCCGATAAATAGGAAACGCCTTCAAATGTCATCGTCCCATATGGTCTAGTGATTAGGATTTGGCGCTTTCAACGCCAAGGCTCGGATTCAATTCCCGGTGTGGGAACACCTGTTTTAGATTCCTGGTCAGTTGAACATCGCAGCTTTTACAAAATTCTCAAAGAAAATTTAAATAAAAGATATAAATTGCCCTCTCGTATTTGTTGCCTTATTACAAGAGAATATATAATACACGACGTGCTGTTCATGTCACAAGTATCGTATTATATGCCTTACTTGTGTTTTCCCGATAAATAGGAAACGTCTTCATACGACAACGTCCAATATGTCTTGTGGTTAGGATTTGGCGCTTTCACCGCCAAGGCCCAGGTTTAATTCCCGGTGTGGGAACACCTGTTTTAGATTCCTGGTCAGTTGAACATCGCAGCTTGTATAAAATGCTCATGGACAATTTAATTAAAAGATATAAATTGGCCTCTCGTATTTGTTGCCTTATTACAAGAGAACATATAATACACGACGTGCAGTTCATGTCACAAGTATCCTATTATATGCCTTACTTGTGTTTTCCCGATAAATAGGAAATGCCTTAATACGACAACGTCCCATATGGTCTAGTGGATTAGGATTTGGCGCTTTCACCGCCAAGGCCCGGATTCAATTCCCGGTGTGGGAATACCTGTTTTAGATTCCTGGTCAGTTGAACATCGCAGCTTGTATAAAATTCTCAAAGACAATTTAATTAAAAGATATAAATTGGCCTCTCGTATTTGTTGCCTTATTACAAGAGAATATATAATACACGACTTGCAGTTCTTGTCCCAAGCATCCGATTGTATGCCATACTTGTGTTTTCCCGATAAATATGTATCGCCTTCATACGGCAACGACCCATATGGTCTAGTGGTTAGGATTTGGCGCTTTCACCGCCGAGGCCCGGGTTCAATTCCCGGTGTGGGAACACCTGTTTTAGATTCCTGGTCAGTTGAACATCGCAGCTTGTATAAAATTATCATTGACAATTTAATTAAAAGATATAAATTAGCTTCTCGTATTTGTTGGCTTGATTACAAGATAATATATAATATTCGACATTCAGTTCATGTCACAAGCATCCGATTGTATGCCATACTTGTGTTTTCCCGATAAATAGGAAACGCCTTCATACGACAACGTACCATATGTCTAGTGGTTAGGATTTGGCGCTTTCACCGACATAGCCCTGGTTCAATTCCCGGTATGGGAACACCTGTTTTAGATTCCTGGTCAGTTGAACATCGCAGCTTGTATAATATGCTCATAGACAATTTAATTAAAAGATATAAATTGGCCTCTCGTATTTGTTGCCTTATTACAAGAGAATATATAATACACGACGTGCAGTTCATGTCACAAATATCCTATTATATGCCTTACTTGTGTTTTCCCGATAAATAGGAAACGGCTTCATACGACAACGTCCCATATGGTCTAGTGGTTAGATTTGGCGCTTTCACCGCCAAGGCCCGGGTTCAATTCCCGGTGTGGGAACACCTGTTTTAGATTCCTGGTCAGTTGAACATCGCAGCTTGTATAAAATTCTCATAGACAATTTAATTAAAAGATATAAATTGGCCTCTCGTATTTGTTGCCTTATTACAAGAGAATATATAATACACGACTTGCAGTTCATGTCCCAAGCATCCGATTGTATGCCATACTTGTGTTTTCCCGATAAATATGTATCGCCTTCATACGGCAAAGACCCATATGGTCTAGTGGTTAGGATTTGGCGCTTTCACCGCCGAGGCCCGGGTTCAATTCCCGGTGTGGGAACACCTGTTTTAGATTCCTGGTCAGTTGAACATCGCAGCTTGTATAAAATTATCATTGACAATTTAATTAAAAGATATAAATTAGCTTCTCGTATTTGTTGGCTTGATTACAAGATAATATATAATATTCGACATTCAGTTCATGTCACAAGCATCCGATTGTATGCCATACTTGTGTTTTCCCGATAAATAGGAAACGCCTTCATACGACAACGTACCATATGTCTAGTGGTTAGGATTTGGCGCTTTCACCGACATAGCCCTGGTTCAATTCCCAGTATGGGAACACCTGTTTTAGATTCCTGGTCAGTTGAACATCGCAGCTTGTATAATATGCTCATAGACAATTTAATTAAAAGATATAAATTGGCCTCTCGTATTTGTTGCCTTATTACAAGAGAATATATAATACACGACGTGCAGTTCATGTCACAACTATCCGATTGCATGCCTTACTTGTGTTTTCCCGATAAATAGGAAACGCCTTCAAATGTCATCGTCCCATATGGTCTAGTGATTAGGATTTGGTGCTTTCAACGCCAAGGCTCGGATTCAATTCCCGGTGTGGGAACACCTGTTTTAGATTCCTGGTCAGTTGAACATCGCAGCTTTTACAAAATTCTCAAAGACAATTTAAATAAAAGATATAAATTGCCCTCTCGTATTTGTTGCCTTATTACAAGAGAATATATAATACACGACGTGCTGTTCATGTCACAAGTATCGTATTATATGCCTTACTTGTGTTTTCCCGATAAATAGGAAACGTCTTCATACGACAACGTCCAATATGTCTTGTGGTTAGGATTTGGCGCTTTCACCGCCAAGGCCCAGGTTTAATTCCCGGTGTGGGAACACCTGTTTTAGATTCCTGGTCAGTTGAACATCGCAGCTTGTATAAAATGCTCATAGATAATTTAATTAAAAGGTATAAATTGGCCTCTCGTATTTGTTGCCTTATTACAAGAGAATATATAATACACGACGTGCAGTTCATGTCACAAGTATCCTATTATATGCCTTACTTGTGTTTTCCCGATAAATAGGAAACGCCTTCATACGACAACGTCCCATATGGTCTAGTGGTTAGATTTGGCGCTTTCAACGCCAAGGCCCGGATTCAATTCCTGGTGTGGGAACACCTGTTTTAGATTCCTGGTCAGTTGAACATCGCAGCTTGTAAAAAATGCTCAGAGTCAATTTAATTAAAAGATATAAATTGGCCTCTCGTATTTGTTGCCTTATTACAAGAGAATATATAATACACAACGTGCAGTTCATGTCACAAGTATCCTATTATATGCCTTACTTGTGTTTTCCCGATAAATAGGAAACGCCTTCATACGACAACGTCCCATATGGTCTAGTGGTTAGATTTGGCGCTTTCACCGTCAAGGCTCGGGTTCAATTCCCGGTGTGGGAACATCTGTTTTAGATTCCTGGTCAGTTGAACATCGCAGCTTTTACAAAATTCTCAAAGACAATTTAAATAAAAGATATAAATTGGCCTCTCGTATTTGTTGCCTTATTACAAGAGAATATATAATACACGACGTGCATTTCATGTCACAAGCATCCGATTGTATGCCATACTTGTTTTTTCCTGATAAATAGGAAACGCCTTCATACGACAACATCCCATATGTCTTGTGGTTAGGATTTGGCGCTTTCACCGCCAAGGCTCGGGTTCAATTCCCGGTGTGGGAACACCTGTTTTAGATTCCTGGTCAGTTGAACATCGCAGCTTGTACAACATTCTCAAAGACAATTTAAATAAAAGATATAAATTGGCCTCTCGTATTTGTTGCCTTATTACAAGAGAATATATAATACACGACGTGCAGTTCATGTCACAAGTATCCTATTATATGCCTTACTTGGGTTTTCCCGATAAATAGGAAACGCCTTCAAATGTCGTCGTCCCATATGGTCTAGTGGTTAGGATTTGGCGCTTTCACTGCCAAGGCCCGGATTCAATTCCTGGGGTGGGAACACCTGTTTTAGATTCCTGGTCAGTTGAACATCGCAGCTTGTATAAAATGCTCATAGACAATTTAATTAAAATATATAAATTGGCCGCTCGTCTTTGTTGCCTTATTACAAGAGAATATATAATACACGACGTGCAGTTCATGTCACAACTATCCGATTGCATGCCATACTTGTGTTTTCCCGATAAATAGGAAACGCCTTCAAATGTCATCGTCCCATATGGTCTAGTGATTAGGATTTGGCGCTTTCAACGCCAAGGCTCGGATTCAATTCCCGGTGTGGGAACACCTGTTTTAGATTCCTGGTCAGTTGAACATCGCAGCTTTTACAAAATTCTCAAAGAAAATTTAAATAAAAGATATAAATTGCCCTCTCGTATTTGTTGCCTTATTACAAGAGAATATATAATACACGACGTGCTGTTCATGTCACAAGTATCGTATTATATGCCTTACTTGTGTTTTCCCGATAAATAGGAAACGTCTTCATACGACAACGTCCAATATGTCTTGTGGTTAGGATTTGGCGCTTTCACCGCCAAGGCCCGGGTTCAATTCCTGGTGTGGGAACACCTGTTTTAGATTCCTGGTCAGTTGAACATCGCAGCTTGTATAAAATGCTCATAGACAATTTAATTAAAATATATAAATTGGCCTCTCGTATTTGTTGCCTTATTACAAGGGAATATATAATACACGACGTGCAGTTCATGTCACAAATATCCGATTATATGCCTTACTTGTGTTTTCCCGATAAATAGGAAACGCCTTCATACGTCAACGTCCCATATGTCTTGTGGTTAGGATTTGGCGCTTTCCCCGCCAAGGCCCGTGTTCAATTCCCGGTGTGGGAACACCTGTTTTAGATTCCTGGTCAGTTGAACATCGCAGCTTGTATAAAATGCTCATAGACAATTTAATTAAAAGATATAAATTGGCCTCTCGTATTTGTTGCCTTATTACAAGAGAACATATAATACACGACGTGCAGTTCATGTCACAAATATCCTATTATATGCCTTACTTGTGTTTTCCCGATAAATAGGAAACGCCTTAATACGACAACGTCCCATATGGTCTAGTGGATTAGGATTTGGCGCTTTCACCGCCAAGGCCCGGATTCAATTCCCGGTGTGGGAATACCTGTTTTAGATTCCTGGTCAGTTGAACATCGCAGCTTGTATAAAATTCTCAAAGACAATTTAATTAAAAGATATAAATTGGCCTCTCGTATTTGTTGCCTTATTACAAGAGAATATATAATACACGACTTGCAGTTCATGTCCCAAGCATCCGATTGTATGCCATACTTGTGTTTTCCCGATAAATATGTATCGCCTTCATACGGCAACGACCCATATGGTCTAGTGTTTAGGATTTGGCGCTTTCACCGCCGAGGCCCGGGTTCAATTCCCGGTGTGGGAACACCTGTTTTAGATTCCTGGTCAGTTGAACATCGCAGCTTGTATAAAATTATCATTGACAATTTAATTAAAAGATATAAATTAGCTTCTCGTATTTGTTGGCTTGATTACAAGATAATATATAATATTCGACATTCAGTTCATGTCACAATCATCCGATTGTATGCCATACTTGTGTTTTCCGATAAATAGGAAACGCCTTCATACGACAACGTACCATATATCTAGTGGTTAGGATTTGGCGCTTTCACCGACATAGCCCTGGTTCAATTCCCGGTATGGGAACACCTGTTTTAGATTCCTGGTCAGTTGAACATCGCAGCTTGTATAATATGCTCATAGACAATTTAATTAAAAGATATAAATTGGCCTCTCGTATTTGTTGCCTTATTACAAGAGAATATATAATACACGACGTGCAGTTCATGTCACAAATATCCTATTATATGCCTTACTTGTGTTTTCCCGATAAATAGGAAACGGCTTCATACGACAACGTCCCATATGGTCTAGTGGTTAGATTTGGCGCTTTCACCGCCAAGGCCCGGGTTCAATTCCCGGTGTGGGAACACCTGTTTTAGATTCCTGGTCAGTTGAACATCGCAGCTTGTATAAAATTCTCATAGACAATTTAATTAAAAGATATAAATTGGCCTCTCGTATTTGTTGCCTCATTACAAGAGAATATATAATACACGACTTGCAGTTCATGTCCCAAGCATCCGATTGTATGCCATACTTGTGTTTTCCCGATAAATATGTATCGCCTTCATACGGCAACGACCCATATGGTCTAGTGGTTAGGATTTGGCGCTTTCACCGCCGAGGCCCGGGTTCAATTCCCGGTGTGGGAACACCTGTTTTAGATTCCTGGTCAGTTGAACATCGCAGCTTGTATAAAATTATCATTGACAATTTAATTAAAAGATATAAATTAGCTTCTCGTATTTGTTGGCTTGATTACAAGATAATATATAATATTCGACATTCAGTTCATGTCACAAGCATCCGATTGTATGCCATACTTGTGTTTTCCCGATAAATAGGAAACGCCTTCATACGACAACGTACCATATGTCTAGTGGTTAGGATTTGGCGCTTTCACAGACATAGCCCTGGTTCAATTCCCGGTATGGGAACACCTGTTTTAGATTCCTGGTCAGTTGAACATCGCAGCTTGTATAATATGCTCATAGACAATTTAATTAAAAGATATAAATTGGCCTCTCGTATTTGTTGCCTTATTACAAGAGAATATATAATACACGACGTGCAGTTCATGTCACAAGTATCCTATTATATGCCTTACTTGTGTTTTCCCGATAAATAGGAAACGCCTTCATACGACAACGTCCCATATGGTCTAGTGGTTAGATTTGGCGCTTTCACCGTCAAGGCTCGGGTTCAATTCCCGGTGTGGGAACATCTGTTTTAGATTCCTGGTCAGTTGAACATCGCAGCTTTTACAAAATTCTCAAAGACAATTTAATTAAAAGATATAAATTGGCCTCTCGTATTTGTTGCCTTATTACAAGAGAATATATAATACACGACTTGCAGTTCATGTCCCAAGCATCCGATTGTATGCCATACTTGTGTTTTCCCGATAAATATGTATCGCCTTCATACGGCAACGACCCATATGGTCTAGTGGTTAGGATTTGGCGCTTTCACCGCCGAGGCCCGGGTTCAATTCCCGGTGTGGGAACACCTGTTTTAGATTCCTGGTCAGTTGAACATCGCAGCTTGTATAAAATTATCATTGACAATTTAATTAAAAGATATAAATTAGCTTCTCGTATTTGTTGGCTTGATTACAAGATAATATATAATATTCGACATTCAGTTCATGTCACAAGCATCCGATTGTATGCCATACTTGTGTTTTCCCGATAAATAGGAAACGCCTTCATACGACAACGTACCATATATCTAGTGGTTAGGATTTGGCGCTTTCACCGACATAGCCCTGGTTCAATTCCCGGTATGGGAACACCTGTTTTAGATTCCTGGTCAGTTGAACATCGCAGCTTGTATAATATGCTCATAGACAATTTAATTAAAAGATATAAATTGGCCTCTCGTATTTGTTGCCTTATTACAAGAGAATATATAATACACGACGTGCAGTTCATGTCACAAATATCCTATTATATGCCTTACTTGTGTTTTCCCGATAAATAGGAAACGGCTTCATACGACAACGTCCCATATGGTCTAGTGGTTAGATTTGGCGCTTTCACCGCCAAGGCCCGGGTTCAATTCCCGGTGTGGGAACACCTGTTTTAGATTCCTGGTCAGTTGAACATCGCAGCTTGTATAAAATTCTCATAGACAATTTAATTAAAAGATATAAATTGGCCTCTCGTATTTGTTGCCTCATTACAAGAGAATATATAATACACGACTTGCAGTTCATGTCCCAAGCATCCGATTGTATGCCATACTTGTGTTTTCCCGATAAATATGTATCGCCTTCATACGGCAACGACCCATATGGTCTAGTGGTTAGGATTTGGCGCTTTCACCGCCGAGGCCCGGGTTCAATTCCCGGTGTGGGAACACCTGTTTTAGATTCCTGGTCAGTTGAACATCGCAGCTTGTATAAAATTATCATTGACAATTTAATTAAAAGATATAAATTAGCTTCTCGTATTTGTTGGCTTGATTACAAGATAATATATAATATTCGACATTCAGTTCATGTCACAAGCATCCGATTGTATGCCATACTTGTGTTTTCCCGATAAATAGGAAACGCCTTCATACGACAACGTACCATATGTCTAGTGGTTAGGATTTGGCGCTTTCACAGACATAGCCCTGGTTCAATTCCCGGTATGGGAACACCTGTTTTAGATTCCTGGTCAGTTGAACATCGCAGCTTGTATAATATGCTCATAGACAATTTAATTAAAAGATATAAATTGGCCTCTCGTATTTGTTGCCTTATTACAAGAGAATATATAATACACGACGTGCAGTTCATGTCACAAATATCCTATTATATGCCTTACTTGTGTTTTCCCGATAAATAGGAAACGGCTTCATACGACAACGTCCCATATGGTCTAGTGGTTAGATTTGGCGCTTTCACCGCCAAGGCCCGGGTTCAATTTCCGGTGTGGGAACACCTGTTTTAGATTCCTGGTCAGTTGAACATCGCAGCTTGTATAAAATTCTCATAGACAATTTAATTAAAAGATATAAATTGGCCTCTCGTATTTGTTGCCTTATTACAAGAGAATATATAATACACGACGTGCAGTTCATGTCACAAATATCGTATTATATGCCTTACTTGTGTTTTCCCGATAAATATGTATCGCCTTCATACGGGAACGACCCATATGGTCTAGTGGTTAGGATTTGGCGCTTTCACCGCCGAGGCCCGGGTTCAATTCCCGGTGTGGGAACACCTGTTTTAGATTCCTGGTCAGTTGAACATCGCAGCTTGTATAAAATTATCATTGACAATTTAATTAAAAGATATAAATTAGCTTCTCGTATTTGTTGGCTTGATTACAAGATAATATATAATATTCGACATTCAGTTCATGTCACAAGCATCCGATTGTATGCCATACTTGTGTTTTCCCGATAAATAGGAAACGCCTTCATACGACAACGTACCATATGTCTAGTGGTTAGGATTTGGCGCTTTCACCGCCATAGCCCGGGTTCAATTCCCGGTATGGGAACACCTGTTTTAGATTCCTGGTCAGTTGAACATCGCAGCTTGTATAATATGCTCATAGACAATTTAATTAAAAGATATAAATTGGCCTCTCGTATTTGTTGCCTTAATACAAGAGAATATATAATACACGACGTGCAGTTCATGTCACAAATATCCTATTATATGCCTTACTTGTGTTTTCCCGATAAATAGGAAACGGCTGCATACGACAACGTCCCATATGGTCTAGTGGTTAGATTTGGCGCTTTCACCGCCAAGGCCCGGGTTCAATTCCCGGTGTGGGAACACCTGTTTTAGATTCCTGGTCAGTTGAACATCGCAGCTTGTATAAAATTCTCATAGACAATTTAATTAAAAGATATAAATTGGCCTCTCGTATTTGTTGCCTTATTACAAGAGAATAAATAATACACGACGTGCAGTTCATGTCACAAATATCCCATTATATGCCTTACTTGTGTTTTCCCGATAAATATGTATCGCCTTCATACGGTAACGACCCATATGGTCTAGTGGTTAGGATTTGGCGCTTTCACCGCCGAGGCCCGGGTTCAATTCCTGGTGTGGGAACACCTGTTTCAGATTCCTGGTCAGTTGAACATCGCAGCTTGTATAACATTCTCATAGACAATTTAATTAAAAGATATAAATTGGCCTCTCGTATTTGTTGCCTTATTACAAGAGAATATATAATACACGACGTGCAGTTCATGTCACAAATATCCTATTATATGCCTTACTTGTGTTTTCCCGATAAATAGGAAACGGCTTCATACGACAACGTCCCATATGGTCTAGTGGTTAGATTTGGCGCTTTCACCGCCAAGGCCCGGGTTCAATTTCCGGTGTGGGAACACCTGTTTTAGATTCCTGGTCAGTTGAACATCGCAGCTTGTATAAAATTCTCATAGACAATTTAATTAAAAGATATAAATTGGCCTCTCGTATTTGTTGCCTTATTACAAGAGAATATATAATACACGACGTGCAGTTCATGTCACAAATATCGTATTATATGCCTTACTTGTGTTTTCCCGATAAATATGTATCGCCTTCATACGGGAACGACCCATATGGTCTAGTGGTTAGGATTTGGCGCTTTCACCGCCGAGGCCCGGGTTCAATTCCCGGTGTGGGAACACCTGTTTTAGATTCCTGGTCAGTTGAACATCGCAGCTTGTATAAAATTATCATTGACAATTTAATTAAAAGATATCAATTAGCTTCTCGTATTTGTTGGCTTGATTACAAGATAATATATAATATTCGACATTCAGTTCATGTCACAAGCATCCGATTGTATGCCATACTTGTGTTTTCCCGATAAATAGGAAACGCCTTCATACGACAATGTACCATATGTCTAGTGGTTAGGATTTGGCGCTTTCACCGCCATAGCCCGGGTTCAATTCCCGGTATGGGAACACCTGTTTTAGATTCCTGGTCAGTTGAACATCGCAGCTTGTATAATATGCTCATAGACAATTTAATTAAAAGATATAAATTGGCCTCTCGTATTTGTTGCCTTAATACAAGAGAATATATAATACACGACGTGCAGTTCATGTCACAAATATCCTATTATATGCCTTACTTGTGTTTTCCCGATAAATAGGAAACGGCTGCATACGACAACGTCCCATATGGTCTAGTGGTTAGATTTGGCGCTTTCACCGCCAAGGCCCGGGTTCAATTCCTGGTGTGGGAACACCTGTTTTAGATTCCTGGTCAGTTGAACATCGCAGCTTGTATAAAATTATCATTGACAATTTAATTAAAAGATATAAATTAGCTTCTCGTATTTGTTGGCTTGATTACAAGATAATATATAATATTCGACATTCAGTTCATGTCACAAGCATCCGATTGTATGCCATACTTGTGTTTTCCCGATAAATAGGAAACGCCTTCATACGACAACGTACCATATGTCTAGTGGTTAGGATTTGGCGCTTACACCGCCAAGGCCGGGTTCAATTCCCGGTGTGGGAACACCTGTTTTAGATTCCTGGTCAGTTGAACATCGCAGCTTTTACAAAATTCTCAAAGACAATTTAAATAAAAAACATAAATTGGCCTCTCGTATTTGTTGCCTTAATACAAGAGAATATATAATACACGACGTGCTGTTCATGTCACAAGTATCGTATTATATGCCTTACTTGTGTTATCCCGATAAATAGGAAACGTCTTCATACGACAACGTCCAATATGTCTTGTGGTTAGGATTTGGCGCTTTCACCGCCAAGGCCCGGCTTTAATTCCCGGCGTGGGAACACCTGTTTTAGATTCCTGGTCAGTTGAACATCACAGCTTGTATAAAATGCTCATAGACAATTTAATTAAAATACATAAATTGGCCTCTCGTCTTTGATGCCTTATTACAAGAGAATATATAATACAAGACGTGCAGTTTATGTCACAAGTATCCGATTGCATGCCATACTTGTGTTTTCCCGATAAATAGGAAACGCCGTCAAATGTCATCGTCCCATATAGTCCAGTGGTTAGGATTTGGCGCTTTCACCGCCACGGCCCGGGTTCAATTCCTGGTGTGGGAACACCTGTTTCAGATTCCTGGTCAGTTGAACATAGCAGCTTTTACAAAATTCTCAAAGACAATTTAAATAAAAGATATAAATTGGCCTCTCGTATTTGTTGCCTTATTACAAGAGAATATATAATACACGACGTGCAGTTCATGTCACAAGCATCCGATTGTAAGCCATACTTGTGTTTTCCCGATAAATAGGAAACGCCTTCATACGACAACGTCCCATATGGTTTAGTGGTTAGATTTGGCGCTTTCACCGCCAAGGCCCGGGTTCAATTCCCGGTGTGGGAACACCTGTTTTAGATTCCTGGTCAGTAGAACATCGCTGCTTGTATAATATGCTCATAGACAATTTAATTAAAAGATATAAATTGGCCTCTCGTATTTGTTGCCTTATTACAAGAGAATATATAATACACGACGTGCTGTTCATGTCACAAGTATCGTATTATATGCCTTACTTGTGTTATCCCGATAAATAGGAAACGTCTTCATACGACAACGTCCAATATGTCTTGTGGTTAGGATTTGGCGCTTTCACCGCCAAGGCCCGGCTTTAATTCCCGGCGTGGGAACACCTGTTTTAGATTCCTGGTCAGTTGAACATCACAGCTTGTATAAAATGCTCATAGACAATTTAATTAAAATACATAAATTGGCCTCTCGTCTTTGATGCCTTATTACAAGAGAATATATAATACAAGACGTGCAGTTTATGTCACAAGTATCCGATTGCATGCCATACTTGTGTTTTCCCGATAAATAGGAAACGCCGTCAAATGTCATCGTCCCATATAGTCCAGTGGTTAGGATTTGGCGCTTTCACCGCCACGGCCCGAGTTCAATTCCTGGTGTGGGAACACCTGTTTCAGATTCCTGGTCAGTTGAACATAGCAGCTTTTACAAAATTCTCAAAGACAATTTAAATAAAAGATATAAATTGGCCTCTCGTATTTGTTGACTTATTACAAGAGAATATATAATACACGACGTGCAGTTCATGTCACAAGCATCCGATTGTATGCCATACTTGTGTTTTCCCGATAAATAGGAAACGCCTTCATACGACAACGTCCCATATGGTTTAGTGGTTAGATTTGGCGCTTTCACCGCCAAGGCCCGGGTTCAATTCCCGGTGTGGGAACACCTGTTTTAGATTCCTGGTCAGTAGAACATCGCTGCTTGTATAATATGCTCATAGACAATTTAATTAAAAGATATAAATTGGCCTCTCGTATTTGTTGCCTTATTACAAGAGAATATATAATACACGACGTGCAGTTCATGTCACAAGTATCCTATTATATGCCTTACTTGTGTTTTCCCGATAAATAGGAAACGACTTCATACGACAACGTCCCATATGGTCTAGTGGTTAGATTTGGCGCTTTCACCGCCAAGGCCCGGGTTCAATTCCTGGTGTGGGAACACCTGTTTTAGATTCCTGGTCAGTTGAACATCGCAGCTTGTATAAAATGCTCATAGACAATTTAATTAAAATATATAAATTGGCCTCTCGTATTTGTTGCCTTATTACAAGGGAATATATAATACACGACGTGCAGTTCATGTCACAAATATCCGATTATATGCCTTACTTGTGTTTTCCCGATAAATAGGAAACGCCTTCATACGTCAACGTCCCATATGTCTTGTGGTTAGGATTTGGCGCTTTCCCCGCCAAGGCCCGTGTTCAATTCCCGGTGTGGGAACACCTGTTTTAGATTCCTGGTCAGTTGAACATCGCAGCTTGTATAAAATGTTCATAGACAATTTAATTAAAAGATATAAATTGGCCTCTCGTATTTGTTGCCTTATTACAAGAGAATATATAATACACGACGTGCAGTTCATGTCACAATTATCCTATTATATGCCTTACTTGTGTTTTCCTGATAAATAGGAAACGCCTTCATACGACAACGTACCATATGTCTAGTGGTTAGGATTTGGCGCTTACACCGCCAAGGCCGGGTTCAATTCCCGGTGTGGGAACACCTGTTTTAGATTCCTGGTCAGTTGAACATCGCAGCTTTTACAAAATTCTCAAAGACAATTTAAATAAAAAACATAAATTGGCCTCTCGTATTTGTTGCCTTATTACAAGAGAATATATAATACACGACGTGCTGTTCATGTCACAAGTATCGTATTATATGCCTTACTTGTGTTATCCCGATAAATAGGAAACGTCTTCATACGACAACGTCCAATATGTCTTGTGGTTAGGATTTGGCGCTTTCACCGCCAAGGCCCGGCTTTAATTCCCGGCGTGGGAACACCTGTTTTAGATTCCTGGTCAGTTGAACATCACAGCTTGTATAAAATGCTCATAGACAATTTAATTAAAATACATAAATTGGCCTCTCGTCTTTGATGCCTTATTACAAGAGAATATATAATACAAGACGTGCAGTTTATGTCACAAGTATCCGATTGCATGCCATACTTGTGTTTTCCCGATAAATAGGAAACGCCGTCAAATGTCATCGTCCCATATAGTCCAGTGGTTAGGATTTGGCGCTTTCACCGCCATGGCCCGGGTTCAATTCCTGGTGTGGGAACACCTGTTTCAGATTCCTGGTCAGTTGAACATAGCAGCTTTTACAAAATTCTCAAAGACAATTTAAATAAAAGATATAAATTGGCCTCTCGTATTTGTTGCCTTATTACAAGAGAATATATAATACACGACGTGCAGTTCATGTCACAAGCATCCGATTGTATGCCATACTTGTGTTTTCCCGATAAATAGGAAACGCCTTCATACGACAACGTCCAATATGTCTTGTGGTTAGGATTTGGCGCTTTCACCGCCAAGGCCCGGCTTTAATTCCCGGCGTGGGAACACCTGTTTTAGATTCCTGGTCAGTTGAACATCACAGCTTGTATAAAATGCTCATAGACAATTTAATTAAAATACATAAATTGGCCTCTCGTCTTTGATGCCTTATTACAAGAGAATATATAATACAAGACGTGCAGTTTATGTCACAAGTATCCGATTGCATGCCATACTTGTGTTTTCCCGATAAATAGGAAACGCCGTCAAATGTCATCGTCCCATATAGTCCAGTGGTTAGGATTTGGCGCTTTCACCGCCACGGCCCGGGTTCAATTCCTGGTGTGGGAACACCTGTTTCAGATTCCTGGTCAGTTGAACATAGCAGCTTTTACAAAATTCTCAAAGACAATTTAAATAAAAGATATAAATTGGCCTCTCGTATTTGTTGACTTATTACAAGAGAATATATAATACACGACGTGCAGTTCATGTCACAAGCATCCGATTGTATGCCATACTTGTGTTTTCCCGATAAATAGGAAACGCCTTCATACGACAACGTCCCATATGGTTTAGTGGTTAGATTTGGCGCTTTCACCGCCAAGGCCCGGGTTCAATTCCCGGTGTGGGAACACCTGTTTTAGATTCCTGGTCAGTAGAACATCGCTGCTTGTATAATATGCTCATAGACAATTTAATTAAAAGATATAAATTGGCCTCTCGTATTTGTTGCCTTATTACAAGAGAATATATAATACACGACGTGCAGTTCATGTCACAAGTATCCTATTATATGCCTTACTTGTGTTTTCCCGATAAATAGGAAACGACTTCATACGACAACGTCCCATATGGTCTAGTGGTTAGATTTGGCGCTTTCACCGCCAAGGCCCGGGTTCAATTCCTGGTGTGGGAACACCTGTTTTAGATTCCTGGTCAGTTGAACATCGCAGCTTGTATAAAATGCTCATAGACAATTTAATTAAAAGACATAAATTGGCCTCTCGTATTTGTTGCCTTAGTACAAGAGAATATATAATACACGACGTGCAGTTCATGTCACAAATATCCGATTATATGCCTTACTTGTGTTTTCCCGATAAATAGGAAACGCCTTCATACGTCAACGTCCCATATGTCTTGTGGTTAGGATTTGGCGCTTTCCCCGCCAAGGCCCGTGTTCAATTCCCGGTGTGGGAACACCTGTTTTAGATTCCTGGTCAGTTGAACATCGCAGCTTGTATAAAATGCTCAAAGACAATTTAATTAAAAGATATAAATTGGCCTCTCGTATTTGTTGCCTTATTACAAGAGAATATATAATACACGACGTGCAGTTCATGTCACAATTATCCTATTATATGCCTTACTTGTGTTTTCCTGATAAATAGGAAACGCCTTCATACGACAACGTACCATATGTCTAGTGGTTAGGATTTGGCGCTTACACCGCCAAGGCCGGGTTCAATTCCCGGTGTGGGAACACCTGTTTTAGATTCCTGGTCAGTTGAACATCGCAGCTTTTACAAAATTCTCAAAGACAATTTAAATAAAAAACATAAATTGGCCTCTCGTATTTGTTGCCTTATTACAAGAGAATATATAATACACGACGTGCTGTTCATGTCACAAGTATCGTATTATATGCCTTACTTGTGTTATCCCGATAAATAGGAAACGTCTTCATACGACAACGTCCAATATGTCTTGTGGTTAGGATTTGGCGCTTTCACCGCCAAGGCCCGGCTTTAATTCCCGGCGTGGGAACACCTGTTTTAGATTCCTGGTCAGTTGAACATCACAGCTTGTATAAAATGCTCATAGACAATTTAATTAAAATACATAAATTGGCCTCTCGTCTTTGATGCCTTATTACAAGAGAATATATAATACACGACGTGCAGTTCATGTCACAAGTATCCTATTATATGCCTTACTTGTGTTTTCCCGATAAATAGGAAACGCCTTCATACGACAACGTCCCATATGGTCTAGTGGTTAGATTTGGCGCTTTCACCGCCAAGGCCCGGGTTCAATTCCTGGTGTGGGAACACCTGTTTTAGATTCCTGGTCAGTTGAACATCGCAGCTTGTATAAAATGCTCATAGACAATTTAATTAAAATATATAAATTGGCCTCTCGTATTTGTTGCCTTATTACAAGGGAATATATAATACACGACGTGCAGTTCATGTCACAAGTATCCGATTATATGCCTTACTTGTGTTTTCCCGATAAATAGGAAACGCCTTCATACGTCAACGTCCCATATGTCTTGTGGTTAGGATTTGGCGCTTTCCCCGCCAAGGCCCGTGTTCAATTCCCGGTGTGGGAACACCTGTTTTAGATTCCTGGTCAGTTGAACATCGCAGCTTGTATAAAATGTTCATAGACAATTTAATTAAAAGATATAAATTGGCCTCTCGTATTTGTTGCCTTATTACAAGAGAATATATAATACACGACGTGCAGTTCATGTCACAATTATCCTATTATATGCCTTACTTGTGTTTTCCTGATAAATAGGAAACGCCTTCATACGACAACGTCCCATATGGTCTAGTGGTTAGGATTTGGCGCTTTCACCGCCAAGGCCCGCGTTCAATTTTCGGTGTGGGAATACATGTTTTAGATTCCTGGTCAGTTGAACATCGCAGCTTGTATAAAATTCTCAAAGACAATTTAATTAAAAGATATAAATTGGCCTCTCGTATTTGTTGCCTTATTAAAAGAGAATATATAATACACGACGTGCAGTTCATGTCACAAGTATACTATTATATGTAACATGAACTGAACTAAGTGTATTATATATTATTTGTAATCAAGCCAAAAATACGAGCGGCCAATTTACATCTTTTAATTAAATTGTCTATGAGAATTTTGTACAATCCGCGATGTTCGGCTGACCGGGAATCTAAAACATGTGTTCCCACGCCGGGATTTGAACCCGGGCTTTGGCAGTGAGAGCGCCAAATCCTAAACACTAGACCATATGGTACATTGACTTATGAAGGCGTTTCATATTTATCGGGAAAACACAAGTAAGGTATATACTCGGATACTTGTGACATGAACTGAACATCGTGTATTATATACGCTCTTGTTATCAAGCCAACAAGAACAAGAGGCCAATTAACATCTTATAATTAAATTGTCTATGAGAATCTTATACAAGCCGCGATGTTCGACAGACCAGGAATCTAAAACAGATGTTCCCACACCGAGAATTCAACCCTGGCCTTGGCGGTGAGAGCGCCAAATCCTAACTACTAGACCATATGGGACATTGACGTATCAAGGCGTTTACTATTTATCGGGAAAACACAAGTAAGGCATACAATGCTTGTGACATGAACTGAACTTCGTGTATTAGATATTTTCTCGTAATCAAGCCAACAAATACGAGAGGCCAATTAACATCTTTTAATTAAATTGTCTATGAGAATCTTATACAAGCCGCGATGTTCAACTGACCTGGAATCTAAAACAGATGTTCCACACCGGGAATTGAATCCGGGCCTTGGCGGTGAAAGCGCCAAATTCTAACCACTAGACCATATGGGACCCTGACGTATGAAGGCGTTTGCTATTTGTCGGGAAAACACAAGTAAGGCATATACTCGGATACTTGTGACATGAACTGAACATTGAGTATTATGTACGCTCTTATTATCAAGCCAACAAGTACAAGAGGCCAATTTACATCTTTTAATTAAATTGCCTATGAGAATATTATACAAGCCGCGATGTTCGACTGACCAGGAATCTAAAACAGATGTTCCCACACCGGGAATTCAACCCTGGCCTTGGCGGTGAGAGCGCCAAATCCTAACCACTAGACCATATGGGACATTGACGTATCAAGGCGTTTCCTATTCATCGGGAAAACAAAAGTAAGGCATACGATGCTTGTGACATGAACTGAACGTCGTGTATTAGATATTTTCTTGTAATCAAGCCAACAAATACGAGAGGCCAATTTACATCTTTTAATTAAATTGTCTATGAGAATCTTATACAAGCCCCGATGTTTGACTGACCAGGAATCTAAAACAGATGTTCCTACACCGGGAATTGAAGCCGAGCCTTGGCGATGAAAGCGCAAAATCCGAAACACTAGACCATATGGGACATTGACGTATCAAGGCGTTTCCTATTCATCGGGAAAACACAAGTAAGGCATACAATACTTGTGACATGAACTGAACTTCGTGTATTATATATTATTTGTAATCAAGCCAACAAATACGAGAGGCCAATTTACATCTTTTAATTAAATTGTCTATGAGAATATTATACAAGCCCCGATGTTTGACTGACCAGGAATCTAAAACAGATGTTCCTACACCGGGAATTGAAGCCGAGCCTTGGCGATGAAAGCGCAAAATCCTAACCACTAGACCATATGGGACATTGACGTATCAAGGCGTTTCCTATTGATCGAGAAAACACAAGTAAGGTATACAATACTTGTGACATGAACTGTACGTCGTGTATTATATATTCTTTTGTAATCCTCTTGCTTTTTGTTCGGTTATGCAAACAGTTCGGATATGCGATCTTGTGTGGGCGTGCTCAAGTTTACAGGCTCACTACACACAAATTCTAATGCACATGTTATTGAACACGACGTTCTCTCAAAGTCGCGTAATTTGTATGAAGAAGATGGCGTACACATTAACAGCAGCGGAGTCGCTCGTCTAGTTCGTGACATAAAACTTGTGATTCGCCTGAGAAAGATACAGAAGTATCACGTTGCTAAATCTCATGACAACACTACCAAGACGAAGTATGATAGATTTAATGGGAATAGTCCAAACCGGTATCGGGAAAACCTTGGAAGACCCGGGTATAGACAGCAGAGAAACCATAATGAAGGACGCCCTCAACCAACACTTCCAAGAAAGTCTGGTCATAGCAACTCGTGGGATAACATGCCTATAGAAAATAACGACAACCCAGCCTTGTTCTCACAGTTCCTGAAATTCATGAACTTTATGAACTCATTTTGAATATAAAACAGGTACTTCACCGTTTTACAAAGCAAATTTCCAACTGGTAGAACCAGTGGATTTTGAATTTTAATTTCCGTTTTACATCCAAAGTTACCGTTGAAAACGTTTGATTAGTAATTGTTGTCTTTCCACTCTTGCAATCATACAAGGGTGTACTTTCAACAGAACCGTTTTTGTTTTGTTTTTCTTTTCTTTTCCTAATAGTACACAAGTACTGTTGGTAGCTGACTGTGTAGTTATAATAGTTTTTATTTTTTTATGCATTTGATTGCACTTTAGTTTTTTATTGACTGCTACGACAAGTTCACATACTCTTGTGTCCTTAGCGTTTTTTTTTTTTTTTTTTTATTAGTATTTTCTAGTTTTGTTGATATCTATACTAACACTCATTGAATATTGTTTTCCGAAATTTTTTTTTTATATATACTAAAGCTTTTTTTCCTTTTAGTCCCCCTGAATTGGATTTAAAAAGTATGAGAAATTTCCATAGCAACGCACTGCCCTACTTTAAGTTAGGTAGTTGGAATGTAAATGGCATCCAAAATAAGAGCCAGGATCATGAGTTTATTAACTTTATTTCTCCATTAGATTTTATTTGTATTCAGGAGACCTGGTTGAATAGTGATATAACCCAAGTTCCTCTCCCAGCTGTCTTAGATAATTATGAAATAATCCGTAAAGATAGACAGTCTGGAAATAACACATCAAAATGTAGGAGAGGTGGAGTTGCTGTTTTGTTCAAGGACAAATTTAAACATTTCATCACTAGAATTAACACAGAAAATAATATTAATGATATTCTCTGGTGTAAAATTGATAAAAAGCTATTTAACCGTAGCAGTGATTTATATATTGGCTGCATATATATACCTCCAGAAAACTCTTCTATTTATAAAAATACTGAAAGTGATAAATTCTTACTGCTTGAGAGGGATATAGCACATGTCTCTGCTAAAGGAGATGTTATCCTATTAGGTGATTTCAACTCTAGAGTTGGCTTAATTAATGATTTAGTAAATGAAGAAAATAATAAACATATTCCCCTCCCTCTTAACTATATCGCTGACAACTTTAGAGAAAGACGTAGCATGGATAACAAAGCAAAAACAAACACTAACAAATTTGGTAGAAAATTAATTGAGCTTTGCATGGACAGTAACTTGATTATTCTCAATGGGCGCACCATTGGTGATTCATCTGGTAAATACACCTGCTACACAGCAAATGTGTGCAGTACCGTTGATTATGCAATCACATCTACTTTTATTTTTGAAAATGTTCAGTATCTCAAAGTGCATGACCTAACCTGCATCTCAGACCACTGCCCCATATCACTGTCTCTGTCTTTTAAAATTGATATTAACAATATTAACATAAAAAAACGTGAAGTCAAAATGAACATGAAACCACTACCAGCAAAATACATCTGGGACAGTAAAGCAAAACTAAAATATAGGCAACTTCTTGAAATTGCTAAAGAAAACAAAATTAGCGACATTATAAACAAAATTGATTCAAACAATTGTGATGATGTTGTTACAGAATTTAGTGCTTTGCTGTCATCGGTCGCGGACAAAACTGTCAAAAAAATAACACCCAAAATTAGAAAAAAGAAAAAAAGAGAAACCAAATTATGGTTGGATAGAAATGCTGGGAAATTCGAAATGAACTTAAATCTGCTAGCAAATTGTTTCAGCAATATCCCCCTTGATCCGTTCACCAGGGGAAAATACTTTGTCATAAAAAAAATATAAAAAATTAATTAAAAGGAAAAAATATGACTTAAAACAGCACCAGTTATCAAGGCTAAATGATTCGGAAGGTGAACCATCAAAATTTTGGAAGCTGTTACGAGACTTAAACTCAGATTGTTTAGATAACAACAACAATTCAATTGAGCCCAATGAATGGCTGTCTTACTTTAAAAAGCTTTTAAACAATAACAGTCTATCAACTGATTTAGAAACAAATCGCCTTAATAAAAACAATTTAAATGAAACTAGTCAAACTGATTGGACTGTTGAAAACAAAACAAACAGCAAAAATGATTTAAATGCCCAAATCACTATACCTGAAATCAAAAAAGCAATTAATCAACTTAAACTAAATAAAACATCAGGGGAGGACGAGCTCTGTAATGAAATGTTTAAATATGGTGAATTCTACATTCTTGAAGGGCTTCAAAAATTGTTTAGTCATATATATAATTCAGGCATTTTTCCAGCCAGTTGGAACACGAGCTTAGTCGTTCCTATTCACAAGTCAGGGTCCAAGACAATTCCTAATAACTACAGAGGGATTGCAGTATCTAGCTGTTTAGGAAAACTGTTTACCAGTATCCTGAACACTAGGCTAATAGCATACTTGGACAAACAAAATATTATTTCAAAGCATCAATTCGGTTTTAGGAAAAACTGCAGGACCACAGACAATCTCTTTATATTAAAAACAATTGTACAAAAATATCTCTATAATAATAGCCATTCAAAAGATATCATAACCTCCAAGTCTAACAAAATCTATGCTTGCTTCATAGATTTTAGAAAGGCGTTTGACAGTGTGTGGCATAATGCTCTCTATTTCAAACTCCTTAAAAATGGCATATCAGGTAAAATGTTTGATATAATAAAAAACATGTACGAAAACAACAGGTACAGAATTAAAACAAAAGAGGGTTTAACTGAGAGCTTTAAATCAACAGTTGGAGTCAGACAAGGGTGCAATCTTAGCCCTACTCTTTTTAACATTTTCTTAAATGATCTACCTGACTGTTTCAACTCTGAAAACTGTGACTCCCCGGTTCTTGATAATTTAAAAGTAAGTTGTCTCCTATATGCAGATGATGTTGTCATTTTATCTAAATCTGCTAGGGGGCTACAAAACTGTTTAGACAACTTAAAAATATATACGTCAAAATGGCGCCTGGCTGTTAATACAGAGAAAACAAAGGTTATTGTATTCAATAAATCAAACAGAGCCCTGAGCAATAATATATTCTTCTTCGCTGAAAAAGAAATTGCCATAGTTAAGCAAATTAATTACCTGGGTATAACTATAAGTGCTAATGGCAAACATAAAGAGGGTATCAACAATTTAAAAAATAAAGGGATGAAAGCTCTCTTTGCTTTGAAATGCAAACTCGGTTATGACAACTCACTAAACATACCCCTCCAACTATCTTTATTTGACAAACTGATAAGACCAATTATTGTATATGGTAGTGATGTTTGGGGTGATGAAAGCACAACTAAGTCTGCAATTGAGGATGTCCATCTTTCATTTTGTCGGTTCATTCTTGGTCTCTCAAAATTCACACCAAAAATGGCTGTTTATGGTGAGCTAGGAAGGTACCCCATTGACTGTTTTATCAAGAAACAACAACTTAAATATTTCAACCGGGTAACAAACTCTGACAACACATTACTAAGAGAAGCCTACTTAGTAAACAAGAATGTAAAAAGTAAATGGTTTACAAGTGTAGAAACCCTCATGCAAGATTTAGATGTTGTCACCATTGTAAACTCAAGTGAAAAAATAATTAAGAAAAATTTAGACTTTATTCATAAAAAATAAACAAATCATTTGAGAACCAATGGATCTTAGACATGCATAATGATAATAGAAAACTAACCTTGGCTAAAAAAAACTAAGAACATACAGACTTTTCAAACAAGATTTAAAAATTGAAAATTACCTAATTAATATGCAGAACCATGGTCTTAGAAGGTTAATTGCAAAATTCAGGACATGCAACCATGACCTTAAAATTGAGAAAGGCAGACATAATAATGTGCGGCTGGATAAAAGAACATGTGATATGTGCACCCAAAATATAGTTGAGGATGAGCAACATTTTGTAATGAAATGTCCAGCTTACAGTCACCATAGGGACAAATTATTCCTGACTGCACAAAATAAAATTCCAAATTTTGATAAAGAAAATAGTCAGAATAAATTCATTTTGATTGTGGCAAACCATACTCTAGCACCAGCCTTAGCTGTCTTCTTAAAAACAGCTATGGAACAAAACAGCAACAACTATCAGTGTATTAGGCCACATTTTGTGTTCACTCTATATTCTGTATTCACCATTGGCTGCAAATTGTATTTTTTTTGTTTTTGACTTGTTTTTTTTTTTTTTAGAAAAGTTTTTCTTTTTTGTTTTCTTTTTTAGATTGTTGTTTTTTTTTTGTTTTTTTTTTAATTTCTTTCTGTAAGACCCTTTTTATCCTTTCCTAAGGATTTTATGCGTCTAATAAAAAATATTCAAATATTCATGACTGAAATGAAATCAAACAATAATACATGCAGAGTACGTCATTAAAAACATTTTTATTTAATCAGTAATACATTGTAATAAAAATGTTGCATGCTGGAATGTTAAAAAATGTTTCAAAATTTCCGTAAATGTAGCGATAATAAAGTTCTTGGGAAAACCAAGTCCCGGAACCAAGTGAAGACGGATTTCTCTGAACGATCGTCATAGGCTGTTTTCGTTATCTTTCGTTTCAGTCCTGCACTTGAATCCATTTTACTGAAAAAATACAGCAGCTTTTGTTTTGCCTTGATATCGGATATCATCGATTTACCAACACCATACTCTGTAGATAGATTGCTTGCGGTTTCGCCACGTTCTAGTCGATTTATAATTGACAACTTCGCGTCCAAGTCAAGCACATCGCGTTTGCATTTCACTGGGGTAGCCATGCCAACGCAGATAAAAGACGCTGATAAAGTAAACAGGTGAAAGGTCGCTTCGTATTCGCTGTGTATAGATCGGCTAGCGGCTCGATGTTACCAGATTGTTCGGGGATTTTCGAATGGTAAACTGCTACAAGATGTCCCGATTTTATTGGATTCAGCAAAGTTTTTAACACCTAGAACGATTGACATAATAAATTGTTGTAAAAATCCAGGTTGGCTACTGTGATCATCGGACATAAGCACTTCGACGCTGTGAACCATCAAACGGCCCGCCGACTGTGGTCATTGGTTGCCGTTGTCTGCTGATAAACCATCAAAGAGGCACACCAAGGGGTTGTCGTTTCGTCTCTCTTTTTCACTGCACTATTAAACTGGCGTCGCTTCTGTGGCAAGACATCCCAGAAGTTATTTTCTTTCTTTTTTTATTCCGAAGCGGATGTGATTTCTGATACTGGACATTAAAATTAAAAATCGGAAAAAAACATGGGATCGGCTCATTGCCGCGTTTCTTTGACGGCAGTGGAACCCCGTACAATTTTCCCGGGAAACGTATCCGAACTGCGGTGACTTACAACTTGGTAAAGTTAAGGATCTGACTGTAAACAGTGGAAAAGACATTTGATGAAGTTTGTGTTTTTAGGACATTTTTTATTTACAGTGGAACACTGGTGTGGCGTAATAGGCTTGTCTGAATTTAGGAAATTATTGGATACTGTAATTCGTTTCATTGTTTGCGCAGACACTGTAAACAATGAACGTACACGTGAAAGACGTCGGATTACATGTTGATAAAAGCTTTAATTTTTATTGAAAGTGTTGCACTAGGAAATCACGCAAGACGACTGTAGTATTTATTGTTCACAGTTGGCTTTTGTATTATACGGAACACAGCCAGACCTGCATACAAACTTTTGGGGACACACAGTAGGTTCGGATAACCGAACATTTCGGATAATCGACGTTCGGATAATCGACGTTCTACTGTAATTAAATAGTCTATGAGAATTTTGTACAAGCTGCGATGTTCAACTGACCAGGAATCTAAAACAGACGGGCCTTGGCGGTGAAAGCGCTAAATCTTAACCACTAGACCATATGGGACCTTGACGTATGAGGTGATTCCTATTTATCAGGAAAATCAAGTAAGCATACAATCGGATGCTTGTGACATGAACTGAAACTCGTGTATTATTCACGCTCTTGTAATCAAGCCAACAAATACGAGAGGCCAATTTTCATTTTTTAATTCTCGCATTTCAGAATACACTGCGCCACCTACCGGCTGTAGAGAGAGACATATCATACGGAAAGCATCATGGGAAATTGGACATCCTTATTCTGAAGTTGTACCGCACGTATTAATTACATCAATTTGTTTTTCATATAATAATTCAGTTTATTTCCATGGTCTTCCTTTGCGAATCCTCGGAATGCTATTCACATACATCGAAGCTTCGAAACCTTGACATATATCCTTGGATGAAGGGTATTAGGTGGGTAAAATGGTCGCAAGAAAAAACAGTAATTGAAGGGTGGAAACATTTGATTAGACGTGGCGGAAAAAGTAAAGATGAAAACATCGTGGACATTCTGAATATTTCTAGACGGTCGAGACTTTGTTCCCGACATTTTGATGAAGATGATATCGATATTTAGGGAAATGCGACCGGTGATCCAAAATATTTTGTATGGAACAACTGGGGGAAACCTGTAAATCAAACGCCATTGAATAAACTTCAAGCTGCTAGGCAACCACGGCCATCAATTTTACAGGTGCGTGAGAACGTCCCAAATGAATTGGTACCGACTGTTGGCAAAGAGTTGGAGATTGCAATAAAGCAGAAATCTTATATTGGACTTTAGTTGTATTTTTTTTGTTGAGTTTAAACGTACATGTCGTTTGATGCCCATAAATAAAATCAGTTGATGTATAGTTAGTTTGGCTAATGTCGAGTCTGTGTATATGATATGATACGTGGTCCCCAAACACTGAATCCCAGAGCGTTTTCGTTATATTCTAAAGGATTGCGTTTTTGTTTTTGTTTTTGCGATCAACTATTTTTACACAGAAAAATGGTAGCTGTTTGTGATCAGGCAGTATTCGTATTTACAATGGTGCGTCCAAACGTTTGTGACTGTACATTTAAAGTGAACAACTTACTGAATACCAAACTGCATTGCTGCATTGTCAGATGATTTTTTAATTTACAAATGCTTGCCACTTCCTGTCTTTATTATTTTTTATATAGGTTTGCAGCTTAATGTTTGTCCATTTGTTGAGACACCACAACCACCGGATCATGATTACCTCCATACTGCATCTCTTAACATAAGTACACAAACCACGATGACCATGGATGACGTAAATGTTCTAGAAAGTACAGCTAAACCACCATCTTCAAAAAAACCAGGACAAGGTGTAGTCAACTGTGCAACTGAGACTGATGAGAGAGTAAATTTCTATACAGGATTGCACTCAAAGTCTATTCTCCAGGGTGAGACATTCACAATATCAAATTCATTCATATTAAAACACTTTGTAATTTTTCTTTTTTCGAAATTGTTATTGTTGTAATTTTGTATACGTGTTATTGCTTGTGTTGCTATACTACTGGTTTATTATTTTTGTACAGTTTTCATATATAGTTTCCGCGGTGACAATACATAGTTTAAGGTAATGTTTTCAGTACTGCATTGTTTTATTTGTTCATATTTTATATTTTTATTTGTTTTTATTTTTGTTGTAGGTGTTTATGACTCAATTAGTGGGGGTGTTGATCAACTAAAGTACTGGATAGGTGCAGAGAGTACTTTTGATCATCATAACAGTGGGCGACAAAGACCAGAAAGGCAACATCAGTTGCCGCATTATTACCAGTTACTTATGTGCTTAATTAGACTACGTCTAAATTTACCACTTCTCCTCCTAGCGGATTTGTTCGATGTAAGCTGTTCAACTGTAACAAGAATAACAATCACATGGATCTCCTACATGTACCAGACTTTAGTCGCAGCATTACTTGTCTGGCCATCACAAGCAAATATTCAAGAAGGATGCCACTGGATTTTAAAAAGTCGTTCCCCAATACCCGTGTTGTAATTGACTGTTCTGAATTTTTTATTGATCGGCCAAAGAACAAAAATGAACAATATAAAACTTACTCACAATATAAAAGTCACAATACATACAACATTTTGTTTGGGGTTTCACCTTTTCGTGCATTCATATTTGTATGTGACCTGTGGTCAGGAAATGTTTCTGACAAGTATCTTACAGAACAAAGTGGACTGATAGAAAAGCTGGATGATGGAGATGCTATGATGGCTGATAGAGGCTTCCATATAGAAGATTTACTTCACCAGAAAATAGCTTAATGGGAAGGGTAAAAGACTTAATGTTAATGAAATTAGACGAACAAGATAATAGCACGCCTTAGGATTCATGTCGAAAGAGCAATCCAACGTGTTAAATGTTGGAGGATCTTGAAACACCAAATTCCATCTTCTTTACAGAATTGTGAATCAATGATTGTTAAACTGGTACAGCATTCTGCAATTTCAAAGGACCCTTATTTTATTCTAAAAACGTACAAGAATTGAAAATGTCTAAAGTTAAGTTGTACCTAAAAAGGCAGTTAAGCGCAAACACAGTTGCTGATGCTTGAATGCAAATGTATATCTTTACAACACGTTTGTAAGCAAAGGTACCATTACAGAAAGTCTTCTTCACTTGTAATAAATATGTATTTCAGTAATGATTTTCTAGTCCAGTTTTATTATTATTATTTGGATTTCTGATTGTTTTTTTGTTCTTTCATATTGTTTGACTGAATTCAGACTCATCAATTTTTTTTTCTCTGCCATGGTCCAATCTGATTAAAATTGCATGTATTTCCTGTGTGGGAGTCATTGTATTGTCACACATATTGATTCTAGATTGTGGTTGGTTAGCAATCACGTAATTCTGATGATGTGAATATGTTCACACGATTAATGACCATGAATGATGCATCATTAACAAATTAGTTGTTACTGTTACCATACTTTTAAATGCCAATTTTTAGAATAAATTATCATACTAAATAGGTAAACGACACTAATTTTTATAGTTGGTAAATGTGTACTTAATTTTAGCAGCAGGCAAGCTAAATGTTGAAATAAGGGGTTTGACTATTTTTTTTTCATAATTTGAATGCCAAACTTACAACGTAGGATTTCATACCATTGGCTATGTTGTATCATTCTGGAGTATGTGGCAAGCCAGTCAAGGTAGCAGGTACATCGGTAGCACACCAAGGGATAAATACTAAATTCTATAAAATATTTGTTTTGAAAGAAACGTACAGATTTCCATTGTGATTTTTTTGTAACAATTGATTCATGTCAGTAAACAGTATATATTATACATCTGTCATCTTACTTGCATTGAATAAAAACATCACAATAAATATTGAGTGTTAAGTGTTTTTTAATGTATGGTATTGTTCATACCAAAGCATAGTATAAGTGTGTGACAATATAGGTAATCATACAAGTTGGAGTAGGTTTACAACAGGTATCAACTAAAAGTTTGACTAACAATATGGATTGGTAGGTAGGTCCACGCACAAAATAGTTTTGAACTGTTTGCTCCTCCCACATGAAATCTTGATAATAATTTACAAACCTTTTGATCAAAAAAGCAGATTTTCATAGCAATGGCAGTACAGCAGGATTAAAAACAAGTTCTGCTTTACTCTGTAACAGTTCCCATCTGTCCACATCAAAGTATACAGATATTTTTGTATTCCTTTACGTGTGTACACAACTAAATCACAAGATGCTATACCTGTCACACCTAACTGGAATTGTATCTGGCTGTACCATGGGGAAGTCTATTTTAAATGAAAAGTTTCATCAACTAGTTCTAAATGATATTTGGGATCTATGCAAGGTATTTTCTCAACAGCAATATTTTTGTGCTTAAAAGAACATTTAATTTCAATTAGTTTTGGTTTGTGGCATGAACAATTAACAGTGCCATCAGGTGATGCTCCCATAAATGGTTTATTTTTCAATACTATTAGTCCACACTCATTAACTTCAAATTTGTTGTGTTTCTTAACTTCACTAATTGTGTATAATTTCCTTGCAACCGGGTCATTGTCTTTACCAAAAGTTACAGCACTGTTTTCAATAGGTTTTGCAGTTCCCAAAATCTTACTGACTAATGTTTCACACCTGTGAACATCTCTCACTGATCTCACCAAGTCAGCAATGCTTGCTGTTATACGTCCCTTTCTGGCTTCATACCATGCAGGATCACATTGGAGAAGGTTTTTTTAGAATTTCTACATGCTGCTCTGTTGTATTTTGGGTTAAATAATCTAAAAACATCATGTTACTTCCTGAATATATGTAAGTTGTATAAATCTCTTGCATCGTCGGCACATTAGTCACAGGCGATAGTTGTGGATCTTTCACTATTCAGAAATAATGCACCGGGAAGAGATTCTTCACATACTTGTAAAAAATGTAGTCATATTTACTATTCATACTTGAGTGAATAAGAGGGAGGGGACTTGTTTTCTTTTCTCTTTTGTTTTATTGCCTAAAATAAAGTGGTGGGTAATGAGTTGTCTAACAATATGACAGAAAGGGAGTACTGGTAAATAGATACTTTTGGATATCTGCTTTCAGAGTATACAGCAGACTGAGCTATATCAGCCGACAGGCTGTTAGTTAATGAAATATGTTGCCACCGTGTTGGGAAGAAAGTAAAATTTACAATAGGTACATCCATTTTCCCAAGCGCCCCTCACCATTTTTAAAATGGTTACCTCTTAAGAAAATCAGCACCTCACCCTTTATAAATGCTCTTGCATTTTGAGAATGTCTGTATTGTTCACTGTTCTCAGTGGTCTGTAGTTTTTAGGTTGGGGACCAAGTTTCTTTGGTGCTGTTTTATCTCTGAGATAATCAAGGTTTTCCACCTCAACTGGGATGGATGTTTTCCGGGGCTTAGTCCACACACAAGTCTCATCGGTACCTACTGCAGTTCCCCTGTCAGTCTGCCTGTCTATGTATTCAGCGACTGCAAATAGTAGAGCAGCTGTGTGCTTGCAGGAACCATCATCACTAATAGAAAAATAAATATAAAGTATTTTAATGGAGGAAACCAATAAACAAATATTTCACCATATAACCATAATTTATTTTAGTTTGTATAGTTAAAAACAGGGGACGAGAGAAAATGGATGGCATACACTACACTTGTTCTAAGATGTGGGAAGGAGTGATTAAAACTTTAAAGCATTCTTTAATACTAAAATATACTGTTATTTACAACTTTATATTTACATGCTAATTTTTGTAAACAACACAGATCTTTTCAAATTAATTATGTTTGCATCAGTACATTAATATCAACAAAACACTACATGTAGTTTCTCAAAGATATGAATGTTTGAACTACATAGTACATGTATGATAATTACATGTATTATAATTACTGGTTTAGTAACACTTACGCTGCAACACAGCCACAACCAGCTGACATAACTTCAGCATCTGATGAAAGAAGTAGCAAGTATCGTACCACTGAGCAGTTTGGCGTTGTTCAGGTTTCACCTCAGCTTTGACATAGACGTGATCTATCAGCCCAGACACCTTTCCTAAAAGAACGTCCTTTACATGGTTATCCTTAAACATAAGATACCCATAGTCGTGTTTATATTTTGTCAGACGTTCCGGCGTCCACTCGCAGTTTCTTATTAAATACGCAAACACGTCACTAAGCGCAACTTTCGGGAGACAAGGAAGTTTTCGTGTTCACAGCACTTGTTTACCATTCAGGTCAACAGCAACAGTCCCGTCATCATTTAACACCCGCTGGCGTTTCCTCTCTGACTCATCATGATCACAGTCTTCATTAAGATCGTATATACCGCTTGCTTTTGGTGCCAATTCAACCAACTCATTTTTCTTCTTCCCAGCACATGGTATACGACGATTTTCTTGAATCGGGGACTCGCAGACGACTAAAGTCACAGAAGACCGCCATACAAATAAGCCTCTCAACGTTCTCCGCTGATATCGCCATTATTGCGATGTCGACACAGGAAGTGAGAAATACGTCTTTCCAGGTTATCCGCCGAGGGCGCACTTATGAAACGCGAGAATTAAATTGTCCATGAGAATTTTGTACAAGCCGCAATGTTTGACTGACCAGGAATCTAAAACAGGTTTTCCCACACTGGGAATTGAACCAGGGCCTTGGCGGTGAGAGCGCCAAATCCTAACAACTAGACCATATGGGATGTTGACGTATGAAGGCGTTTGCTATTTATAGGGAAACACAAGTAAGGCACACAATCGGATACTTGTGACATGAACTGAAACTCGTGTATTATTCACGCTCTTGTAATCGGATACTTGTAACATGAATCAAGGCGTTTCCTATTGATCGGGAAAACACAAATAAGGCGTACAATACTTGTGACATGAACTGAACTTCGTGTATTATATATTCTCTTGTAATCAAGCCAACAAATACGAGAGGCCAATTTACATCTTTTAATTAAATTGTCTATGAGAATTTTGTACAAGCCGCAATGTTCGACTTACCAGGAATCTAAAACAGGTTTTCCCACACGGAGAATTGAACCAGGGCCTTGGCGGTGAGAGCGCCAAATTCTAACAACTAGACCATATGGGACGTTGACGTATGAAGGCGTTCCCTATTTATCGGGAAAACACTTGTAAGGCATACAATAGGATATTTGTGACGTGAACTGAACGTTGTGTATTACATATGCTCTTGTAATCAAGCCAACAAATACGAGTGGCCAATTTTCATCTTTTAATTAAATTCTCTATGAGAATCTTGTACAAGCCGCGATGTTCAACTGACCAGGAATCTAAAACAGATGTTCCCACACCGGGAATTGAACCGGGCCTTGGCGTTGAAAGCGCCAAATCTTAACCACTAGAACCATGTGGGACCTTGACGTATGAAGGCGTTTCCTCTTTATCGGGAAAATACAACAATTACGGTTGGTTAATTTACATCTTTTAATTAAATTGTCTATGAGAATTTTGTACAAGCCGCGATGTTCGACTGACCAGGAATCTAAAACAGGTGTTCTCACACATCTTTTGACTTAACAATAAAACAATTAATATGAGTTAGGACTATTTAAAAATATGATATGGCATTTCAGGAACAAAACAATTATACCGATTATGCAAATTAACAAATATTTCTGTTTATTTCTGGACATACAACTATACATTGAATTTCAACACCTCTTCCCAATTGTTTTAAAATTTTCAATTAATTTGTGTTTTGTTTTAAAATTATGTCTGTATTTTCTGATATTTCAAATCGAACAATGGAAATAGACGTATAAGTTAAATACAAAAACAAGTAAAGCAAAAAACATAATCTCTTTTAGTTTCGTGAAAAGATGTTTTAAACTTTACCAGTTATTTGGTACACACTCGAATAAGAATGCGCATATCTTAATGCGAGGTTAGCAGTTAAATGGCACAGTCCATTTCGTATAAACTCTATGTAATGTAATTGCAGTGATGCTATTCTCTTATTTCATATCAAAATTAAAAAGAATGGCAATATACACACCATTTTTTGTGTATGAGTGCCCGGAACACCATGCATGTGTCTTTTGTAACACTATTGCAATTACAACTTTTTTTATGTGCAAAGCAAATTTAGTCTCGGTAATATTTTACCCGGAGTAAGAACAGAAGTTACGGTCACTGCAATTGTAATCACCAGAGGGACGCGCACCCGATTCTGTGCCGCAAACATTCGATATGGAAAATAACAAAGATAATACAATGTTCCGAATGGTTTTTGTCAGCCATCTTGGTACATGGCATCCTGCAGTTGGTTCACCGTAGTCCCTTCGCTTCAGTGGGTGTATATTTGTTGTATTTCTCTCAAGCTCATGTTTAGCATTTTGATTGTCCATACCATGGTATTGGCATATTGCATGGTGTGTTCACAGACAGGACATTAATACTATGAATATATTAATGATAAACGTATGCATTTCATTTTTCCCTAACATGACGCAGAGTTAAATAGTTCTCAGATGAACTATGTGTCAGAAACCTTTATTCTATGTTTTTGTCATATTACCTCAAACCCTGCAAATAGAAGTGTGCATGGAATCATGGGGAGAAACGGTGTGCATTACCGTGTGATAAAGGTGATTGACAGGTCATACTTGTTTTCAACTCTGAAAGGACAGTTGGAATCTACCAGGTGTGCGTTTAATTTACATAACAAAGGGTGTTTACAACTTTGGAGAGAGAATTGGAATCTACAAGCAGGTGTGCTGTTATTTGAATAACAAAGGGTGTTTATGATCTACTGAGTTGCCTACGTGACACAGCTGCTAGCATGATCACATTCTGATTGGCTCATGTGGAAACCCAGGTGGTATGACTGAATCTGGGCCATTCATGCCTTTAAATTGACAGTTGGGGGGCCATAATTTCAACTTAGTATCCTGTGTGTTGCTGCTATGATATTGTGAGACAAGTGATACAGGCTACAACCATCATTCTGTGAGACTTGTATGAACTTCTCTGCAATCTTCTGCTTCAGCGGTGCCCTCCAGAATACCAGCTTTCCTCTACAAGCAGGACTCCTGTATTTCCTCGTTGTGGTGTTGCAGAAGCAATTGACCGTCATTCATTTTTACATCCTGGAAATAGTGAATTTATTCATTGTATTTTTCTGTGATTTGTTACTTGTAATTATTTTGAATTAAAGCCAGGAGTTTTAACTCGATATTTTGGTGTATGTGTATTTCATTTCCAGTACTACTGTCTTGTCCACCCCATTCTAGCAGTGAACGACCCCCCTGTCCAGTGTGAGTTCTGTGGGTGGCCCTCTCATTAGCAATAAGCAGGCCTTACACTGTGACACTATGGTTTGTTTTCAAGAGATGGTTTTACACAAATTAAATGCTTAGATTTTATTTCACGTAAGGCCAGACTTTTTTATTCCTTGTTTCTCGAGTTTTTATAAAACATTTTTTTTTGAGAAGGGCGAAAACATTATATTTGTGTGCTTCGCAAAGAATTGTAAGTGAGATCATTGATCGGAGAGAAGAAATGAAATACAATTTTATTCCATGTATAACCTTGCTTCTCATCTGCGTGAGACTTCGGTATTTTGATCATGATACTCCCACGAAAATGCAACTTGGATTTGGCATGCGGCGGACGGTAAAAAATGAAGTAAACAATACAATTTGTTTAGCAATGTTTTGCGCTTACAAGTCGGCGGGCGCGAGAAATTACGCTGAAATAAACTTTTAATTTTATTTCATTTTGGGCTCCTGTTCATTCGGCGGGTTCGCGAAACAAGGGATAATAAAAGTCTGACCTAACTGTGTCGGCGTGTTCTCTGTCCTAATTGGCAATCACTGCTAGTGTTACCATGGCCTTATAACCCCCACAATAGATAAAGTCGTGGACCTTGACAACTCAAAAGATTCTTATCAAGGCATACGACACCGCCATTGTTGTGACGCTAGTATAAATGCGGTGCCGTGCAGCCACAATTTACCTCTGTTGCGCCTTGGTCCAAAATGAAGTGGTTATTACTGTTCGTCGCAATTGCAGTGACCAGTAAGTCGATTTACTACATATTTAAAGCATGGATGGTATTTGAGAAGCATCATAGTCAGACATGGCCGTGTTGTTGAGATCGCTGACTGCGCAGCATGCCTACAACGTATATACTGCATTGTTTACATTCACTCCTTGAAGCCACAGACAGTATAGATTAAACACAACGTTGTCACGGCATGGAAGATTCATGGCTGGTTCTTTATAAATTCTGTTGCTCAAAAATCACCATCCTGAACTACTACAAAGACTTAGTCCTTGAAAATCCGTCTGCCGGTGTATAATTTAAAACACACAAACGAGACTGTAACAACAGAACTTCAGTGTTTACAAATACTATTATTGAATGGCCGCATTCTCGTTGTTGGCGTGTATATCACCTCTAACAATATTTACTTGCATGTGTTGATTCCGCACATGCCATCCACACAGTTCTAATTATATTAATACTCTCTACTCATTACAGCTGCCACCATTACTACCAGCAAGAATGATGGTAAGTGACGTGTGCTGGGATCAATCGTTTTCACCATTCAATAAACTCGTGCCTTCGTACCCACAATCCAATACGATGTTTGGAAGACCTTGAAACCGTTTGACAAATTTGCCTATTGTTTCTTGTATTCTGGCAATGGCTGATCGTTTTATTACTGTAATGATTCGTTAATTGTTTTATTGTTTAGTTTTTTTTTTTATTATCTGAATATATCATCTGAATTTCTCGTGATTTAGATATTTCATGTCAACTAGATAATTGTTGACGCTAGTGAGGAGTTACTCGACTCTATCCATAGGAAATGGGGATGTGATCGAGTTTGTGTTTTAATTCCTTTCTTCCTGTTTGATAAGATTTGTAATTTGTTTTGCATAAATTTTCAGTAAAAGATTTGTTTCTCTTACGAAGTTTAACTCTTCAAGATAAACTATGCTTATGCAAATATATGTATTGCAGGAATACATTATACAACTACAAAATCTGAGACTACTGTGTGAATGAACTGCTCTGACAGTAGACGAACTTTTTGATTTTCTTTCTTCCATATATAACGCTTTCTAGAAAAATCATTGATAACGCCATTGACATCAATGTTCTTCATGAGTGTTCTAACATCAGCCACGTGTCTTCTATAATACTATTACAGCTACGTATTTTCAGAGTTGTGTATAATATTGTTTCTGTACATCAAAGTATATATATATATTCGGTCTCGAGTGGTGACAGTAGTGCCTTCATAGTTGTGAATAAATTATACATACATTTATGTTTAAACTCTTATAGCTAACAAGTATAAAGAGGGTAAGCAGTATACGTATCATTACGAAGGTTTGGTTAAAAATGGTCTCCCCAGCACTGGTAGAGAATACACGGGTCTTAAAATCACATGTAATCCACAGTTAACCTTCCTGACGAATGAAATAATAATACTGAAAGTAAGTATGACGTCATCTACATTCCCGTTGCCATATTCACTAATATGACGTCATCGGTATTCCCGTTGCCACAGTTACTCAGTGTTTTCGTATACATATGTATATATACTTCCCAACATTATCATTCAAGTTTACTGCTGCATTCCACAATTTGATAAAAATGAGATATGGTCTGGACAAGTTTTGTAATATGAGATTTATTTACTTTTTACAGATTTTTGTTTGGAGGAAGGGAATTTACTTTTCACAATATTTACAAGGTTATAAGGCATGCGTGTGTAGCATAGTTTATATTGCAAACACATAACAAACAGAGTAGAGTGGTGTCATACATTATTCGAAACGCACAAAAAAGATACATGTTGATATAACTGGTCGTGAACTGTGACAAACTTTATTGATTTAATTAAACATTTTTTTAAAAAAACACCCATCCAAGCAAGACAACATATACTTGCGCCCTAGGATTACAGCTTCTCGCGATAAATGTGACAATATGTTTTTTATTTTTTGTTTTGAATCATGATGTAATTATACTATGGTGATAGCAGCCTCTAACGTATAGCTAGAACAAAATGCAGCGCAGTTTAGATATTATATACAAATTTATATTTATATGATTTTCTTTTCTAAAAAACAAGAACGGCGATTTTCAGAACTCGACAAATATAAAATATATAATATATAACTAATTTAGTAAGAAGGAAAGTATAATGTCAAATTGATGAATATCTTTTCTGTTTAGCTTCGTTCTCCTCGACTTTATGAATACAACACAACACGTCACATTCATTACAAGGATTCCAGCCTTACCAATAAGTTCCACGAAGAACTTCTGACACCCATCAAGTTCTATTATATATATGGAAAGGTAAGGTATTTAGTTGCATTGCATAATATTATCCCGATTACTAATTTCTCTAACATGGGTATATCAGTGAAAATTGAAGTATCCCATTAGTTCATGGTATTTATGTAGACACGACTAATAAGACGTTTTTTTTTGAAAAAATCTTGAATGATTTGAAGAATTTACATTTGAAGGAAAATGAACGCCGCTCAGGTCAACTACAACATGGCGGACATCGTACAGCATCGATCGTTTATACCTGCGACCTGAATCATTCGCTTACGATGGGAATAGGTTTGGTTTAATTGTATTTGCATTTCATTACATTTGTTTGAATTTTTATTTTTGTGTAGATTATTATAATCATTTTTGACTGTGAACCGTTGCAAGACTGGATTGCGGTACCGTGATCATTTGGTTAGCAATGCAGTTGTGTTTATTTGAAACTTGTTTAGTAGAATATTATCATGAGGGAATCCTTCTCCGGGGTTCTCCACACGTGCCAGGGGGGAATCTCGTCTCGTCTCTCTATCGCGTCCCCTTGAGGTACGGGATCGGGAAAGTCGCTTAAGCTTTACAGTCAAATAGACACACACAACGAAATACGTTTCAACTCTCGTCTTAGTCGGTTAGTCGAGCACTCTATAAGACACAACGCCCTGGGGAAAAGTCCCCAAGACTATCGCAAGGCTGACCCAAGACTCTCTCTAGACTAGATTCTAGACTGCTAGTATGACCTAGAAGAAACAATTGCCGGCCATTGACCACAGAATGTAACACTACTTGATGGGCAATTAACACGTCTAACGGTCTCGACGAGATCTCGGCGCACGTCTCGGGGCTCTCACGGTCTCAACGAGATCTCGGCGCACGTCATGGGGCTCTCGCGATCTCAACGAGATCTCGACGGCCCCTTACGTCTATTGATTTAGAGCTAAGCTTGGTTTACTTTTGATAACTACGTTGAAAGTACATATGATTTGCATAAATAATTATTCAATTTTATTTCCAGTTGGTCTAACGTTGTCATAGTTAAAAACACAAAAGGCGAGTTCACAAAACCTATTGTTTTACTTGAAACGTAAATTATACAAATATATGATCTCAATGTATTATGAAATGAAAATCCGTTATATATTAACAGGTAGAGAAAGTTTTTGCCCCTGAACACGAACCTGAATGGACACTGAATATAAAGAAAGGTATTCTGAGTTTGTTAAACCTTGAGATGCTAGACATTGATGAAGACTTGTCTACGTTTACAACATATGAGGTAAGACTTGGATTTTTAGATCGATGTGTATACATTAAAACGTCTAAAATACTAGTATATAAATACATTGAATATAGTTTTGCTTAAGCATAATCTCTATACTTTTTTGTTTTGACTCAATCCAGACTGATGTTGTTGGCGAGTGTGAAACACTGTATGATGTTACCGAAGGATCAACTGACCTTGGTGTCAATTTCATGAATGTTACCAAGGTCAAGGACATGAACAAATGTATCAAGAATCCTGTCAGTGTGTCTTCGACCATCAAGACAAAGCCGTGTGGAAGTTGTGAAGATAAGCCAGAGGTAGAATTGTAGTACAGTGTATTTACTTATCAAATAATCGTTGTGTGTGCGACAAAGGTATTTCGACTAGCCAACTAGTCTTATATGTTGGTTACACATGGTAACTAATAGTAACCGTTCTGTGTTAAAAAGTGTTCATTTTTATTTTTAGGCATACTTTCTTTAAATGTGGCACTATAATTGAATAGAAATTTTATTCATTGAGTTATCTGTGTTTCCAGATTAATCTATTGCGGAGTGGTGTAGTATATCATTATAACGTTACCGGTACACGTGGTAACTTTCTGATCGACTCAGTCAGAGCTGAGGGTCAACACGTTTTCACGCCTTTCTCTGAAAGCGGTGGCAGTGCAGTTACCATAACAACGTAAGCTATTACATTTTGATTTATTTTAAACACGACCGCAGGGTTATACAATAATGGAATGACAGATATCTTTTCATTCAAACATATTTGCATAGCGTAGTTGTAAAAAATGGTCATTTTTTGCAAAATGTTTCGTTCTTAACCAAAAACGACTTGTTAAGTCAGACAATTGACTTATTTAATATATTAACTGTTGTCTTTTCTAACAGACAGAACATGACATTGATAAACGTTGAACATCACATCAATGAAATCGAAATTCCAGTCATGATGGAACGTGGTAATTTGATGTTTGTGTTCCCTAAAATTGAGATGCGAACAATCACTCGTGCATCTCAGCGAAAGGTAAGACAGTCCGTATTTTATTGTATGTGTGTTACATAATACATAATAAATAGGTAAGACAACACACGTAATTACCCTACTGTATAAGAAAAAAAGACAATATCAGATTTCGTTTCATCGCATTTCTTCTATTGTTCGCATTAGATTAACCTCAACATGTCAACATTGTACAATCGTCATGCACTCGATTAAACTCTTCGATCACCCTACTAAAGACACTAAAACATTCATCAACTCAGATAATATAAACTGAACTCCCTTATTTATTTTATACTTATATGAGTAATATTATTCCTCTTACTTAATATATGTTAAGGTTAATACACAAAGCCGCTAACAATAAGCATTTTGTAGTCTATAAACTGTGCACTGAATAAATAACGTTCTTTTACTCTCCTTATTGCGAGGTTGAACACTTCCTTGATCTCTTGACACATGGCACACCTGAGCTAATGATTACACCGGAAGCGCCAAGTCATTTCATCCTGCTGGTCAAGTCCCTGCGTGAGTGTGATCGTACAACGCTCATTGACATCTACGGTAATTACAAAGATAACATAGTCAAAAAGTAAGTTTCACTTATCTTTGTGACAGACGCGCAAACAAAATATTATTACAAAAGTATATAAATGTATGTCCTATATGGTTTGTATATGGCTGAAGTACGTACTGTCTGAGTGCTTGGTTTGACGTATTTCTGTGCTTTATGTTGTTTCCACTTCTGTATATGTATGTCTCGAACATATACTTCCCGCATTATATACATGTATTATTTCATATTTTATTTGAATGTACAGAGAATGGTTACTGAATGCCATGGCCATGACTGGTACCGTACATTCTGTCAAACTGATCAAAACACTGGTTGAAGACAAACTCATATCGACGACAGACCTTACCACGTTGCTAATCAACATGTTTGCTACCAAGAGACCAACTGAAACCATCTTAGACGATATCATGGTAAGTGCAATTTGTAATAGAATAGTATTCTCTCACATAAATGCAATGGATAAGTATAATATCCCCCAAAAAATATCTATAAGTCTATGTAACACAAAAAACACATTTAACTTCAAAACATAACATAAGCTGAGGAAGTTGGACAAAACATGTTGCGCCAATGAATCCACATAGTCATAGTTATTGTCTTATTGTTTCTATATTCATAAAACGTTTGAACATAATATAACAAAATCTAACTTATGAGAGCGAGACAAAAAACACAGATATTGCAGAACATGTAGAAAACCAAGACTTTGAAATATGGATGGAAAGATTAATCTTAATGTTTGCTTGTTTAGGTTGGGTTTAGTCAATTAAGGTAGAGATGCAGGTTCGTGGGCACTTGGGAGTGATTTTTTTTTTGCATATTTCAAACTACAGTGTCTATAAAAAAAAATACTAACAAAATTAAAAAAATAATACAATAAGCTTTCTGAAAATATATAGTTTTGTGGACAAGGGAGGTCATCTTAGTTTCCTAATTAACTAATTAAAATACCTGTCAGGTAAACTGCATCTCTACCTTAAGTTACATTAATGCATATTTATATTAGCACAGGTATAATTTTACATATAAAGCACGCTACTACACAATATATTGACCTATGTGACGAAAGTAATGCTTCGCAGAAAGCGCCAAATCAAGACTTACCACGAGTAGCTTGTTATATGTATTATCAAGATAATTTTCAACATTTACCATTAGACGATCTGCAAGTCTGATATGATGACGCTTCCAAATCTTAATCTTGCGGAGGTTTCTATGGAAACCATAAAGAGTGTGATTGAACTCCGTCGCAGTTGCTTCCTGACTTTTAGCATCCTTTTTGAGAAATTGTACAAAGATACTGAGTTCTTCCCAAGCAAGTACGAAATATTTCTTAGGAACTGCGAGTCTACTTACCAGGAACCAATCACTACAATCAACAAGGGTATCAAGGTAATACTACTGACATTTTTGGCATGCATATCTTTGGGGTAAGTAATATTTCAAATGGCGAATTTTATGATGAACAGAATCAGTACAAGGTGATTATTTGATTTGTCTTGGAACATTTGCATGAATCATCCAACTAGATTTACAATTTATCACAATTTACAATCTTCTCCTATAGTATATGGATTTCAATATGTACAAGGAAGATCCTTCAACAGTCAAGAAGAAGATCATTGCCGAGGAGACGAAGTTGATGTGTTTAAAATCCATGGGTAACGCCGGTCTTAAGAGTCACGTGGATAACATCGTCACTAAACTCAAGAATGAGATGAAAGATAATTCGTTGGAAGTCCGTGTTAACGCGATCTATGCGCTTCAACGAATTGCTCCAAAACTACCAAAGAAGGTTGGTATCAAGATATTGATGTGTGGTTTTGTGACAGTATTATATATTATACATATTAAATATTAACAATCATTATCAAATTTTAAAAAAGAAGTGAAAGACTATTTAATCCACTGTAATCATCCTTAGTCATATTCCAATATGTATATATAGAGGTATACAAATATGTATCTGTGTGTAAGCAAACCATTGTAAATAAGTTGTTTCTGTCTACTTGATTGCCCTTTTTAATTAATAGCTATTTAAAAATATATTTTGATGGGAAACAGACTAGACTAGCTCTGCATGAGCTAATTTCTGTTTCCCAGCCATAGATTAATATTATTATTATTTATCAATATTTATTAGTTATTATTCATTGTTGTATTGTTATTCGTTTATGTAATCTATGGCTAATAAACATTATTATTATTACCCTATATATAATATCACCAGATTATGTCTGTGCTGATGCCATTTTACCGCAATCCCGATGAAGATCCAGAGATACGCATTGTTTCATACTTGGCCATCCTCGAAACTAAACCGACACCATCCATCTATACACTGCTAGCTGAGCATCTGAATAAGGAAACAAGCAGACAAGTCGGTACCTTTGTCTATTCCCATCTCATGCACCTTGCCAATACCACGCACCCTTGCATGAAATATGAGTAAGTATCAGATGAAATACGTACAAGACGTGCACCAATTGGCAGCTCACATCTATCTAACAGCCATCTAACCAATAGGAGAATATTGTTCATTTCTTTGTTGCAGTCGTTTTGTTGTTGTTCATTGCTGTCTCATGGGTGAATTGCAAATACATTAACATGAGATAGTACAGTGAAGCTATATATTACAAATCGACGTTAGATATATTTAGTTACTGGTGGACAATAGTCCGAAACATGTTTGAACTTATGTTTGGAACAAAATTGTTTCCCGTTTCCACTCCCCAAGTCATAGCCATTTTGTTTTATTTGTCAATTTTCTTACCGCTTTCTAAGACATACTTACTCGATTTTGTTTAAAATTGGCACAAAGGCAAAACATATTATGCATGCCAATAGCTTTTGTCCCAATGACATTATCCATTCTTTATTTTGTGTCCTTGAATGCATCCAAATAAAGACGCCAATTTTAAAATATTGACAATGACTTGTGTGACATTGACATCAGGATATTAAAATGAACGGAATGCATCTGTTTGAGTGTCTGATGAACTGTGACTGTGTCTTAGCTACCTTGCATATATTTCAGATCGCAAGCTGCTCACATGGCTCTACGATTTGCTCGTCCATTTGTTGCTCCATTTGTCAGTAGTCTGCACTACTCTCATGGATTACACAAGTCTTTCTATAATGGTGAGTTGAATTAGAATACGTCATACACTGTAGTAGGACAGTACGGAAAAAATGATAATAAAAATGATTAACCATTAGCTTAGATTTTGAATAACTGGGGAAGGGAAAGATATATTATGGGGAAAATGTCGTTGTTGTTGTTGTTGTCGTCGTTGTCCTCGTTAATAATTGTTATTCTGTGCACAATAACTTTACTAATTTTATTCCAATTTCTTTCAAACTTGGCCATCAATATTAACGACAGATGTCCTGTGTGAAAATATCATGCAAAAATTGGGAAAATCTGATAAAATATTTTGACTGTTTCTACTTGACTAATCACTGGTGATACACATTCAGTAGGAATATCTCCCAAATCCCATGGAAATATTAGACTGTGTTTCAATGTTTCAATACGTTTTTGCACAGTCTGATACACATTTGCAAACCTATCAATAACATCTTTCCAGAAAACAAGATGTCAGATAATCGATATAAGCACTCCTATAAATTGGATGTTAAACTTTTCATCAAGATCTGAAACCAATAGAAGATTTTAGTTTAGTTTAAAGTTATTAAAACAAAAATAAAATTACATAAAAAGCAAAACATTGCATCCACATTTGAAAGGAAAACTGTTCTCAAAGTATGTATTCTGTATTTGACAAACAGTTCATTCGCAAAACTTTGTTTGTATATAATTTTCAGCTATTAGCACAGAATTATAGAGCTTTTATAATACTATTTTAAAAACGCACTTCAAAAACAATGATTGCAGTGTTTGAAGACGTGGATTATTTATGAGGCAACAGTATTTTTGACTTCTATCTTCACTGAACACCAACTAACTATGTGCATGCTTTATACAAAATATATGTTAACTTGCATGTTTTACGAATCTTTTCAGGTCAGAATGCAACACCTTTTTTCTGAGATGAGGCATTTGTTTTTATAATAAATATCTAAATTACTTTGAATAAAGCTGGAAATTGTGTCCCTTAGATAATTAAACGAATTCGACACCAATGTTGTAAGATGTTTACATTAATCAAGTACATTCAGTAGACTGCTTTACCACTGCCGTTTCAATCCTAAAACTTGTTATAATTCGAAACTTAATTATGACAACGTATATTCATATTGAAACAAACTATGATAAAGGAATTAATATTATACAACAAAGGGCAAGGGCACCAGAGTTCAACTATGTTTTTGTTCAACAGACAACTTGAAGATGGGCGGCTATGCTGATATCCATAATATTTTTACCCAGAGTTCAATTGTACCACGTTTCATCAAGACCAAAATTAATGTTAATATTTTCGGTCAAAATATTGATCTAATTGAGGTAAGGTGTATATCAGTTACTGTGTCGATACTAATGTACATCTACAATCAGTCAGTCAGTGTGTTGGTAGCGGCAGCATGTATTCCTTAATGTTTTCTTTGCAAGTTAAATGACACGTACAAATTCTGAAGAATACAAGTAGATATAGTTGTACGGCATCTCAGCCTGAAATGAATAACTAGAGAAGAAATCAAACAAATGAACATATAATAAACAAATATATTAAAATTTTCACTCTACTTTCTATATTACTTATACAGACTGGTATCCGCACTGAGGGCTTACAATACTTTGTGGAGAAAATCTTCGGACCAAAAGGATTCTGGGAGAAACGTCAATCTCTCTTTGACTTTTTAAAAAGGAGAAATGAACGTTCCATTGAAAAGAGTGCTATTCGCGATGAAATAGACATACTGAAAGAGAAGGTAAATTGTCAAATCAAAGCAGATTATACATGACTGGGCTGAATGTTTGTTTGCCTGGCTATTCTGCTTGATTCTTGTTATCTGTGGCATTAGAGATTCGGTTTGCTCGAGTCAATTCCGACGAGTTCATCACATAGTATTTGAGGCTGTTTTTGTTCGTAATTCTTTTTCTACGCTTGATAATTCAGGTTAAAAGTCGCTATCGCATGCCAGAAGAACCTAAGGGCAGTATGTATGTTAAAATGTTTGGTGATGAAATTTTTTACAAGGCATTCAACAAAGATGATATCAAGAATTTGCTGGTCGATGGCAAGATTATCCCAAACGATCGCAACATTGAGGAAACTCTGCGCCGTGGTGATAGCATCAACTACAAGAAAGGTAGGGAACTCCTTTGATGCGAAAAACTAATCTTTCTTTTTGACTCTCGATTCGAACTGCTCTAGCGAAACACATACATGAGTATTGCGTGCTGTCTTAACTTCGTTAATCTGCTGTTACTCTAGCTACCTTGTTGTTGGACACCGAATACCAAGAACCCACAATTCTCGGTATACCGGTCTCTCTTAACATCACATCCGGTCTTATTATGAAACTAAAAGCAATTGGTCGAGCTGAGGTCAAACCAGAACTTTTCACTCCAAAACCAACTGGAGTCAATGCACATGGTATTACTACTCCGAAGTAAGTACACTAGACATGTCATAACATCTTTAACGTTGGAGGTGATCCGGTGATTTGTCAATCGCAAGATAATTACAGGCCTGATTGGTTTAGTTCAGCTATAATCATAAATTACAAAACTATATTTCAGCAAATGTACTTAATGCAAGCCAAATCCAAAAATCTCATCAAAAGAGGCATGAAAGTTCGTCAAAATCGATTCTCACGTGCACGTTATAAGTAATTTATTATTCTCCAATATTCTAAAATCAATTTTGTTCCATGATTGTAGCATTATGATCACGATGCTCGGTAAGATGGGTGTTGATTGTACTTTGATGAAGACAGGCATTGCCCTAAATGCTACAACTCATGTGTACGTTCCAATAGAAGCGCGAGCTGAACTCAATATGGAGGACAACACGTACAAGGTCAATGTTGTCACTCAAGAAGAATACAAACGTGACCTCATAACTTTTGAGTAAGTAAACAATCATTGACTATGTAGTTTAAGATACATCAAATTATATTATTCAAAAAACAATCCAATGTTAAAGTTACTTAAGTTTGGGAATGTTATTTAAATGATGTAAATATAATCACCAAAATATAATTTCCCGAACACACTGTAGGTTTGTATTTCATATCACACTTATATTATACATATATTCTGTGGCACTTCCAACTTACGCATGCCTGTCTAGTCACTTTGAGTCCGCGTTCATTGAACGCTATTCGGAGTTGTTTTTTAAGACCATTGCTGTGAGTAGTGGACGTCACCATATAGTGGCGTGGCGTGTTTCCGTGTGAGTTCGAATCCCTTGTTACGTGTGTGGTTACACGTTCGTGTAATTCTTATATTTCATCCTATTGCGAGATTTATTTGTAAGAGTGACTCACAAAGCTTGGTCAATACGTCTGTGATTACACTTCCCATCTCTTGTATTAACAGGAAAGTTTTTTACATTTTTTTCCACAGACACAATTTGTATACTTACACGACTAAAATGGACAAGTCACTGGACCAATATACCAAGATAAATGGCGTTATAGTTAACACTATTAAACAGGTATCGATCTTACGAGCAGTTGGGAATTACTACCACTAGGTGTGGTATGAAAGTGAACTCTGCATTACATTACGGTGACCCTGTGTGCCAAAAATTGCATAGGAAAAATACTTAAATAAGTTCTTGAATAGAAAACTACTACAAACAAAAATACGTTGACAGTGCATTATAAAGCATAGTCAAATCAGCAGTGCCTACATAGATTAGCAACTACACTAAACATGCTAGACTCACACCGGCTATATAGCCTAATTATCTAATTAGACAAAATTAACATTTTAATTCTAGTTCATACAATACACATTCTAACCTCACTACAATCATATTCAATTATTGTTGTTTTCGTTTTCAGAACACAACGTGCTTGACCCTATTGAAGAATGCCTTTGCAATCTGCAGTGAATACAAATACGTACCACGCAAGCACGTCCATGACCCGATGTATTTGCTAACGGGTCCATCACATTTCCAGATATATAGTGTGAAGGGTTATGATATGCCAAAGGAATTGCAATTTGAGTTGAAGATTAAAGATACGCAAAGCCTTGAACCCGTTGTACGCGTGCTGAAATCGAACACTGTAAGTAAATAAACCTCAGACGCAAACGGTCGTCCATACTTGTTTCTGCGAGACTTTTGCATTAAATGTCGAATCAGATTCATGTACTTAGTGGCAGTGGAAAGTAACAGTGAAAAGTGGTAGATGTGTTTATTCGCTTATTCTTTCATGATAAATGCAACTATGAAATATTGCATTTATGGCTCATTCCTGGTATTTCACAATAATTGATAACGTGATCATATTATTATTAGTCGCACTGATAACATGATTATATAGTAAATAAATAGCGACATCTACGAGTGTGATGTGTTGTCAAGTCTGATTGAGTGACTGTAGGTAAATTTCGAAAGCACAATATCAAGTATTCATAAGCCAACGAATCCAAGAATTGTCGACATTGAGGGCGCACTAGTATACATTTCGACAGTACTATATATGTGAATTATATAAAGTGTGCAACAGACAAAGTGTATTTACGCAAAACACGCGCTTTGCGACAATGGGTAAGTAATAAATCACCATTTTAACTGAGCAACAATACATAGGAAGGGAAGGTTTGAAAAACAAAAGCGCTGGTGAAAACAGGGTTGAAGCATTTACTACAGAGGGCGCTGTTTCAATTTCAGAAGTATGAGCTGAAGTTTACAACGTTAGGGGCGCCAAAGGAGGAAACGTTCACATACAGAATGAGAATGGACATCAGTCCAGAAGAACGCAAACTTGAATTGATCCATATTCGTAGCAACGTTCCCGAATTTAAAAGCAAAATGAAACTGCAGATGACTAAGTTAATGAAGGTTAGCAAATAATCTATTTACTTGTTGACGGCATATCAGCATAACAATTCAAAGTTATGTTGTTTGTTTGTTTGTTCGTTGATGACACTGGAGCGGAGGTAGTCATATCATCGCTATCTACCTAATTAGCTAGTTAGAATTACTGCAATTCCCTAATTCTGAATATTTGTGGAGAAATTACTTACATTTTGACCAAATCCGCAAGCTGCTTGCTTTGATATATACACACAGGGAGCAATGTATGTTTTGTGATGACGCTTTAAATTCTGTATTTCTAAAATATTATCTCCGTCGCATTACGATATCAACAATTTGCATTTTGTTACAACTTGCATTTCTTTATCAATCAATAAAGGCAAAATTGCAAATTCTGTTTTCAACTTTTTTTTCAAAAGCTATAAATTTATCATTTATTTTGGTCATCTTTTGTAATTTGTTTACTTCACTCGTGGCGTTGACGCTCGAAGAGACAGTGCATACTTCACAGAATGATAGATAAAAATGTATAAAACATTGCGCCAATAATTTTGAAATTGTTTGAACCGGACAATAATTATTGTTCTTCCTATTACTCAGGAGGTTATCTTTGATTGGGAGTTTGGTGAATCCAAACCTGTCAGACATCCTATCACCACCACAGACACCTTTGACAGCGAGCGTGAATACCGTCTCTTAATGATTACTACTTTACCGAAAACTGACTTGTCTGAGATGCACATCAAAACTGTCTACACTGAATTACCCACCACAATGAAAACGGTGAGTAATGTTTACATTATATGTATACAGCCAGTATTTGGTTTTAGATCGAATTACCTTGCAGGTACTTCAGTGTGGGAGAAACGTCATCTTCAATCAGTATATACTTATTATATATAACAAAATTGTTTATGCAGTTGCATCCAATAATCAAGGAAACCCTCAATGATTGGGCCTATGTTATTTATATTCAAACTCATCTTTCTCATTGGCAGATCATTTTATCAGCTAAATGTAAAACATTTTCTCGATGTTTCTAAAAATTATTTTTAATTTTCAGATACATTCATGTTTTTATTCGATTAGTTCAAAAAATTTCCAATTTGGGGATTTCTTTTTCACTTAAAAGAATTACAATTATCTCATTTTGTGTTAAAGAGGGGTGGTCGTCGCGCCGCGCAAGTGCGAAATTTGTGTTGATAGACATTGATTTTCCCACAGTTCCATGCGCTCTTCTAATGAAAATCCCTAGTATGAGTTTTGACCTGAGCGCGATGTGCATTAATTACCACCGGTGATTCCTTCGATACGTTCTAATCATCAAGGAAATTGCTCAGTTAAAGCTTGGTAATGTCTCAGTATGTAATTGTTGGTCTGCGCAACATTCTTTCATACGAGTCCCATATCTCGTACATGCGTGGCGTGGCGATCACCGCCCTTTAATTTAGACCAATTTTTATGTGATCTATATGAGGTAAGATATCAACAATCAAGAAGATTAAAACAAAGTAAATTTTGATCAATAAGGTCACACAAACATGGGTCTCATTTGTATTTAGTACATGGCTTCCCGATGTCGACTAGTTCCTAATGTAACTCAGAATTAGTAAAAGATGACGTACCACTTCTTGAATATTAGAATCCGTATACGAGATCCGTATACATTCTCAATGAGTTCACATATATGCTCTCATGCAAATCTGACCTGAAAGTCGTTGTATAAAATAATAGCATGTTTCGTCTTGTTTTGGGAAATTTTACCATTGTTTCCTGTGGTATGGATAATATTTCAAAATTGTGGCCAGTAACATATAAGAAAATGATGTTTTGTGTACAGTGTTTATAATGTATTGTTCGTGTATAAAATTATTAAAATATTGACGAAATGTGTTTTCACGGTGGTCAATGGAATCCATTTTTCTCAACAAACAGATTGCCAGTGAATTAATAAAAAAAAACGATAATTTATAGACAGACTTTAACACGATATGTATCACTACTGTATACTGTATTCTACCTCATATACGCATTATTTCTGTTGTCCCAAATTTCACTCTGACTAGCCAACAAATGATATGTTTCTGGTCAATAGCCGTATAATGAGTTAAAGCAATCCGTTTTTAGGGAAAACAACAATTTGTGTGTGTGTGTGTACATAATGATGTAATACGTATATTTCCCAGATCTGCTCAAAGATTGAAACCTTACTACCCAAGTATCTATACAAGATGTTTTACAACGTTGAGGTACATCCAACTAAACATGATATGTCGCACACAGTTGAACTATTCACCAAGCTGGTGACACCAGACAACATCATTGAGATGTTGTTGAAGACTCCGCTGCAGGAAATTCGTGTTAGGAACATCACTCTTCCAGTCCCCATCAAAAACTTGGTGCACAAGAAGATTCCTGGCAGTGTGGAAGGAATTAAAGATGCTATCCTGAGGAAAATGATCCTTCGTAAGTTTTTACTCACTAACACACAACTATCCAGTATCTAGTCCATTCATCTGCTGACTTTTAAAATGATATGGTCGACGCGCCGCGTCCAGTTCGATACGCGCTACGCGACGACCACCTACCTTTAAGGAAAGAAATGCTTTCCTCTGAAACAGTTTAGTAGAATATTTTCGTTTGATATTTACAGCAACTTGCATTGTTGAGAATAATGTGTTCAAGACATTCGACAATGTGACCTACATGTATGAGATGCCAGGTAGTTGCCTGCACGTGCTTGCCAAGGACTGCTCTCCTTCCGAACGTTTCGTCGTTCTTCTTCAAAACAAAAACGTTGTTGATCAGGTGAACGTTGAAAGGAATACAATTCGACGCAACAAGATCATTGCCTATGTGGATGACAATAAGATAGAGATGTACACAACTGCAGAACACAAAGTCATTGCCAGGGTAAGATAATTCATGCAAATAATTTAATGTTGTTGTTTTGTTTTGTTTTCTGCAGAGATGCGTAATTGAATTTTCATATACATATAAAGTTGGTAAATTGGCGGTCACTTTAGTCTTAAACGTGATATTCGTAATTTACCAGGCCTCAAACGTTTCTTGAGATGATTGGTCTAATTCCTTCCACATTTTGTTGGGCGACAATGAATATTGAGAGTTGTAGGTAAAACTTGTTGTTTTCGCATTCCGATTCCCCCCCCCCCCAACATACAGTACACCAATGAATACAATTTCGTGATAAGTATTTGTGCGATTTAATGAAAGATGATGGAATAACGGTCATCTTTGAATATGTACGCAAACTTTCATCTAAATATATCAGACTTGGGACAACTTCTATACATGACCGGTTATACTTCATTATATATGAATGATTTTTCTTGTTTATTTCTGTTATACATGAATTAATCAGCATTCTTCCTATCAAAGATGTCTGGTTTCTCATTTTCAACAGCTTGAGACATGAACGACATCATGCGATAGGTCTTCTCAGTTTTTAATCAATTCATGTGTCATTATAATTACATAAATGATCCAATGAAAGAAACACCCATTCGCTACATATTATTTAAATTAATGTTTTGTAAAATCAACATATGTTGTGATTGGTTTTAAAGCATCTCTTCATATTTTCCCCAGGTTAATAACGAGATTTTGAACTTCACTCCGGATAACAAGATGACTGTTGTTATGCCATCTTTTGGTAAATTCATGCACAATGGGACAGAAATCAACATGACAGCTGAGATCGGTCTTCACATTTACTACAGTGAGCACTACGTGCATACCCAGGTCACCGCGTGGTATTTCAATAAGACTTGTGGTAGGTACATAATTCTATCAGACTCGTCTTGGAAGGTTATTTTCGCTAGAAGTTGCAGTCAGTACGATAACACACTTCTTGGCAGAGAACTATTGTTCCAGTTCACTGTTCGGCTGCTATTTTGTTTTTATCCTTGTAACAATATATTATTGCGAAAGTCAAGGGTTACTTGATACAATCTTTGAACACTGTTTGTTTTACTGCAACTGCCCGTGTGTCACGCACATTTTCACCCAAGAGCCTGTAAACAGTTATTGTCTCCAGGAAATAATAGTATAGTGGAATGTTTACACAATAAATGCGCCAAATAACCACCATGATACGTTGGGCTTGTAATTAGTTAAACTACCCATTTAGCTTGAATAGTTGCTCGTCATACAGTAAAAAAGTACAACAGTACTTGGTAGGAGATTTTCAGATGAGAATTAGTTTTAAAAAAATCACCCAAAAAATGTGTATTACACAGCCAAGATACTGACAAATACATCTCGTACATTATTCTCCACAAGCTCACAACCACAACTCAAAATTATATTTAGACCAGTTTGAAGAGAATGTGTCAAGTAACTTGGACTAGATGTGTAAACCTGTAAATATAACGCAATAAACTCGCCAGTTATGTAAATACCTGCCCAAATCCTAGGAACAGCCTTATTAGCCCTGTTACATATTCACAATGGTCATATTGATAAAACTGCACACCCATATCACATGCAATATGTACGTCGTGTATTCATATATTGTGTTTTGTCCTGTGTATATGATATTTGTTCGCACGTCACACATCAACGTACAGTTATAAAAGGAAATACGCATATGCTCGCGTTGACAACATAATGGTGATATGTAGCACAATAGCGTTTGTTTCATTGACGTCACTGAGCATTATGTAATTAATTATTCATGAAAACGTACAATTCAGACAAACAAATGGATAAATAGTTACTAGAATAGCGATAGACGTGTTTTCATTTGTTGTGGCGTTGAAATATTTTCTCACGGGGTTTGTTTCAGACAATACTTTCTCTTGGAATGCACAACAAATCACCTAAATGACAGCAATGATATTGTTATGGAAGAGGTCAAAGATGGTTACCAAATTACCTTTCCAGATTACATGGCATCAAAATTAAATAGTTCATGATTTTAATTATCTAAGAGTACTAGTATATTGGTTGGAGTCTGGGGGGGCTTGTACATTCTATAATATATCTAAGCATGTCACTACCCATAAAACATGAATGACCTTGCATGAATATAGTCTTTCACTTCATAATGAGTTCATAAAAAAGTAGATTTTTATCTAGAAGGGGGAATTAATTCTATAAGTATTACATACGGTTTATTCTTGAAAATTGCATGTAAATATACCGTACAATCCGCCAGAAAATCACATTATTCGTAACGTTAATACAAAGGGGAGGTAAGTGCAACATTAGGTAGATTTGTGAAGTACTTGTTTATGTTTTAATTAACTAATTGATTGATTTTCAACATTCTATCATTTTTCAACATTTTACTATACTATATATATTATTTTACCACATATGACACTGGTATAATCAGACTAATGCACGCTATTTTTTCACTTTTGAAAATACAAATCAATAACATGCATATTTCGAGTACATTACATTCATGTGTCGATTTCTTTATCCAGCATGTTGTAATTTTATGTAATTGACAAACTAATTATTATTCATGATACTTGTTTTAATTTATGTATATTGATGTCAATATCAGACACTGTGTCCGTTTTTGAGGGATGAGGGGCTAAACACAAGCCAAATCGTTACACACCCTTGCCAATCATTCTATCACTTCTGCTTGTCAGGTCTATGTGGCGATTACAATGGTGAAACGTATAAAGAATTGATCACACCTACAGAGCAATCTGTCAAATCTACAGACAAGTTTGGCCTCAGCTGGTTAGTTGAAGGCGATGATTGTAACGATGAAGGTATGATACACGATAACAGCTAAACATTCTTATCTCTATTTTACCGTTCCATTGTAATATATCTTCAGGGCTATTTATGATGAAAGCATGTATAAGGAGGCGAACCATCTGAAATCTGAGATTGAAACATGCAATGATGAAGTTAATACTAGATAAGGTCACTCAGTGAAAATTTAGTGAATGGTACCATCTGGTTAAAAAATAGAAAAACGACAAATGGTATTATTATTATTATCACAGATTGCAAACTGATGAAGCAGAAAATATACCCATTAGATGAATATGTATATATCAATGAGAACGAGATGTCATGCTTCAGCGTGGAGCCAGTATTGACATGCCAGCCGGGATGTAGACCCACACAATTGACAGATTTGAACACCTATATGACTACCACACACATGGCTACCAAGACAAAGGTATCAATTGCAATAACATATACCATACTGACCTATGTATGTTGTTTTTGTTGTCTGTGATGTCAGATATTTTAAGTATGCATATTCGTCTAGTCACTGTATGAACGCGTTTGTTACACTCTATTTAGAGCCGTGTTTTGGGAGTTGTTTGGTTAGTGTGCTGTCGTGAGGTGCAAATGTGCTTACACTCGAGAGGCGTTCTGTAAGTTCGAATATCATGTGGTCCGTGTTATATTACAAGTATATATGTTAGAAGAGAATTCAAGTGTTTCATTGATTGACCATGAGTCAGTATGTGGTTAGTTTAGTTTATCAGGTATTTGATTTTATGGGAGGGTGGACGGATTTAATCTGTAAATGTATGATTGGTATGTGTTGTTGTCAGTTCATGTATGGCACTGTGTTGGATACAACACATTCAAAAACACAAATCTACAAGGACAGGAAGGAACATTTTCAGCATTGGAACTAAAATTGTAATTGTACTTGCATTCACCATGATGCGTGGAGAGATTTAACAGTCACACAAACCTGTTCTGAATCATTGTAAAATACAGTCATGCGATGCGATACTTTTTTTTTAAAACTGTCGTTTTGTTTAGGTGGGCTTCTACTGTGTGAAATTCAAGGAAAGTGAAATGATTCGAGATAGGATTGGAAAAAGAAACTTTGACCTGACTGCCAAGAAAATTGACATCACCAAAGAGATCAGCGTCCCACATGAGTGTATCTGTGAAGCACAGTGTAAACATTATCCATTTCTCCAATATTAAATTCCCAGCTTACATAGCGTTATACACTAAGTATAAATCGTGCTTCTGTACATATGCAATAAAATGACATGAAGTAATATTCACTTGATATATTGTGTGAGGCAGTGTAAAGATGTCTTTTCAATCACCCCGGAACAACATCGCCATATGTGCCCATGTCCATTATAATACTATACCACTTTTATACGCAACACATTTCCACCCCTCCTTCAAACATGTGAAACGATCGTACATTAACTAAAAAAGGGAGATATTCTTTGAAGCTGCTGGTTGTGAAGGGGAACAGAAACATTGTCAGATCACTCGGTGGTTTTAACATATTCTGACCATTATTCGACTCGTTGCCAGGGTTACATCTTATATCTCATTTCAAATGTATGATTTCATTCTTGATAGTATATTGTGACTTTTTTATAATCATTATAGATATGGTTGTCTATAAGTACTAATACAATCTGGATACCCTATCTCGCAATCCATAATGACAATTTGTAAGAACGCAAAACAATGAATACAGAACAATACACCACAAAGATAAGTGAAGCACAGGAAAAGTCTGTTATTTCGACGAGTGTGACCTCCTAACCTGCTCTATGATTGTTTACATCAGGCATTGTTGGTAGCATCTGTGTAACATAGTTGCTGCCTATGCTATTCCAGATTTGTAAGCTATGAAGAACCCAAAGGCGGAAGAGGCGGGAGGCTAGAACATTATACCTTGACATAAATAGAATGCCCAGAGCTATGCTGATTTGCAAATAGACGAGATCTTTTTTATTTATATGACACGCAGAATGTATTTTGTCTATTGTAAGACATTCGTAAAGTGGAAATTACAACATATCAATACGATAATCGTTTTTATCAAATTTCCAAATCCAAGGCAACAGTGGCAATGTCTGGCAAGCAATCGAAATGTACGACGCAATCGTTCAGACAGATTCAAATAACTGACATTGGAGAAAACACAAAGTGAATAATCAATTTAGTAAGTGAAAAATATATAGACCTCATGGTAAACAGGAAGTGATGTCAGGTGTTTTGAAAAGTGTTATCACAAATGGTATTCAGGGTAATTAAATTGTGGACGTGTCAGCTGAGTTATATTAAAAAGGGTATGTGTAATACATGACACAGAAATAAGTAAACCATGTAGTAGAAAGAATTGTGTATTTTTGTCTATTTAGATTCTGATTTGAAAACAAAGAATCATTTGAATCCAAATTGACAATTTAGCTTCTAGTTTAAATAATTCAGATCTATAAAACAACTAAATAACTTAAAAGGACAAACAGCTGCAATTACACACGGCGATTACACACTATATAACACTGAAGTTCAGCAATGAGATTTTGGGAATGTAGACTAAACCATATTCCGCCATTATCATCAATTAGTGGTGTAATAATTTGGGAAGATGAAGAACCCTAGTTTTGTTATTAGAAAGGAAACAACTTGGGTGTGTGTTTTTTTCTATGACCTATGACCAAGGTAATATTTGAATAAGCTTTTTCGAACAAAATGTTGTTGCCCCTCAAATAATATCCCATTCTCTTGGAATTAAATATATGATGCAAAAAATGTCTGTTTCATTGGACTTCACCTCAATAAATCAACCAATCAGAGAATCGCGAATTTAGGAAGAACTTAACGTATCGGAAACGCGTCAATGGATGTGCCAGGCGGTTGAGGAATTGCGGACAATTTCTGGTCGAAATTTAGAAAGCGGACTGATATGTTAGGACGGCTTTTCATACTGGTCAAGTAGCATAGAAAACAAAAGTGTTTGTCAAGTCAAGGCGTGCATGTTTTTGAGAGATACGTATTTCCCGTAGAAGTGCAATACCTCTTCTCGAATTATATATTATCAAGAGAGATATACACTACACTTTTTATCTGCATGGTTGCTGTGGCGCCTGTTGCTTTGTAATTACTAATAATAGCGAGGTAATTTGAAACGAATCATAAGTGCATTGCGAATGTGATTACCTGATAGGGGTTAAAGGTCAAGATGCATCAGGAGCGGGATTTGTTATACAGTTCTCGGGCAATTGCGTGTATAATTGCGTCTGGGCCAAATCATGCATTGGGAATGTTAGTCAGGAACTGGAAAAGAATTTGCTTTTTTTTATAAATATACATGTCATATCGTGTGGATTTTACGATGTGTCAGACGAGGCTGTCATCATTCAGCTCTGCAGACGCCGTGGACATTGTTTGAACGTCATCCATTCGAAATAAACGATGTTATTGATACTTGCGTAATTTGAGTTTATTCCACAAAAAACATCATAACAATATGCATACTCTTTTGATAAAAAAAGAATGTTGAACAAAGTGAAACCCGAACTCAGCCAGATACGTGACTTGCGCACAAATTGTAAAATGCCCCACAGCGTGTGAAATTATTTGCCTTTCATGCACTCAACTGGAGCATAGTAACTAGACCTGGCATTTTAAAGATCGGCCTTGTTTGTGTGAAAAATGAACAGAACATGATATAACATAAATAAAATGTGCCAGTTGACCTTATTCGTACAATGTAACCTATTCGCAAATGGACGCCGAGATCTCGTTAAGTGCGAGAGAGCCGCGAGACTTGTATTCGCCCCTCATATAGTGTTCCATCCTCAATCGTAATCGCGTCCACTTATCCGCAGACCGAGGTAACCATGGTATTTGAACATTGTGCGCGATGACTGTCAAGAATGAAACGCTATTTAGGAGCGAAAAACAAGTCACGTGATTTTCTCGCTCTCAATATCTCAGTGGCCATTTATGAATAATGTTTAATAATGAAAAATATTTAACACATAGACGTTTATATAAATATAGGTATTTAGAAATTCATATATAATGTGAAAATTATTAAATTATAAAATCTGTAAATAATTAAATAATAATAACGAATGTCGACGATTGATAGTTGCCAAAACTACTGCCAATGTCCGCATGATACTAAACGTTTGAAAGCTTTTCTGAAGTCTTTATTGAAGTAAGTGTAAATAAAAGGATTGAGCATGGAGTTAGCATAACCAAGCCACGTGAGAACGCTGAATAACGCGGGAGTTACTTTACAAGTGTGACAGTATGGCACTATGACGTTGAAGAGAAAGAATGGAGCCCAGCAAGCGATGAACGCTCCCATCACCACACCTAAAGTTCTCGCGGCCTTCCGTTCTTTAGCGAGAGAGAACCTATCCCCCTTTTTGCCTACATTTTTGCCTAAACTATTCGACTGTCCTGATATTCTTTCCGGTATATTTCTTTGCGTTCCGGGTTGATATGACGACACGTTCTGAGACTGCGTGTTCACGTTTCCCGATTCGCTTGCAAGTTCTACAGTATGGTCAGGATTCGTATCAGTTGTCTCGGGCCAGGCATACTGTCTCCCATTTGCGTGTGAGTTACTAGGCATCGCGCGTCTCCCACGCGATGAGTCTGTTGGGTTAGAAACAGATGATGAGTTCTGCCTGATCTCGCACTCACTAATGGCTAACACGTGCACGGTCCCGCCGCCCACATCTCGGATTTTCTTTAGCCTGCTCCTCGCAGCTTGAAACATTTTGTAGTACACAAATAACATTACAACAAGCGGTACGTAGAATGAGAGCAGCGAGGAGAAAATCCGGAATCCACCATTGACAAGTCCGCAGAAATGTGCATCCCCAGAAACTGTCTTCCATCCTATTGGTCGGATCACACTAATCAAGATGCAAATACTCCAACAGATGATTATCCCGACAAGCGCCCTCGTGGGTGTACGACGCACTGAGTATCGAATGGGCGAAATGATACTGAGATAACGATCGAGGCTGATTAAACAGAGATTATATATGGAAGCCGTGCAACACAGAACATCGAAGAAAATAAAAACATCACAGAAATGCTTCCCGAAGAACCACACGCCTCCCCATATCTCCATAAGCATAGCAATTGGCATAACGATGACCGCCAATATTAGGTCGGTAAGGGCAAGGCTAATAATGCAGTAGTTACTGGGTGTACGCAGAGCTTTCTCGGTAATAATTGCTAGAATAACAAGCAGTTGCCCACAGACGGTGATTACGATGAAAAATGACAGTATTAGAGCAACAACAATACCGGTGGTATAAACGACAGGCACAGTCGTATCCAAATTGTCTGCTAAACTGACGTCTATAGTAAGATTGAGATTGGCTTCCATTTTCATCAACATCGGCCCATAATAAGACTTCGTAGCTCGCGGCAACGACACGAGATGATGGTAACACCGTGGATTTATCGCGATGCTTCTTTCATATCTGAATTAAATTTGTAATCTGCAACAAAATATAATACATCTTTGTTTACTGTGTGTATAACGTTTTCGTCACATGTATAATTATAATTCCGAGACCCATTGGCCCGTAACGTCTTGATACATTGGGTTGTATAGTAAGATAATTAAATACCATATCTATAATTACTATATAATAATTTGCATAATCAATTTTTGCTTGATATATTTACATATAATTATCATGCCCTCCGTGACATGATTAATCTTTAAACAAGGGTCTAGCTTGAACGTTGAATAAGCGCTGCAGTTTTCTTAAGTCGCGCCCTCTGGCGAGAAAACACTTTTGTGACGTAAACAGGTGTGGACGCCGTTCACACTTGTGTCACTTCGGTTTTTATACGTGCTCTTCCAAAACTAACACTGTTTTGCGAGAGTCTTCACAACCACGCACTTCCCTGATAAACCCATCTGCGCTATACTGACGTCACAGGAGCGATGTGTCGCTAGAGGACGTTGTTTAAAAATTGTGAAAGTATATTGCGGCATATATATATATATATATATATATATATATAATATTAAACGAACATACTGCCGTGTCTCATAACAGGTATATTGATAACTCGAGTTTGAGAATGCATACGACACCTAATTACATACAGGGACACTGTTCGATTATTCGGAACTGCAGGATAGATAACCACACGCATAAAGTATTAACATCCGTTTGCCGAAAGCTTATTAAACGCGCTTTCAAACATAAAGGAATATGTGCCCAGATCGGCAGGGGATTAGTGAGTAATATGGAAAGGTTATTGAGCGCAAAAAAGGAATTTCAGTGTTTGTTTGCCGGGTGTCCGGTGAGAATATGAGTACTGTGGTTGCTACAAGTGAATTAACTTCTATGACGACCACAATACGCATTCAACATAGCACATCACATTACAGCACAGCCCAACACAACATAGCATGATACACAACATCATACCACGCCACGCCACGCTACGCCACGCCACGCCACAACACGCCACGCCGCGCCACGTCACGCCACGCCACGTCACGCCAACACAACACAACACAACAACACGACAACACGACACAACACATTACAATACACTCTAAGACTGCTATATCTTACACTGTGGTTTATTTAGAGTGATGGCCTCCGAATCAATCCTATCAGAACAACTATTCGTCTCCACTGAAACACCCTTTTCATCCTAAATGAGGAAGTAGAGCGATTATATTCAAGAAAAAATGGGGTCAACTTCTACTTTTATTCACAGTCTAAGACCTTAAGAAGCATCTCAGATATTGCCATCTCATATAAAAATAAAGCCTGCGAGCACGACAGAATACGGTGCTCAACAAGTAACATTCATTAGACGTTTGCACTAAGCTATCGTTTTACACAGTTGCTGATAACATTACATAAAGTATTGTGTTTTATCGCCGCCAGACTAGTATGTCTATTCTAAGGTAGCGCATTGGAAACTACCGTATCGTGTGGCAATTACAATTCTATTATACACTCGATGACAGACTCTTTTTTAGTTTCTATCGTGTATAAAAGCTGATGGACAATAATGAGCATTTCAGAGATGACGTTGATGTGTCGAGGCTGGTCCATTATAACAGTTTGATAAGATTTCCTAAATTCAGAGAAAATCTCCAAAACAACTCAGACAACGGAGATAGTTGACAGTAGGGGTTGAATGCAATATGCGAGCGGCAGGGGAGGCTGTGCGGCGACTTTACCCGCTCTCAGAATATTAATGAAAATTGCTTGTTGTCATGACAACTTGATTACACGGCGTCCAACTTTAATCAAATCTTGACGCAGGAGGTACTCAGACGGGAAACAAGCATCGATCGTTTATCAGCAAGCTTGGAAATGAGCATGTGTGGCACATGGTCGTTAAAGGACGGTACGTTGGTGGTCACGATGTGGGTCCCATGCAACATACACAACGCGTGTAAAGTACAATGTTTATCTGTAAACGAAATTCGAGCACGCTCTATCTCATGACCGCCGTCCTTTAAGCAGAAGAACGAATTAAGTGTACCTACAATCCCGGCAAAATAAACAAACTGCAAAACCATTGTCCTGACGTCTATTCGGCTTGAAATAAGGGCTAAATTATTTCTTATATACGTATTTATGCATACATGTATTAATATTTGTCAATTTAACTAGTAATATGCCTTTCTAAAGTCATACAGGTAATTAATTGTACGACATGTGGCAGCCACGTAATAAACACAATCTACGTTTTATTCCTGCAAGTTGTTTTGATCAATGCCCCCCCCCCCAAACCCCATCACACTGACTATTATGAAGGGACTAGAACGTATAAAGAATTTCGAAAAAAAAGATACAAATGTCATGAGAATTAAATTATAGTGAAATACGTCTCAGGTGGGAGAGGAAATGTCCATCAAAACTGTTATTACTACTTTCTTCACTAATATGGAATGGCAGCCAGCTATTGCACTGTATGACTAATGTTACAAAATAACCATTTCGTATTATCCCAATTAGTCTCCAGCTCTTATGACTAATTGAGTTTAAACTCGATGGCACTACAGGAGTGAGAAAGCGCAACGTTCTTTTTCTAACAATGAACTTATATGGAAATAAAAATCTCATGAATATTCGCCGACTACTTTTCGAGTTTTATACCGGTGATACGCAAACAATCAAACCAACGTTGGCAAAAAAAAACGCTAACGTCCTTGGTGAAGGGTAATATGTTATCAAGGACCGCGACCATTTATGTGTTTTCTGTATTTGTTGTCGGCACATAAAAGCTGCAAAAACTGACGTATGGGATACGCACGATATCACATTTGCGAGTATAGAATATCTGATTTATAAACCACGTTCAATATTTCTGATAGACTAAGTGTAAGGTCTCTAAGAACATATCCATCACCACTCGGCTTGCGCATTTCCACTTTTAATCCGCGCCCATTACACGCTATTTTGTAAAGGTAGGTATAGCGCAGACGCGGCCAATGATCAGACGCAGACGCAGACGTGGTCAGGCGCTTTGGCGTGGTCGTGAATTTATACGTTCGTAATATGTCTATGAATTATGTATTTAGAGCGAATTTCAAATATAATTTATTCACTCCATATTCATACAGTCATTGCGTTACGTATTCTCAATTAATACCTAAAAACAGCTTGTACAAATGTATAATAAAAACAATTTGATTGTTAATAATTAAAAAGTGACTGTGTGTGAAGGGAATGTTTAATAGATTTTACAAAGGTAAGAAAGTACATACTGTTCTTCTAATGAGCTAAATGGTATTTCACAATAGCACTGACATTTGCTTTTTTCCGTGAATAAGAGATTGTAAAGTTATTTATTTATTTATTTAGAAATGTCCATTAGTATCATCATTATTGTACGCACTATTTGATGCACTCATTTATACGTACTTGTTCACGAACCACTGCACTATTCAGTATACGTGCTGTAATGCCATTTAGCTAATGCTACACTACTATAAATACGAGGGTCGATATCATGAACGACATTTAATTATTATAATCTATGAACACTGAGGTAACGACGAGGGGAAACAGATTTCCTCTCAGTCTGCATTATTAAATGAAGTGACTAGCAATGCACTTTTTAAAAGTAAATATGGGACAACGCATTACGTGCCGTCACGTTGCTCAATTTATTAACTTCCGGAAAATCTCTGAATATTCATATATCAATTTCTATCAAAGTGTCAGGTATTTCAGTATGCTTCAGTCAATGTATTCTATTTTGTCGACTTTTTTTATTCACACTTCCACACTGAACTCTTTCACGCTTTTCTATTTGAATAGTTTTTTTATTGTACTCGTGTAAGCAATTAAAAATGGTCATACAAATTTGACGTACTGCACGTGTACATACCAAAGAGTCGTACAATGTATGAAATCATATCAAGTCGCAACATATGTTGTTCATATATAAAAAAAAAACAATTTGAAAAGAAAGGTATACTAACAACATGGTTAAGATTTTGTACTTCTGTTTGTATGTCGTTTTTCCTTGTATCAATGTCACTGTTTTCAAATTCACGTTATTGTTTTGCAGAGCATGATCGTCGATGAAGCGACAAAGTTGGTAGCTAGGGTGATTTCATGTTATGTCATCACTCATTCCAATTTCGCATGCGTTACATATTCATTATTGGTTTGTTTCATGAACGTAACTATGTGCACCATAATTTTGTTTTGCCAACTGAATTAAAGGTTCGAGCTAAATCTCAGGATATCTATATGTTCGAGTGCGTATCCACAAGTAAGAAAACAAGCATGAAACGTGGCGGATGAGACCCGTAAGACCAACTAAACCATTACAATCTTGCCCCTTTCATATTTTTTCCTACATTTACCAATAATTTGAATGGCAACATTAACAGTATTAAAAGCATCAAATTTGACATTTTAAAAAAAAATTTTACATTGTGATCAATCGTTAAATTTTAATTCACTAAATTTCAGATTTGTGGGGATAATAGTGTTGTTAATAGTGTAATGCTTGTTGCTGGGACAACCAACATCACCAATCCTTATTAGGAAATACAGTAGACTGTGGGGTTTATTTCAAAGGCCAATGCAATGAAATAAAAACAGTAACAATGAAGAGAAACTGATTAAATATCCACCAATCACTACAAAGACACCGTCACCGGGTTCATTATGATAAAATAGAGCTCTGCTTGGTGTTCTTAAATCTGGCATTGTTGCCATACCACGTGACCACTCACCACAACATTTTCAAACTGATTTGCACGCTACATGCCGAATTGAAGACTAATATGTTTAATGGTTCTGAAGCAGAAGATTTAAAAGCATTTAATGCCATTTTAGGGATACAATTAGTCATAGCGCAAAAAGTCACGTGATATTGATAGAGCATATATTTGTGTATCTATAACGAAAAACATCACATTACTGAGATACCCAGAAGTGTGAAAACTGGCGCACTGACGAACCACGTGACCAATTGTTATAAACTTGCAAACGTTAATCTACTCGGACTATACATGATGTATCCAAAATTTCAGGGTAATGTGGTTAACAGATTTCAGAAGCATTTTTCAATTCTCAAATATTACGAAAAAAGTCCCGTGATGTGACCAGTTTTTCTTTAAACCGATATGGCCGCCGAACTGCTTGATCAATCAAAATCCTGAAGGCCTGGTGCACCAGTTCTCATTAAGGACTGTCAGTATGGACAATTTCAGACCATTCCGTTCAGCGGAAGAAGCAAAAGAAGAGGAAATCAGAATCAGAAATGAAATACCATGTTGATTATCTATTAAAACGTGAACTAGAAAACGTTCATCTAGTCCTTTAAAATGACTAATTAATATGTTAATGTACTAATACTACTCGACTACAGGCAATCGGTTGTCTATGAAATTGACACATAGTATTTGAAATCGTTGGCTATAAATTACTGTATAGACATACAAAACAAGCCATAGTTCCGATACTAATGCGACAACACGGTCCGTTAGTACTCTCAAACATGTTTTCAGTTCTTGTTCACGATTAAGTATAAGCTTGCCCACGCCATAAGTCAGCACGATTTAATATAACAGATACCAGCCACAGTGCGTGGGTTCTGCTAAACAACTTCTCCCGGCGCCGTAATTGCGCACTCTATGTCGCTCAAAGGCTTATAAATCATAGATCCCAACTTATCGTGAAGTCCTTTGGGGTATATGAATTTTCTTCGAAGTCTCTGTAGCATATTTACATCCAGGTATTGCTTATTTCCAGCGCAGGAGAACAGCTTTCAGACACAACTGTCAGATTTCATCCTTCAAAATGTTCGGTGTATCGACTATCAATCTGGAAATGAAAGTAGGTGGACAAATTGGCGGGATCATCGCCTTGGGTGTATTTTCTAATTGGACGTGCTGTAGATTGATGTAGTTCATGTTCATTTCAATCAATCACAAGTACATTTCAAATCTATATACCGGCAATGAATCTCATTTATACAAACAATTGCAAGTAATTGAGCGTGATGCGTGGTGATCGGAATTGCCTAATCACAGATATGCTAAATTCACTATAAAGGCAGCGCTAATGCCACCAAGACGGTTTACAACAGAAAATGGCTGAAGTTGATAGATTGTGAATTCGTTTTAGCTTTATTTTTTATTTTTATTTTTAGATAGTTTTAACTTTTGTGTTTTATATTTCATTCACATTCACTGTTTAATTTACATTCATTCCAATTCAACTCGCATTTAAAATTCGTTTTAATTTTAATATTCAATTCGGTTTAACATTATCTTTGATTTTTGAAATCAAATTAACTTTCATTTTCATTTTTCGATTTCTGTTCGTCTGTCCGTCCGTCCGTCAACAAATATATACCCTTGAATCGAATGAGTTTTCAGTATTATTGGTCATCTTTGTCGACTGATTACTTGTACCTGTAGTAGCACAGGGAGTAGCACCTATGTCTGAGATAAAGTGAATTCTCTATCAATAAGATGATATAATGGCACATGTGGCGGCGTTCAGATCATCAAGTCGTACGCAACACCTTTCACTCAGGTGCTAATATCGCAATATTCTTTACGACGCGTCGTATTTAGTCTCTTTATTAATAACTTCTTCTTATGACGATACGGTGCTTGAAGTGCTGAACAATAGAATAACGCATTGTATTTATACTTTATATAACACAAAATGTAATTTTAAATATAAAGGTGGAAATGAGATGTAAAAAAACTAAAATTGTAAATACGAATAAGAATGTAACAGAACGATAAAGTGATTTGAAAAACGTAAAACTATCAGTGAAGGGTAAAACGAGTTATAAATTGAAATAATGATGCAAGTAAAATTTAAAGCGATTTTTTTTCAAATAGTTAAAACCTTTTGCAAATGACATTGAAACATTGCTTTAAAACTAATTTAAATTTTAAAAGAAGGAATATTTGACGTCATGTGACAGGTTTGTATTGACCTCAATAAATTGAGGTTCATTGCAAATGAAATGCACGAAAGACCATAGGTGACACTACAAAACAGAATTCAGAATGTGGAAGAAGTTCCAAAGAGGACTTGGTGAAAGTCCCTCATTGTATCAACCGAGTGAGATAAGGCGAATATGCCGACTGTCACCATTCGCAAAATAGTTAAAGCGGAGGAGTCGTCACCTGATTTGCGTCAGATAGCCATAGCATGTCATTGTTTACAAACAAGTACATACCCACGAGCATTTGCGTTTTTCGCGTATGTTGTTATCGTCGATTGGAACTCAATTCCCGCGCGTGCGCAGGTGACGACCCTCCCGCTTTAAATTATGAATTACGGCGCATGCGTCAGTATAGATGCACCTTACTCTATATGAATATACATAGACAAATGAACGGAGTGAAATGCCAATAAAAATGGACGCGATAGTAGAAGAACTCGGACTCTCACAATTTAGATCTCTCTGATACAAGGGGAAACTACGACTTAGATTTTACTAAATTACACTTGAACCATATAACGGCTGTGTTACTTTGTTCCCAGTAATTGGAATCCCCTAGTTTATCTAAAACTGCAAAGCTGAGTGGTTCTACCGAATAAACCCCATTATAGACTGAGCGGAAAGCAGATCGCACGAACTGAAGAGAGTGACACGATGATCAATAAGGTCACCACAAAAATTCCGTCGTGTCAATAAATCTGAATCGGTTTTTGCATTCCATGTGTACACTGTTATGGTAATTTGTGTGTGGCTGGTATGTATGAATCGAATCTCTAAATCATATGTGATATGTTAACAGTAATAACATAATGGACATTCCACCAAGACATAATTTTGTCTATGTAAAAAGTTTACAATATTTTTTCGGCATATATTCTAATTAGATGTTAGCTGATTTGAATTCTCGCAACCGTTTGTTCCTGTTGTCCTGTTTAAGACATCAAAACACGAGAATACGTTTAAAAACGACAAATAAAATAATGAATTTAAAAACAAGAAAACAAGATTTAATTATAAAATTAACTAAACACGAGGGATATTGGCCTAATCTTCTTCTGAGTTGCCATATACTATAGTTAAAATCGATGTAAATTTGTAAAGGTTTGTCGAAAGATACGTATACACGACTGTGTGGAGACTTGACAGCAATCCTTATTCAACGATGTGCAGAGCCCATGAGTTGACACGAACAGAACCTAAAATTACTATAAGATGCTCATCTTTTCACTACATAATAATAATATTAATCCTGTCTGTCAATCAAAAAGTGCCAAAAATGTGCATTTCGTTATATTCAAACACGATAAATATTACTTTGATGTAATATGCGATTAAATGTTCACAATGAATAATGTGTTTATTAATAATACAATAATGTGTGGTGTTTTAATCACCAGGCAAGACAGACAAATCATTTTATAAAACATTCACAAAATACTGTTTGTTCTGTATTGTACCTTACATTTTACTCACATGTTCGGGTTCAAGTATGTTTGATAAAAACATGAGTGCACTGTTACTAGGATCACTTGTTTGCAACTTTATTCATGTCAATTTTATACTTATCCTAGGTATGTTTTCTACTTGTTTCATTCAAAGATTTACATTCCCAGAGCACTTCACTCTATAACATTTACATATTATGGGCGTGAGTTTGACCTCGCGTTCGTGTATCAGTACACTTTTTCTGTGATCTTGTAAAATCCCCTCAGATATCACGATTTTGGTTTGATATTGGATATGATATTATTTAGAAACTGGGTCACATATCTAAATAATAGGATATGTTTATATCGTGCTGGAAAGCTGTATTGTGTGTGTCGATTATTTGACGTAAAATATACAGATGCTTGAGAGAGCGCATGCATGCTCTTTTGAGTAAAGTTGTTTCAATTTAGTGCATAAGGCCATTTTCCACTCACTGCGAGATCCCGCATTATGCGTGAAATCGAACGTAAAAACAGGAAAAGGTGTAGCGCCATAGTGACGTCAAAACATCGCATGGGATTCAACAAACGCGAGGTTATTTCCTTTCTTAATAATGTGCTATACACATTCGATGATGGTACCGCAACGCCATATTCCCACTCATAGATCGGCATATGAACATAGAGCTATGAAATAAGGAAATTCAAATTTCAGGAACAAATCAGCCGTCTCCAAAATAATAACTTTATAGATTTCCAATAATGGACATTTCACCGAGACATATTTTGTTTCGGTCAAAGTGTTGATTGTTTTTAATATCTTTATAGATTTCCATCTCATGTGAAGATCGCGTAGATTTGTCCGTGTTTTTTTTTTTTTTTGTTTTTTTTTATTCTAGGGCGATGTAGCAATCCGAAATACAAATTGACATGATTATGAAAATATAGACAGCCCAAAGATGATGTAACCGTGACGCAAACTCTTCTATTAGAAACAAACAAACATGACATGTTACAGCATTGATTATTCAAATTTCAGCATCAGTTGTTGTTGTTGTTACGTAAAAATCGCATTGTTGATCATTTGCGATTGTACTTTATAGTATAGGTGTTTATTGATTTCAGACTTCTAGAAAATTAAATAACAGTACCTAATCGTGGTGACGTCATATATGAACTACTCCATTGAAAGTGTTAATAACAAAGTGAAAAACGCGTTCATCAAATTATTGAAATCTAGTGTGTTAGTTTCGAATTTTATTTTGTTTACCTAAATTCTCGCAAAAAGGCAATGACCAAATAACAACTAAACATTTACGAAATGTGTTGACCCATTCCACACCCAGCACAATGTTTGCAGCCACGGTTATTTGGATGATGTTCACAAACAAAATCACGTATTGTCATCGTTTACAACACACGTCTACCAGATACTGATTACTGAAAATGTCCACGACACAAGCAAAAAAAAGAGCGACAGTTACATGCTGTGTTGCATTTCTTGGAGATTGATTGGAAGCGGTCAACTGGCAATAAGCTTGCTTGTGGCGCCGTTATTGATGCACGAATTTTCATCAGCTTAGTTTGAATGTGACTTTAACCGTCGTATTTAAAAGAAGTATAAAAATAACTTATCAAGTCCCGTGACGTCCCCCCTCCCAAAAAAACGACAGCCTTATATATCAAAGAAATAGAAAATAAAAACGAAAACTCGGGTTGTGAATCGTTTCAATTTACGTTGTTACAGATTATACTTCAATAATTGCATTTGAATTCATTGGATGACTTGCTGTTGCTGTCGCTCTGTTGTATACGTAGTGTCTAAGTTAAAGTTCAAGAACGTGAGGAGAGCACATGTCGACACCAGATACGAGTTCCTCTGTACCATCACGGAATTGGCGTGGCCACGGTTGCCAAGGGTCAACTGTATTTGCGTTAGGACTCTTGTGCTACGTTGCTAGGAACAGAGCTCAGACAAATGTAATACTTTATGGTGTCTATTTTCATTTAGTTTTTATAAGTATGTTGCTAACAATAATACTGGTTAACATTTCAATTACATTGAAACATTGAAATACAATACATAGCGGTTTTTTTTCAAAATTCTTAGTAGAGTGGTATTTTGAAAGGAACAATCATGAATCCGAGCCGAAATATTTTGAATAATATTAATAATGAATAAAATTCCAATAAAATTGAGAAAAAAAACAATAGTGATAATGTAAAACAATTATCTTGTAAACAATAATGTATTTCATTTTTCTGCGTTTTGAATGAAAATCTACTAAATGTTTAGACCACAAAAACGCCGCGCCGCTAAATCAAACAGGTTGATTCTTTCAAATCCAACAGCTCCAGCAATATTCCTTGGACTAGTAAATTCCTGTACTTCTGCAAAATGCCCTATGAGTTCGAATACGGCACGCTTGTTTTTGTCTTGTTGTTGTTGTTGTTGTTGTTTTTGTCACAAGGGCGACAATTCAACTATATTCAATACATCTATATATGCTCAGCTGTCTCGCCTTCCATGCATGTCCTGCCACATATGGACTGTTTGTCGATTTACTACAAATCGAACTGACATACCCCCAGAACCTCGACGCACCTGAACAAGGGAACGTCGAGAGTTAACACAGCAAAATCAGTGCAGTTCGACAATTGACAATTAAATCATCTAAACTAAAGTTGTGTCTAAGCATAACACACACAAGATTATAATAAACAATTGCTCTAAATGCAAGGAGTTACACTAGTCGTCGCCTGGTGGTAGTAAGCACACGCCTCCTGTTTAACAACAGATCATAATGTTGAACTGTCTATCTCAATCGATTTTCCGCTGGCTTTCCTTCTACCCCAAGCAAATATATATTTTTGCCTATGAAGAATATTAGAAGAAGATTTGCCATGAATGAGCTGTCTCGCTTTGCATAATTTATAAAACAAAATGACGACGGTATTTATATCTTCTCCTCATAGCCCCGTACATATACATATACATACATATATGATATCTAAAGGGTTTACTTCACCAGCGACTTTCAGGGTCGGTAAGATTTACTCGAATACGTATTTAAAACACATATTCCGCATACATTCGGGTATATTTAGGTGAGTACTCATGAATATTAATGAAATCATTTGCATGTTTCAGTGTGGTGGCAGTGCACACATTTCAAACCGTGTACACATTCACGGAATATAGACAAATAAAATCATTTCTTAACGGTGCATAACTTGTTTCCGTCTGATTTGCCAGGAAATATGCTACGCCATGCGTCTCGTCAGCGTTGAGCTGGGTATTTTAAAAACGGTGTGGGTTTATTTAGGTAATGGCCTGAAAACATATGCTTGTTCACTGGAAGAATTGTTTTTCTAGTAGCTTCAATAAATATTGTTTTTTTAGTAGCAGTCGATCTGGAAAACGTTTTTTACTCACCAAAATAGAATGATTCCTGTGTACGTGTACTCAAAATTCTTGCCGTTGGTACTCCATGTAAATTGATTGTATATATATAGTTATTCGTAAAAGTACATTGGCGTATCACTGACACGTACGTAGGGCTCGAAACTCACCGAGGTCACGGATGCAATTTCCGAGATGCCCAATCTGAACGCCTTGATGCTCTTTAGTTAAACATTTCACAATTCCAATCAGTTCAATGTAATTCATTTTTAGAAATTGTGTTTTTAAACCTGGGCGCCTTCTGAATACAAGCGTTCAAGCCCAGCTTACATGGGCAGATTCCTAAAATGACTCGTGGCCGATGTGTCATTTACAAGATGTTGGCCATAAGTGTGGGTGATACTCTCGAATACCGTGGCGATAAACGACGAGTTGTGATTAGTAATAAGTATACCACAACAAATCAATAAAATAACGAAAAACATAAAGAAACTACTTCACACCTTATTGATGCCAAATGGAACGGACCATTTGCATAAAAACAAAAGGTTCAGTGCTTTTCGTTAGCTTACAAATCAAGAGTTGTTATCAAACCTCTTCATTTGTAATAATCCATCATACAGTATTGAATTGTATGCTTTGACTTCCACTTCTAGATCTATTTTCACTGATCGAAGTTCAGAAATGCCCGATCATACATTATTCTGCATATACAAGATGTGATTTATTTATCGACTTATGTGAAAATTATAATTGTGGGTGATTTAGTTACAGAAAAAACATCCACGGACATGATATCAAGTCACATGACGAAAAATGGCATAAATATAACAGACCGGCAGTCCTCTTGTGAGACTTGACTTGACAGCACACTACCTGAAGTATTTTTCTGCCGCCAAAATGTAGGTACAACATATTTGCTACATACTTGTATGCATTTTTTTCAATAATTTCTGTGTTAATTTTGAATCATATATCTTTGGGAAGAAATCTGAAAAGATGGTGCTGGTTTATTTTGTGAAAGGTGTAAAAAGTAGGCGAGCGTTCGAAGGGTTAAGGTTATCGTAATAAAACCAGTTGTTAAATACGTAATGTTATTTGTCGTGTTATGAGTGTTCCTGATTTCGACTGAACGGCCACTTGTTATTTACATCATGTATTAGAGTATTGTGTTTACCTAAACATGGAACCGTTATCTGTTGCTTTCACTAATGTTGGCACACAAACTCATTTTGATGCATAACAAATTGTTACAAATGCCATTAAAAAATATTTTGTTTAATACAAAAACAGATTTACAATACAAATATTGGATATATTTCGCCCTAAGCAATCCTATAGAATTGCTACATTGAACAAACTTATTGCAGTATTACAACGTTCAATATTTGTATAAATCAATGCTTAAAGTTCACAGTCCTTTAACAAATATCGAATAATGGTGCCATCCACGACGGGAAATGATGTGCGAAATTTTTCAGGCAGTATTTTTTGTGTAAATGACAAGTATAGCTCGTATTGTTGGCAGCCTTTATGTCTTTTTGTAAAAGGTTATTCCTAGAAATGATTAAATATTCATAAACCATTAGTATTCAAACTGGGAGCAACAGTTTAACACACTGTGATATATATATACACAATATTTTTTGTCAGTAAAATTAATGAAAAGATATACGCGCTATTGGCAATGGTAGGTGTCAATTTGTATATCACAAAAGCGTGGTATAAATGTTATAGTGGCAATCTTCCCTGCAACAGTGTTGGTTAAAATTATAACCTAAATTATATTTTGTCTATTCTTATGCATAAACCATGTTTATACAAAAGTGATATTAAATTATATTAAATCATTCCATTTAGAAAAACGCATCATGCTATTCTGTAAAACTAGCAAGGGTTCATTTTTATTAAATAAAACAAGCCGTTAACAAATAAATAAAAAATGTATATTGTGTTCAAAACGTGCTTTGACATGATTGCGGCTTGTGAATATGTTCAATACTCATGCAAGCTTAGAATGCTGTATGTGACATACCAAATCATTGTGTTAAGCTTTTTGTGAATTTTCTGAAAATGTTGTGAAAATAATGTTGCAAAACTGTTTTAAATAGAAATTCATTGTTCTCTGTTAACATTTTATGTATACGCTATGGATGTTTTCATTCAAGAAAGTATATATACGATAGGATTTATCAATTTATCCTTTCGCAAATTAAACCAAATGCTTCAGCACAAATAAAGTCTGTGTCGTTGTACGGCACCTGGTTTCGAGCTAACCTTATGGTCCCACTTTGTGCTGCATAGAATCATTTGTTAAATTGGTGCAGTATAAACGCATGGATTGTGCAACAATGAATGTCACCAAATTAGATGAAGAGGATAGTTTCAAAGATGAGTTTGAGTTCTGCGTGAAAATAGCATACATTTGGTGATTTAGTCTGGAATCTTCCGAAGCTTTTCTAATCAACGTAAAATTTTAACGTTTGGGCAAGCATATTATTCTGTAATTGCAATTTGCATGAATAGATGACACACGACTTTCATCAAGAATATAGGACTCTATACACTTCATCTTGAAACTTCCATGATTTCCAATAATAACCCTGCACAAGACTTAAATGATGAACCAAGTCTACTTTGGCCCCGAATTACAAAATGTTGCTGAACATTCTAATGAGCGAAAGCCTGTATGAAATGTAAGTGCGTGTTATTTTGACCCTATAAATTATTTTGCCTGAATTTCCTACTTAATAAGCATGGATTGGCAAATAATTGGCATATATAAAATAAATAGTATATTGTAATGTTTTTTAGCAAAATAACATTGTTTAATGTATGCTGTGAAAATGAATATGGAATAGATATAATCTATATATTTTTGCGAATCAAAAACCATTCCATGATACAGCCTTTGCCTGTGGAGCAAAAAAAATGACGGAAAAAACAATTTGTGGAGTGTTTTTTTTTTTGTATTGTGGTTGCCATGGAAATATCATACTTGCAAAAGGTGACAACACGGAAAAACAAAATCCACATAACCCAAAAGATTAATATAAAAAAACATGTTACTTTCTGTACGGGGGGTGAATTAAATTTTCAAAAACTAGGGTCCAGTGGCTCTTCTAATATTGAATGTATGCTGTGAAAATGAATATGGAATAGATATAATCTATATATTTTTGCGAATCAAAAACCATTCCATGATACAGCCTTTGCCTGTGGAGCAAAAAAAATGACGGAAAAAACAATTTGTGGAGTGTTTTTTTTTGTATTGTGGTTGCCATGGAAATATCATACTTGCAAAAGGTGACAACACGGAAAAACAAAATCCACATAACCCAAAAGATTAATATAAAAAAACATGTTACTTTCTGTACGGGGGGTGAATTAAATGTTCAAAAACTAGGGTCCAGTGGCTCTTCTAATATTGGTTTGTTAAGATGTATTCAAAGTGCGCACAATATTTATACGCGATGAGTGCAGCGTTTTGATAGTTTGAATTTTTTCATTTATCTGCAAATCGTGTTTTTTTGTTCTCACAAACAACACATGATTATTATTTTTTTTATTTTCTAGCCTTCAAAATTCGATTAAAAAAAATCTATTAAATATATTCAACACATATTCTAACAGACCGTTGCGGAATTTTACAAATAAAACAATCTGTGCCACTACTTAATGGTTTTATTTCGTCTTGAGTTGAACGTTACAATGTGAAAGCAATTTTTCTGCGTGTTTGCATGAATGCATACTCCTCATGTAGTATACTTGGTGAATATCTCATCAGTACTGCATCGGCAATGTATGTGGGTACACTAATTCAATATATTAAAAATATACTTGTACATTTCACGACAAATAGAATAAATAATCTGGTTTTGCACATTAACTCCCTCTAAGCATTGGAACACGACTAGTTGAAAACATGGAAGGAAGGCGGATATTACTTTACTGTGAAAGGATGCATCTTTTTGCCAAATTAGATAATAATCGCGTCGAATTTACTCATTAGTTCCCAAGCATTTATATTTAATGAAATTTAAAACGGGAAATCTTTCTGATCATCCCGGAAAAAATGGTCCTTGAAATTAAATTAATTAGTTTCCTTCTTAGAACATTAATGATGCGTGCTTCAAAAGTTTCACTATGGAGATGGAAATGAACCCGAGTCTAATTTAAAATATGAGTGCTTAGTAAATAGGAAATTGCAATTTAATATCCGGGTAGCAAAATAATCACCAACGAGTTGTGGCATGTAACCGTCGTACTCATTAAAGAATGGGAAGTACGCATGCGTATATGCTCCCGTGCACGACATTGTCTGTTATGTTATGTTTTCATATTCGTTGTGATTGTGCTGTATTACCACTGCTCTATAATTAGTTATGCTATCTGCTGGTATAAGAATGCATAATCGTGCGCTACGATAGCTTTCAATACAAGGAAGTTCAGATGGATGATGAGCTCGATGTCAGTATACAAGCACCAACACTTGGTTTCCGATTTATATGACTACTAACAAAAAAGCCAAAAGTATAACCGGCTTTGTCAGGATACTGTTTTAATTTTCGGATAATGATTTAGTTTGCGTCGTGGCCACACTCCAGTCGTGAATGTCGAGCTTACCGCTAAATTAAATTTCTCCCGGCTGATTTGAATCAAGTAGACGGTGAGTCATTCGTTTGCATAGGTGTCATTCAACGTTTAAAATTGTGACGCTCTTCTTGAAAACCGCGACCTCTTGCCTGAATTTGTCGTGCAACCATCATTTTTGTAACCCCTTGCTTCTTAGACATTCTTGCAAAGCAATACAAATTTATACATCATAATTCGTACAGGCATTTGGATATAATGTTATATGTTGCCGTTCTGCGGAAACAAATACAGGGGCAGCGAGAAAATGACTATAAAGATTTGCGTGTTCAAGGCAGAATAAACTGTGGCATTTAATGATAATGGCATTTTCGTGTAAACTAAGAAGGCACGTCTGGTCGCCGTTGATGTAACATTGCGTGAAAATTTTGCCAAAAACACGAATAACTAATTCTAAACGAGACAAGTTTGTACAATAATTTTTTCGGTGTTTTGTAATATTTCTTTTGAAAAACGTTAAGAAAAAAATGCTAACATCAATTCATGAAATTGTAACGCTTTTACCAAATAAACTTGCATAACATACTTATCATATTTGACAGTTTTACCTACCGGATGTTAACAACAAAAATGTAATATTGACTTCGCATACATGACATTTTAATGGATATATGTGAGTTAAAATTCGCTGTCGTATACGGTAGTTTGAGACGAGGGCGAGACTATTGTTGTAGACAGTTCTGCAAATTTGCCTAGCAACCACCAGACTGGTATACGAGTAATACAACTGGCGTTCACGCTAACCAGTACAACAGTTCTAGAAAGAGTATCCAGGCGTATTCAAACACATGATAATAGTTGCATTGTTTTCATACGTCGATATTAAATATGTGTGCCTTTTATATCCTCCCATCCCCAAAGTTCCACTGTGCAAGTACGTAACTGCAATTTACTAATATTTCACAAAACTATTTCCCAATACAATATGGATTTACAATTCATATGAATTTGCCATTTTTCTTCCGATTAAGTTAATCAAGTCGCCTTGATTCCTTCTTGAAATATATACATGCACAAATACCATGAGACCAGCGATACGATAGCGGGATGCTCCAGCGAACCATTGTCTAATAATTCCGGAATTGTGTTAAGTGACAAGCCAGTTTTACTCGCACACCAATATCAGAGGGCATGCCCCACATTTTCCGTACGTAAAGGGTCGTCGTATGTGAAACACAACACATGTAAACAAATAAATGAATGAATCCAATGTCAGCGAAGTTGTAACCCTCTTTTAATCGCATGAAAATACGACAGTTTAAACTATTGCCCGTCTACCACTGGGATTCGTTCATTACTGATTATGATCCATTTTTTTGTTTTAACATATAAGTTGTTTATCGTTCAACATCAAAATGTATGCAAGCTACAGACACAGAATTACGCGACAATATTGGGATTGTGACTTCACTAACCGTAATAAAAACAAAAGCGCCATGTTTGGTACAGTAAACATTAATTGATATAAACACTTATTGCTGTGAAACAATTCTTGCAAATCATTTCAAAAACGTTTCAGAGGGACGGATAAGAAAACAATGCGAAATAGCGTACGTACCTGGAAGCGGTCACGTAATGCAGGTGGTGTCATTGACTGCGACGTGTCTGCAAAACACGGATAACGAATACAACTGATGTGCTCAGCGTAATGACTCGGAGAGTGAATGCTATATGCCTTTTATATACCGCGCCGACAGAGTGTTTACAATGTTGGCGACAGCGACGTCGATAGGCCAATGAATTATTCAAGTATCTGTGTTTTTTCCATGAATTGACCTCTGCGTGGCGCTGTTTACCATCATCGTGACCGCTCGATAGCGATAGCATAATGAACTAGACAATGAGGCCAGTCTTCTTTATTGATTCAGTTACATGAACTCTCTGATGAATCGAAAAAACATGGAATGGATAACGCATGGTTCGTAATCCTTTAGTTGAAAGTATTGGTAAAAAAAAACATATCTCATTTCATTTCATTGTAATCTGTATAATTCGAATAGACCAATTTACCATTATTCTAACATTCTAAGAAAACTGTAAATCAATCAGTTTCACAAAGGTAAATAGTTAAATTTTTTACTGTGCGTGCTTTTCAGAATCTCACTATCAATGTAACGTGTATCAGAAAATATACTAATCCACGCCCAAATGACTGTATCTTTTTCTTGTATATTCTACGTCCTTCTACGATAGATTTTATAGTTACTACCAACAATAGCATTTGCAGGTCAAGGTTTTCCGAGGTGTTACTTACGGAATCAATTCAGTGGTGTAGGAATGCACTAACGTTGTCGAATAAAACGAGCGGTTGTATTTATAGTCGGAAAATCATTCGATGAATATTTAAAATCTTTTTATTTTTTTATTTATTTGCGGTATGCTCAAACGTTGCCTGAGTGGTGCAGTAATTGCAAAATATAGATTATTTAAACAAGTGTTGTATAATTTAACGCTATGAATATATTATTGTATTGTTTATCGCGTTACCCAATCACAATGGACACAATTAGCGTACGAAGAGTCTCAGTAATGCCGCGTCATAATTTATATGAGTCCCACACGACGTATACAACGCGTGTTTGTTTACATGAAACTACTTAAAAATCGATTTGAATCAATTACGTATTTTTTTAATAGAGTCACAAAAACATATTATACGATAAGTTTACACACTCTATTAGAACCATATACAAGGTCACACACCAATCTTTACACGTACGTAAAAACCGCCGCGGTTGTGTTGAAAACCAGAAATCCATTACTCTATTCTTGCCTTTTAAATAGGACGGATATTGCAACAGTTATTCAACTGTCACCAAAACTACATAATAATATATTGTCAAATCGCGTCGTCTCTCAACTGGTTTACCAAGGTAACAATCCTGTCAAAGATCACAGGTATCACAGAGCAAGAGACAATGCCTAGTAACACACGCGATATATCATATCTCAACAGTCAAATGAATATTTCCACAGTAAACGTGCGTTAAGAGTAACAAGTATTTTTTATTTCTTTTCTGATTTGACATAATAGTACTAGAGCTTAACATTTGCAGTTTTGTCTACACAAATGAGTGTTGTTATTCTTCTTATTATTATACTGTAAGGTAGATAATGTACATTATTTAAATATTCACCATACCCACCCAAACGACATCGTCTCATCCGTAGTTATCAATTAAATTAAGTCCAAGTACACAAAACAAAACACTTTCTTGGAAAAACAATCGACAACTGCCCACAATCATTCAAACAACGGACAAATTAAGGAGAAGACAAAACAACTAACATCACTGTGACATTACATAATCAAATCAGTATGCAAATTATATATGGACTTCAAATGGCGAATAAATTTTGAATATTAAATAGTCTGCCATCATGCGACTACATCAGGATTAAGTGTATCCTGTTCGAGGTCTTTTGGGTAACTCGTGAATATTAGATGTTTTGTAAATGTTTTGTTTACGTGTTGACGTCTATGTTATGCTAGTGGCGGGTACTGAAAGAAAAGATTACACATGTATTACAACATTTATAATAAATGTCATTTTGCGTTTACGTTCGAAACAAATGTCACTATTATCTACATATAAATATTGTGAATAAAGATACCCATACAAAAGAAAACAATAGAATGGTGCGATCGTAGTAAATAATTTATTTGATGTGACAGTTTTTTTTAATATAATACAATAAAAAACGTCAACTGCTCGTCAATAACGAGAATTACATTCAGTATTAGCCCGGTACTTGATATGATGTACGAGAGGTGTTAAACCATAGGGAGTTTGAACAATACTATCATTTGTTATTATATTATATATATGTATTGTATGATGTTGATATATTGTATCCCATTCAACTATTGTCAAGAAATTTGAAACTGAGTCTAAATTTAGACTGAGCGTTTACGCTGCTACAAACAAATGCAAATTTATAGAATTGTGACAACTACTTGAGAATATCAGTTGATTAATTGTTTTCAAAACATGTGCTTTTTTGAAAGGCGAATACAAATTGCACGGCGAGTATTTTTTTTTCATTATTGTTAAATATACAATATACCACGGTTTTGTGTGTTTAAAAGAATGCCCCAAACATGGATAGTACGCAGGAGAGTTAAATCCTTCTGTCAGCGGAGATCAATATTTGCACTACAAATGTAGTGAAAAAAATGGCTTTAAAAAAACAGCACGAGAAAATTTTTAGTTTTCAAAATTACGCAAACGGCGCCAAAAAATGGTTGCCGTTTGCACTGGCCGGGACGTGAATCCAATTGTTTTGTCAATTATGCCGAGTGAAACAATTTTAAATATCACTCAGTGTATCTATAATCGATGTAGTTCCAGGTTCCAGGTTCCATTTGACCATAGTTGAAAGTAGTACGTTTAAGACGCTGCATCATATTTGAACATAGTTTTCCATGCTTTAAAGGAAAAGTCCTGGCATATAACAGAATGATCCAAGATAAAAGAGCTCCACAAATGTAGAAGAATGCAATTTACAGATATGTTATACCACTTTCCATTCTCTGGATATTCAAATTGTCATGAGTATTATGTAGTCCACTATCTTAATAATATAACCACTGATAAATTGAGAAAATAGTGATCCGAATTAGTTCAAATTTTTGGTATGCATATTAGTCATGTGTATAATTAGAAAGTACCAGTACATGTATAATACCATATTCTAAATCTGAAGTCGTATATTTGAGGGTATAGATGAAATCATTTTCTAAATTGTTCACAACAGTGGTTGTGATGTCATACTTTACCCATAATCCTTCGCTGGAAAATAAAGATGGTCGACTGCATAATACTGGTGAAATGCTGAATATCTAGAGGATGGAAAGGAATATAAAACAATGTAAGTTGCTTTTTCCTGCATTTATGGAAGTCTTTCACGTGAAAGGTGCATGTTAAATGAATTTATGCAATGCATATAAACTAGGTATCAATGTAAACAACGGTTGCTCTGAAGATTTATCCCAATATCTCGTATAATTCACAGACGTCACAGCTCCACTAACATATCATAGGAATATACAGTTCCAAGAGCCAAAGTTGGATATATTCAGCTTCTCTTGAACAAAATGTGTTCTAATTTGTCATAATATGTGTAAATGTACGTTGTCCTATGTATGTTATCCATTGTACTATGTTGAAATCCCCATATGACTATTGAGTTTAGATTTAAGGAAGGGTATTTCAGTGGTCCTTGTTTTGTTTACGTTTTACTGCATCATAACAGAACAATAATCATCAAGTTTCATGTATATATTTCCCTCAAAATTTGAGACTATGAGGGCGTACTCAAGACGCCCTGTCGTACTATTTAATTCGCATACAAGATTAAAGTTTTTTTAATTTTATGTGACACGAATGGCTATGAAGTCGTGACCCACCTTTTATCCCCTGAATGGTCATCTGCGCAGTATCTCGGATCAATAGAGAAAAGTGGGTGAGGGGGATATTGCAACTGCGATGGAATTATAAATAAAAATTAATTATAAAAAAATGCTTGAAAATAATTAATATTATATTAATATTTAAGGTAGCGAGACTATTATTTGTGTTGAAAATTACGATTTGCACATTTATTTATTAATTGATGAAATGCACTATAAACTTTCATGTGATAAAGTCAACATAACATAGAATGTCATGTAAGTTGGTTAAAATGTAGATTTTCTGAAGGGAAGCAAGGCAGCCTCAGTAGTGTTTTCCAAAATCAACAACACAGGTTTAATCTGTGTGCCTATAAGTTTCAAAGATAAACTCAAGACAAAGCAATGTTAGGATGTGTTATCAGTAGCTATCTGACACACAATGAGTGTTTCCAAACATTTGAGTGGTTTGTCTCCGCCCCTGTTTGTTTCACAGATTAGTCATTTGCATATGAATGTTTCAGACACAAGGTCACACAGCCACTGAAAAAAAATCATTGATTTTGGTGTTTTCATATGCCGAATTTATCCAATTATAGCTATCCCATTCCTTTATATTTTTGGTTTCCAATAGCCTTACACATTTGGATGTCCCTACACATGTTAAAGCAGACCTTGATGGGAAAACAAATTGATTGTGCCGATAAACAAGCTTGAAAATCTTTGCTGTTACTTCATAGACGTTTTCTAGGAGTTTATGTTTTTCAAAATACAAGGTCTTTAACAAGAAATAACGTATACTTATTGTCGTCGGATTAACACCAAATTTTCACAGCTTTAAGGTGACAGTGAGATGAACTTGAATGTGTCCAGACAAACTATTTCATCGATTATTTACCAACGAGTTGTGGTTTGAGTTGGGGGCAATGCGACTAAAACAGTAATTGAAATTCAGCACACTGTTTTTTAAAACGCGTTGCTTGCATAAAACTGACCAGACACATTCAATTTACCAGACTATTGAACAACTAGAAAAAGTGAAAAAAATACTTCTTATCGCCAGCATAAATGCGTAATTATTTTTTTTACAGAAAAAGTAATTTTTAACCTTTGATTAAGTAACGGGTCATAGAATGCAGATACGGGCATGACAAACACACCTTTGTAAAGCTTGAAGTCTGGCGATTCTAAAAATATATACTTTCCTGGGTATATTTGTAGTCATTTAGTCACAATTAGAAGATGAAAACAAGTATGCAAATAATAGTCCCGCTACCTTAAAGCGCAATTTGTTTATAGAGAACCTTACGTATTAATAATCCTCTGATAAATTGTATGCCGCTCATAATATGAAGTTACTATAGTAAATGTTTTTCTAGTTCCCAAAACATATATACATTGTATATATTTCCATCGAAATATCCCAAGTGTATAATTATCATGTATTCATTTATATTTAGGCCACCAGCCCATGCACATAGATAAGTAATACATATGTACAATGTAGATAATGATGAGTCACAAGGCACACTAATCAACATTAACGCTGCTCTCTGCGTTTAAGCGCATAATAACTGAATAATGAACTAGCTTTAATTTCTATAAAATTGGATAATATCAATGCAATTATCACAGCGTATATCCTGCAAGGACTTGTAAATATGCATAACCACCAAACCATTTTAACCGAAAATGAAATTTATCCTCCGCTATTTATTTACAAAAGGTACACATTCTATGTGAATGATATCGTGTCTGCCTCCTCTCCAGGCAGGGAATGGTTTGCTCATCTTAAACGGGTATATGTTCTACAATTTTAGATTTAGAAATTATTTTGTAATTTTTTCGCACAAAACAAGCCTAACTTCTTATATAGGTGGCTTTCCCAAATCTTTTTAAAGTTATAACGATTTATAAATTCTGGTAGAAATATAGTCTTATTCCCCCATGCCCTGAAACTTCTTCAAAAACATAGCAGTCCCTTCTTGCCCCTGGTAGCCAGGTTGTTGATTGTTGATTTCATGAACATTCAGTTGACAATATTAAACAACTGATATTCGTACGTCACAATGTTTGTTTCCTAAATAACCAAATTTTTCCTCAAATGACCATTATTTTGTTTGGTGGTCTAATATATTTGTTTTTGGCAAATTTATGCTCAATATTTACTTGCAAGCCAATTCGCATAATATTATTGTGTTTTTTGATGTAAAATAGTATTTGTCCTAAACACAATATTATCAACGTTCAAAGGAATAGAATAATGCAAACAAGTTATTTGGCATAAACTGAATGCTATGGAGCCCGAAATGTTGGATATTTGCTTCAATTTTATTCATGAAAAATACTATGACGTATTCCTCGCTATTTTAACACAATATATACATCAATATATACTCTACGCACAAATCGTGAAAATTGTCCATGTATTCTATCCACTGCTGGCAAACATATCGTTGCTTACGAATTATTTCTGCCATAACAAAACAAAAGAATACTTAAAAAAAATAAACCTTGAAATTGTCTGTGAATTTAGAGGAACGGACTATTGCCATTTTGTCTACACCAAAGAATATTGATGGCCTTGAAACACACCCTTCATCTTTAACCGTCACTTTCTTGAATCTATATTCGTGCCTGTAACAGCGAACACGTCTTAGATTATAGAGTCGTGACATATACCCAAAAGCAGTTGTGTACGTGTCTCAGCTGACGCACAATCTCTTCCTACGGCGCACTACAATCCCCTTCTACATCGCATTAAAAAGGTCGTTTTATAACCTCACACAAAAACTTATCACGAATTAACGTTATTAATTCATAGCGTTTGACAACCTTTGATTTAGGTTTTACAAAATAGCAAATAACTAACAACTCGGATTGTCAAATCAGTCAGATGTTCAACACATACACAAATAGAAGAGGCAGAAACAGTGACACGTAAATCTTCTAAATAAAATATTCATTTGATTGTGTGACCAAACCATTTTGATTTTTAAATATGTATGTGCTAGGAATAAAACCCAATTATGTGTATCTAGGAAATGGAAATTTTATTTTTTTAATGAAATCTTGGAGCAAAATATGGTACACAATCCAAAATGTATGAACTGGGACAAAAATAAATTTAATATAAATATAAACAGTTGGTCGATGTGAATCGAACTGTACAAAATGTTTTATTGGCGATCCGCTCCACTAGAACTGCCCTTAACATCACTTTTCCAGTGTTTTCACGTATTCATTCTTTGGTTGGGCCGATTTCGCTCAAACTTGGCAGGCAGGTCACACCTTCACTCTAGCTAGTAGGTAAAATCTGAAAACAAATTCCTGGACCACCGTTGCCATGGCAACAGCCAAAAAACTGGATCAAATGGATCTCCTTCTACAAATTTAGGATTAAACACATCGGACATGACTCATTCTACTCAGCTTGAGTGGGGGCACAAAGTTACTATGTGTGGTATTTTATCTCTTGTTCATTACCGAGAAATTTGACCTCAAAGTTGGGGTAACTTTTTACTAGTAACGGCCTTTTAGCCGATTTTGTTCACACTTGGCAGGGAGGTCGTATGACTCCGGTAATCCTGGCCCACTACTAATAAATACTAAACAAATTTGAACACTTTCGTCCCAAATTTATTACCTCCGACCAGCCTTGTAATAGCAGTCTTCAAATGATCATGCTTTTTAATTTGGCTAAGTTGCGCACTGGTAAGAGATCACCGGTGCCGACATTGTTAAACTGTATCAACGTAACCCCAACGCAACTTTGAACTTTAAATGAACTATAAATGCTGCGTTCGATCAAAGAATCTAGAAATACAGCCGCAAAACGGTCGGAAATAATAAAAATAACAGCAGAATACGTGCTAGTAATAAAGTGACTTCTAAAGACTGAATATTTGTTGCGAGCTTCGTATACGGGGCCCGGTTTTAGTTATAAACCGACGTTAGCTTCACGTTCATGTCCTACCATTATAATGGCAACAGTACTAGAAAACACGTTGTTTGTTTTTTTGAGCGAAGCGGATCGCCAACCAGCTTGTAATAATACGTGTGACGCATAAAAAACGAACGCGTTAATACAATAGAAGTTTGATTCAATCGCGACACAAATCATGTTCATATGCACCAAGTTAACGTTGTTGTTTTTTCGGAAATAACGCGCTAGGAAGGTCAACTTGATAAGGTTATCATATGTCACTGATTCATGTATTTCATTTCTTCACACCACGCGTGTGTACCTTTTCAGCTGAAATGAGATTTATACATGTCAATGATTACTAATTGTTCTCTTTTAGGAGGTAAGTGAATTTCCCGTTTTGGAGTGAGTTATTTTTTAAAGATGAAAAAGCACTTTATGAACTGTCTGTTCATGACTGTCGATTGACTTAGTTCCAGTGGGTAGTACACATCAGATAACTCGTCTCGTTGTGGATAACCTCAATGCTACTTGAATGTTTTATGAGTCATAAATAAATAAATAAATAAATAAATAAATAAATAAATAAATAAATAAATAAATAAATAAATAAATAAATAAATAAATAAACTAATTAATTAATTAATTAATTAATTAATTAATTAATTAATTAATAAATAAATAATCTAAAAACTGTATTACAATATATGTGATCACAAAAATGTTAACATTACGAAATAGAAATTACTTTTTATCGTGTTCTATCTAACATGTGCGTATTGGGTTTATATTATATGTAGTAGGATAAAATTAAACATACTCAACATGTGGACAAAAATAGTTTAGATCATTGATACATTGAATTACTCGGAGTTGTATATGTTCACCGCGCGTTTAATCATATCACTACCCACTAAAAGGTTTCAAGAGACACCATTATTAAATTGCCAGTATACTATTTATAAATGTTATATTATAAATCCAAATCACTTATTGGTTTTATTAGAACACATCAGTGTTGGGATGATTGGATTGTTAATCTGTTTCTGAGAAAAAGAGGATAAACGTTCAAATTGAGCTTTATATTTTAACTGTATCGTTCTTACAAGCTGCATAAATTCATGACCTAACTGTTAAAATTGCATATCGAATTCATAACCTAACTGCATTTCGCGGACTATATTGAAATACTGACTAATAAATATTTTTGGAAGTTTTTTGCTAAATCAGTTTAAGCCGGGAATGATTATTTTTTTATAAAGATGTATTTTATATTAATATGAACTGGAAATCACTTGGGGATTTAAAATAAACAGGTCGGGTTTATTGCCGAGGTAGCAGTTAACTTAATATATTCTCCGAATGTGTTGTCGCTTGCCGTTGGCGTTGTCGAATGTAATTTGTGAATCGTTAAGTGTTTATGAATGGTTTTGTGCTATTTTTGTACAGCAACGGGTTTTAATCTGTTAGTAAATTCATTTAATTTTAAATATTCAAATATCCACGCACGTTCAAATGGTGTTACCTGTCAGTTGCTTTGTTTTGTTCTTGTAGATTTTTTGTTATATGTCGTTTATTTTCTGTTTTTAAACTTGTGAATTATCCTACCGAACCTTTGTCCAAAAATCAGCAGTTAGGTATATTATTTTCACTTTATACAGCTAACTCAATATTGATCGTGTTTGATTTAGTGCGATGTCTTCTAATACATCACCATCTTACTGTACAACTACGTCCAAATGACAATAATAAAAAGAAAATCAAATTATTGAACTCGGTTATTTGTTGCACGTGACTTTAATACAGTATACAAATTCGCCCTTGAGCATGACACACAGCCAATACACACGTATCTCGCGTGTTCACGTATAAAACATATTACTGTGCGCGTTTATTCTTTATATGTGTGTAATTATCCTGTGATACCCGATATTTTATGTGACCTCGTTGTCGTTGAATCTACTGACAGTGTTTTAAACACAGTATTTCAAGGTTGCTTCATGCACTCTTTGGTATATATATATAATCTTAGTAAACCATTAGTACATTTTTGCGAAAACAATTTCCGTCGTATATTGTAGTAAGTTCGCTGTTCATATCGTCGATTGAGTTGTAATTCGTTGTTGTCCGTCGAAAAAAATAACAAAAAAGAAAATAATATAACAGCATAGTATTTCCTCTGGATAAAAAAGTGTTGTAATTCTCTGAAAATTGATTCTAACAAGTAATAGTAAGTCATTATACCATTATAATAATCGAGTGGGTGGTCTTGTTCACTTATGTGCGAACAAACTCGTACATGATCAATTGAAAATTAGAACTGACATTGCCCCTGACTATCACACAAGGATTTGATTAAAGAAAATGTTGCTGATGATTGAATGTGCTTTTCAAAGTAATCAGACCTCACGTTGCGGCCACTAATGCCATAACAATGCAATACTATAGCTAGTATCATGTTAAACTGAATAAAACTGTTAGATTCCCGTCTGGCAGCATTCACGATGTAACTGCATCTATAGTGAACATAATGATAAAAATCGACTTAAAATTCTTCAATAGTAATTTCAATCTTGTGCTTTGATGAAGAATTGATGTGTTTCCTTGGAAACGAGGACTCCTTAATTTTCAAATATCTACTTCAATATAGGCATTTTCATGAATTAGGGAATGCTGTGTTTAATTTAAATATTTTAAAAACATTACAGACAATGGACACTCTTCATCTATAACCCCATATTAACACGTGCACTATAATATTACAATGGAACTTACCCTACTTTGATTACATTGCCAGTTGAATTAACAGTCTATTTCAGAGAATGTGTGAAATCTGCCTTTAGTCGAACACATATAGAGTTCAAATTATAACCATTTGCTGTCTGTTATGCGATTTTTATATCCAATATAATTGTTTCATATTCGTTCCTATAATCATTATAACAGATATTACATAAACTACATCATTTCTGGTTCCCCTGTCAATCTTTAGCCGATATTTTGAGGTCAGTATTTGATCTCCCGTGCTCATTTAATTGAATATGTGCACATCGAATCGCGTATATTATACTGAAACGTTGATGGAACAATAAATATACGTTATATCACATATTTGACTACTCAAGTGTCTATTATGCGGTGTTTCACTTGCATTACAATTGTTGCCAACTATCAAACGTATTTAGACAAAATAGATTGGATGTTATGTGTGATGTAATACCATATTCGTGCCTGTAGTAATGTGCCACCTCCCTCCGCGCAAGATTTGATTGATGGATGTTTTATGAAAAGGTCAGTCTAGACTGGTTTTATAGAAATTAATAAATGTACTGTTCAATTTGATCGTGTGAAATGTACATGTGGTGTGCATGATGTTTTGTATTCTACAGCGAGACAATTCAGTAAGGGGTAATAGTAATTTTTATTTCACCTTTTTTATCAGCAATCTCCGATTTATCACGAAGTTGTCTGATTTCAAAAGTGAACGTCACTGTGCAAGCAAACGTTTTCTTCGAATGCAATGAATTCCGTAATTCAGAATATACAATACCGCGATGTTTAATCCCTTTATATGCTATGGTCATAATTGTCAAATGACATACTAAACACGAGACGTCGGCACGCAATTGTCGTGTATGCAACAATATATATATATAGTTGCCCGAGGCATTGCTGTGTTGGAAACTCAATATCTGGCAGGCATTATCACGGAGTCAACGTCAACAATGTCTCAAGATAGTCGCCTTCATTTCAAGTAGATACGATGCAATCTAAGCACAACACTAATAGTACCGCCGTGAATAGTTTTAAAACTTCGTATTGATCATGATCGCTCATGATTCAATGCGACCCACCCATAGTTCTTTGCGCTTCAATTGATGACGACATCAAAGAGTAGCAATTCCAATAACGCATTGCGCTAAGCAATATGACTATATATGTCTACTTTTGATGGCCAAAGGACAACAATAATTGACTTTTTATCAAGCATCAAACATCATTGTCTTTACATATCTGAATTTCTCTCTTCTGTTCTTATTGCCTGCATACTGGCTATGTTTACAAGGATTTACTTTTCAAAACGGAAGGTTGCGCTGATTAACTGTGAACTGAATAACATCACTATTAAAGACACTAACAAAATTCCAGAGCTGATAACCTCAGCAGATGACAAACGCAGCCAAAAAAAACGTAAAAGCTTGGTTGATACTTTAATTCAACCAGTTTTCCGCATACGTATACGGTGGCTCATAACGACAATCGTCAATATGTGGAATTCACTGACGAAAACGTACACAACTATCGATATTCTAAAACTGAAAGACCACACCGATATGCATTTTGAGTGTTTAATCTTTAGATGTGCATTTTTGTATCTTTGTTTTGTTAAAAGACTATGCATGCACTACAGGTCCAGGCATAGCGAATGAGCTGGGAAATGACACCGACAAGAACTATATTGAAACGTGAAACTATAAACCTGTATTCACTGACTAAATTGACAGTAAAGATTAAAAGTTGTTTTTTGCATTACGTCAAATATATGCGTGGCCAGTTTGATTTATTTGCTTTATCCGTCATGGCAACTCGATTTGATTACGAACATACGATTCTTTAAAAATTTTTACCTTTAAATAAAAAATGTATTAAAAATATTTTTTCATAAAAAAAACATATTACGACGAATGAATGGTGATAGTAACTGTGCAATAGGACGAGTGGTAATAGTTTGTGATTTTAGTCGAAATTGAATCAATTAGTTGTTGACGTTTCGGGTCAAAATAAAAATAGTCTTTACTGTGTGTCCATGTTTTTAACACTATTCGAAAATTACTGGAAATATTCGCTTAAATTAATTAAATCCAACATGTATTTTGAAGTACGTTTCACAGTGTGTTTCACAGGGCGGCGATGTACATCGTTACAACAAGAGTGTAGTGTTCGAATAATGTTGTTGTTTTTTACGCTCAGCTGATACCTCAAGTTACATTACTTCTATAATTGAATAAAGGAAATATTAGAAGAACATAGTTAATGAAAAAGATCTCTGACTGAAATGTGATGAGATCAATCCTTGTTCAGTCTTAGTAAACATGTATCTATCACCAAGGATACTGAAATATACACGTTGGCTCTATGTTAATGAGGCCTTGACCTGAAATCAGCGACATGGAGTTAATATTTATACATATGGACTTCATTAATTCTAATCCAAGGCCATGAGACGAACATATGACATTTATACCAAAACAATAATATCAAAAGAGCAAAACATCAAAATATAATTGAATAATCAGAGATAAACATACGCGGTTTCAAGATGGGAATAATACTGGCTTAGTACCTGAATACATGTTTTCTAATCACTATGGAAACATCAAGGATACTTCATCGACAATGCCATGTCTTGTCTCGACATAAGTATTTAAGGTACCAGTTTCTATTCACGGAGTCAGATATGCACGAAGCAACATTTATTAGTATGAATCAAAAATGTAATCGAATTACATTTCACACTTCTGTCCCGAACTATTTCTTTCTCCGCGTTGTTTCTGGGGTGACATAAACAAATTGACTCAAATAGCTCGGTAGTGTGTGAACAATGGTTGTTTACAATAGTCTAAAGACGCTCGCCTCTAAATGGTGCATTGTAGGTCATGTATGTGGATGGATCAAACTGGTGTAACAGCATCGTTAAAAGGTTTTTATCCTGGTTTTGTGGACAGTAGCTTAAAATAAACCCTCATTGTAAAACTGATCATCTGTTTTGATGGTAATCGACTTCTTCAAGGGAAATCTCACTTGCCTATTCTGCGTTCTCTTTTATTCAAGCCGATTTCGCGCGAGCACAGGTGTCCAAATAGTTTCGTAGAACTAATCTTCCGAAATGCCCTGTGAATGTAATGCAATAGTCTTGTACTCTGATACCTATTCGACGGCTACGGTGCCTGGCGACACACCGCTGTTAGAAAATGATATACGCAGCTGCACTTTCACTAACTACATTATTCATACATCGCCGCGATTCAAACAACGTAAATAATCGTGTTTTCAGACTTTGATATTTTTACAACATTGATGCGGAGATTATTTGATGATTGGTTGAGGAGATGGATATAGCGATACCGTGAGTGTGCCGTAGGTGGCAGGATGTGGGGTGTACGTTGTTTGCCTAAATTATAGAACCGTTATGGTACAATGATTTGTTTTATTCAACTGAAAAGCTACACGGTGATGGGGTAATACGAAACATATTTACATTTATTAAATAATAGAAAAGACATCAAATTAATCTCAACTAAGACACAGCTGCCATATACACTGATCATGGAGGTAAACAAGTCTGTATTTTACCTCCATGCTCTGATTGAAACTGAAATCGACAGGGACTAAACATATCTATCGGAAAGTGAATTTGCAAGAAATGCAATACAAAATTAGAAGATGCAATTCATTTCGTAACATCTTGCGATTAATAAAATATGTTAAGAGTATCGCAATACATACAGTTAGTTCAGTGTATGTTCTCTTGCCTTCAAATCACAAAACAATATCGAATAGTATTACTATTATCATCACAAATGGTTGGAAATTAATCATACATGTAACTTATCACCTTAAACTGTGTTACAAGAAAGGTATCATAAAATTACATTACAGTCTTGTGTATAAGTAATACAATTCATAGTTATGCCTATTTTTATCTCTAATAACTTATCTCTAATTTGCTAGTTTATCATAGTTTTAATGAATTCCTGCATAAATTGAAAATTGTGTGAAAATATTATTACTATTATTACTATAGACGTTGCGGCCACTGAGCTGTGACGCCCGGCTTAAAATAATGATGGGTAGCTATATATGTGCGTACCGTCAATGTGCTGAGCTGTTGTGTACACTACTTAAATTTACTCTGAAAACAATGTCTTCGTTCATGTTGAAATAACATTTGCTATCAACATACGTCAACTAATGTCAACTAATCGTCAGCCTCTTCCTAAATGAGCGACGATGGCGCTGTTTATTGAAGTGTGATGCAGTCCTCTGCACTCGCCAGAAGTAAGAATATGAGTACGTTCTCATATTCAAAAGAAAATTTGAATCAAACAATTTAATTTTAATTTATTCATTTAATGGCGGATTATCCGACATATAGCAGACTATTCCAACACATTGAGTCGAACATCATGTACAAGTTCTGAACTATGATGCATCATGATGAGAGCTTTTTTTTATTTCCATTCTAAGAAAAATGTATTATTAAATTTTATATAACTCCTTAGACCAAACAACAATATATGTTAATGCTAGTTCAGCGTATGACTGCGTTGCAGATCAGGACAATGTACATCTAATTAACAATTCAACGTCCACTGTCGCTATGATAGGACGTGGGGCTGAATATCGATCCAATTCTTGAACACCTAATTTCTTGTTTCAAATGTCTCAAGATTATATTAAGAACGCACTTAAGAAAATACAACAATCAAACTACTACAAACAGCGGGGTGAGATCGCGCACTTAAGATATTGTACAAAAACTGACCCCTTTTCCGAAAACTAAGCCTTTTATTATTTCAAATACAAAGATGGGGACGCGTCATATAAAAAATCTACTAGCATTGTTTTTAATACTTGACCGCTATTGAAAACAAAATGTTTTTTTTTTTTCTTTAAAAATATTTTTGTGCCAGGCGACAGTTCTGGACATTGAATGTCACCGTTGTCTCTCCTGACTTTTTTTTTTTGTATGTGCAAATTGCAAGTGCTAGTGCTGACACATAGTACATTTTGCCACAGAAGTCATATTCATGTTTGGGACTACATGACAGGGCTGTGTGGCCATCTCTCTGTCAAATGGCAATTTTAATGCGCTATCCTGGCGTCAACCAGGCTCGGTCGAACACAAGCACCTGCGGACCTTAACAAAGGTTCCCCCAAAGTCGCATTCGTTAGTGAATGAATCTCGGCCAGTGGAATTGGCCTTCCCATTGAGTCTGTGGCACACTCACCCAGGGTGAGGGGTTAACCTTTTGATGTTCAGCCTAAGGTAGGATTTGAACTTGGGTCTACCGATCATGAGTCTGGAGCGACAACCACTATGCTACCAGTGACCGGCAAACAAAATGTTTTATTAATGCTCATAAACATGCATAGTGGGAGTACATAACCCCTGAACTTTTTCGGGAACAAGTACAGATGAAAACAGCATGATATCTAAAGTCTTTTTTAAATAAAAAAAAGATCCCTTATTGACTATCCAATTCCCTTCATATAGCATCTCGTTAAGTATAATCATCACCACGTATTGATTGGCTGTGACTAGAAATGACAATGTCAGAAGTAGTTACAGTCATGATTATAATCTAACTAAATTTATCACATTATAGCCAACCTCTACACGCAACTATCAAATAATCAAAGAAGGCTTAGAAAGAACTTCTGTGGGCTGAGAGTATTGGAGACACATTAAAATTAATTCAAAATTTAAGATTTGCTTTTCAAACGAGAAGCTTGGCAACTAATTTTTGTCTGCTATTTGAGATGCATAACATGAAAACAATGTGATCCACATTATCAAAATTTATAATACATACAGAAAATAAATTTGATTTTTCATCCATGGTTTTTAGTCTAATTTATTCCAGAGCACCTCTGCGATGAATTCAATTGAAATTTGATTTTTTTTTAGATATCAGAAATGGGTTAATAATAGATAATCAATATGTATGTTTATTAGCATTAAACTAATCATATGTCTGTGGATTACCTCAATGAACCAAATGAATTATTATACAAATTAAGCAATTTTAATTCAAAACTGAGCAGGTCTGTACATTGTTCTGGAGCATCAAGGTACCAAGTTTCATTGAAATTGAATAATTAGTACATGTGATATCAGTGTAAAAGCTGAAAATTGGCTAATTATGCAAATTAAGTAATTAATATGCACTGATTTTAACCCAAAACTAATCAGGTTAGTGCATTGTACTAGAACATCTACAATGTATGTACCAAGTACCAATGATAATTAGTACTTGCGATACTTTCGATTTTTCTAGAGCATCTATGTACCAAGTTTCATTGAAAAGTAATGAAGTAATAGCACTTGAAATATCAAAAGCTAAAAATTGATTAATTATGCAAATTAGGTAATTAATATTTCACACATCTGTCTGTGCATTGTCCTATGTATCTATGGAAGTTTCATTGAAATGTGATGATTAGTACCTAAGATATCAGTAGAAAAGCCAAAAACTGACTAATCATTATGCAAATTAAGTTAATTATATGCTTGGATTTTTACCCAAAACTAATCACATCTGTGCATTAGACCAGAGCATCTATGTACCAAGTTTCAGCAAAATCTAATGAATGGCTCTTTAGATATCAGTGGAACAGTCAAGGAACAGCTAAAAATTAGCTAATTATCATGCAAAAAATCAGGTAATTAATATGCATGGATTTCAACCCAGTTTCATTAAAAACAAACATACGGTTCTTGAGATATCGGTGGAACTGACAAACACAGACACACACACACAAACACAGGGTAACTGCAAAAACTCCCATTGTGTGCTTCACACACGGGAGTAAAAAAATAATCGACAAGCGAGCGCAAACTGCGCATGCCTAACTGTATGCAAATCACTAAAATTACATCTCGAAAGAATGCTGCGTGACATCGTTCGTCAGATCTACAAGCGTAGATCGACATCAGTCATATACTGGTACCTTGTCCCACGAGCCTTTGACGTACGAAAAGGTTCATAGGACAAGGTACGAGTCTACATCAGTGGAACACAGTGCCCATGGGTGCACGGTGTCAACGTGATTTGACCCCATCTTGCCAAAACAGTCAATATTTTTGTTAGTTCAAGTTCATAATCTCAACAAAACAAAAATATTACCGAGGTGTCCGATTGAGGGCGTTGATGGTGACGCGATGGTATTGTGTGCCCATCATGATGAACGACAGACATTATTTCTATGGGGTGAGAACACCGCCAAAATTATATTGGTGTCTTTATGTGGACATTATGTCATCATTGTGGTCATTATGTCATCATTATTATGTTATTATTGGGTTGTTTGGTTGTTATTTGGGCATTATGTTATTATTATTATGTCATTATTTCATTGTTATTGTTTTGTTATTCAAATATTTGGTTATTATAATGCTATTGTATGGTTATTTGGTCGTTATTGTCCAAATATGCATTTAATTGGTTGTCTCGACATTTAATTGTTTTGATATTCCCCCGATATGTGATTGTCTTGACATTCTCTCAACATTGTCTTGACATTCTCTCAACATTGTCTTGACATTCTCTCAACTTTGTCTTGACATTCTCTCAACATTGTCTTGACATTCTCTCAACTTTGTCTTGACATTCTCTCAACATTGTCTTGACATTCTCTCAACTTTGTCTTGACATTCTCTCAACATTGTCTTGACATTCTCTCAGCATTGTCTTGACATTCTCTCAACTTTGTCTTGACATTATCTCAACATTGTCTTGACATTCTCTCAACTTTGTCTTGACATTCTCTCAACTTTGTCTTGACATTCTCTCAACATTCTCACACTATTTCCTTGATATTCGCTCCATAAATCTTCTCAACATTTATCCTCACAATTTATTGTCGTTATATTCTCCTGACATTTCATTGTCTTGAAATTCTCTCGACATCCGCCTGTTTTGGCATTTTCTTGATAATTATATATATATATGTACTAGCACCCAGAAATCTTTGCCCAACATGGCGACGATTTCAGAACAGTTGTTTGATATTGCTGAATCACTTGATGCAGTTACTAGGCCGAGTGAATTAGAAGCTATATTTGACGATGTAGTTTTTCTAGAAGAGGAACTTGTTGAATTCAGCATCAATGCCGATGTCCCGGACTATGCTTTTTCCCAACTGAATCTTGCTATAAGAATTTTGAAAGATTTTATTGACAATCAGAATAACATTTCTGATCCTAGTACAAATTGGCCGTATTGTTCAGACAAATTATTTTCCGGAGAACCAGGTAGGCCGCAGTTCGACATTTCGAAAGAGCAGTTGCAGTACTTTACAGTAGAAGGATTTAGTGTGCCAGCAATGGCAAAAATGCTCGGGGTTTCAATCCGAACCATACAAAGACGTATGGTTGTGTACGGCATTTCAATTGCTGAATCATATGCAGAGTTGTCTGATCGAGAACTTGATGGAATTGTAACTGACATAATTACTCGTCTTCCAAATACGGGCATGAAAAGGTTACATGGGTTGTTACGTGCCGAAGGCAAACGTGTGACAATTTTTCGTGTCCGAGAAAGTCTCAGACGTGTTGACCCGAATGGAGTTGTTAGTAGAAGAAGAACTGCAATACGTAGACGACAATACAACGTCCCATGCCCGAACGCATTGTGGCACATTGATGGAAATCACAAACTTATAAGGTTTGTACTGTGTTGCTGGTGTTTGTAAAAAAAACGTGGCATTGTCTATATCCATACAAATATGTGACAAGTAGTAATGGAATGTTCAAATTATTCGTAAAAATGTTATGCACTATTGAAGCCAAGCATATTTAATAACATTTTGTTATTTGACCGCATTTAATTTTTGAATTTCGTTTAATCATTGCTCGTTAAACACATCGTTATAACACGCATACCTTGGCCCTTTAGGGTCTCTGTTCTCAGATACACCAACGTTTCTTAACAAGTTGTTTCTTCTATATTGTCCATAGATGGAAGTTTGTAGTACATGGCGGAGTTGATGGTTTTTCGCGATTGGTGGTCTATTTGTTATGTAGTGACAACAACAGATCGACTACAGTCCTTGAAAGCTTTGAAGATGCAACTGAACGGCTTGGAGTTCCCTCTCGAGTTAGAGGTGACAAGGGTGGTGAAAACGTAGATGTTTCTTTATTTATGCTTAGTCATCCGGACAGAAGAACAGGAAGGGGTAGTTTTATATCTGGCAGGAGTGTACACAATCAGAGGATTGAACGTTTATGGCGGGATGTTTTTTGTGGTGTTTTATTTAAATATTACCAACTATTTTACTACCTGGAAGAGAAATTACTACTCGATATAGACAATGATGTTGATATCTTTTGTCTACATTTTACATACTTGCAAAGAATAAATCAAGATCTTAATCACTGGCAAGAAGGGTGGAACCACCACAAACTTAGCTCAGCTAATAGCAGATCACCAAGACAGCTATGGATTCAAGGTTCTATGCAGATGGCCGACTCAAGTTATATCCCAATAAGAGAACTATTTGAACCACGAACTGAGGTTTGTATTACATCATCTTTGCCAATTATATTTTCACAAAAAAATTATACATTAATAGTTTGCCATGCATATTTCTTTAATTTGCTTACAGTGGATGCACCCTGTAAATATTGAGAATAGTATTTGGGCAGTATGCGATAATGATCTAAATGTCAAATATATGACCCAACCTTGTATTAGTAACAAAATAAATATACCTAATCTACTGTGCAATATAGAAGAACATATTAAATACGTATGTGTCTTCTGAGTATCTTACACTAATTGTTCTTCCGCTTAAAAGGTTGAACTCGATGAGTATGGAATTGACTGGGACGGACCTCTTCCTGAAGATACAACAGATGCAACGGTTGAAATTCCACAAATTCATTGTCCCCTACAAGACAATGAATTGGAAGATCTTTATAGTTCCATTGACCCCTTAAGAGACGATAATGCATATGGTATATCAGTGTATCAAAACGTCATTGCCTTTGTAAATACAGTGCTCGACAGGAGAGAATGAATATTATTAGTAAGTCATTTGTAACCAGTACAGAGCACATCACAAGATAATCAAATCTGACCACACCGGATTTCTCATAACACTGAATCTGTTTATCAGAACTGTTACTGTGATAGCAATTTTGGATGTTACACAAAATCGCCTAATTGAGTGATGATAAGCAGCGCATTAGAAGCCTGTATATGTATTATTTTAATAGCACCTGAAAAAAAAACGTGCGGTTGGCGTCACTCAAAACTTTTCCACAATTCAAATCGGGGCTAGTAAATGTTTTTGAATCGGTGAATCAGCCATTATTGCAATCACAGTAATATCAGAACAGAGATTTCTGCCCACGAATAATTTCAAATTTTTACATAACTAAATTGTGGATTTGATAGATGAATATTCTTCAGATTTGTTTGTTTACCTTCTACAACAGACTAATGGTGTTTGGCGCTATCGTCTGACTTATATAACTAGTTAATGTGCATTGAAGTATTGGCTTGTTAATCGGCAATGAATCATGATTACATCAAAACTCCTGAATCCTATTGATGACCGATTTCATATCGTCTTTTATGTACACCTTCTATTGTGTAAATGCAGATTTATTTATTTTGTAAATAGTAAACTGATTTATGTAGATTCTGAGTATTGCAATTCTGAGCTTACTGGAACAAAACAAAAATATGAGTGTGTTCTACGGTGTATGTTTTTTTTTATGATTTTAATTACATTTTATTATAAACTATACATAATTCTTGGACTGGCAACTGCGAAGAGATTTTAGCTCTGCTGTCATTGAAGATTCATATGATTGTGCTGATGGTGACGATAGGTGATTGTCCGGCCATTCATCAACTATTGGAACTTTCAACTTCTTCTTGAATACCAATTTCTTTGATAACTTTGGTGGATCTGTCAGATTTATTCATTTTGTGATGAATCATATCTTAAATTGTCTATTTTTAATCAATATTTTTATCATTCTTATTCTTGAAAACTGGTATTTCGAATGCTTGGATACTTGGTATGCATGTACCTTGGGATGATCAGAATTGTTTCATTCTTTATTTTTAGTGAATAGTTTTATCCTTTTTGGTCAAAATAGATATTTTCGACTTCTTCTTGAAAACCACTCACACTGGTGCATCATGATTCAGATACCTTGAGTGGTGTACTATAAGGTTTGTTTATTTAGTGATATCTTCAATTCTCTATTTTTGGTGAATATAATTTTTATGTATTTATGTCAATTTTGGTCAAAACATATTTTTGAAAATCACTAGTCCGATCGCTTTGATACATGTACTTAATATGTATGTATATATCATGTAACCATGTATGAACTATGGTTGATTTATTTCAAGATTAATGAATAAAATTCTTTATGAATAGTCACATTTTGCAAATGTGTTATCTATTGTTTAATTTCATTCTACCATGTTTAACACAAGTTCATGACTTGCGCAATGCAACTTTGGTGTCCAGTGCAGTATTTGCAATGCACAGCCTCATGAACTGTCAAAATCTCTAGCTAATCTGTATTTGAACAATTGTTACAATTTACAAGATCAACAATATCTGATTGTGAAGAAATCAAGAACAATTAAATAAAAAAAAATATTAGAAAAAAATCCCATGTGGAGATACATTAAAAATAATTTGAAATTACTTATTTATTATTTGCTAAAAAAAATAATTATGCAAATCAGAAAATTAATATTAACAGATTTGAGTGTAAAACTAATGAGGTCTGTGCAATATAACAGACCATCTATGTACCAAGTTTTATTGAAATGTGATTAGAACCAAAAAATTATGAATTATTATGCTAATTAGGGAATTAATATGAACAGATTTTAACCCCAAATTAATCAGGTTTGTACATTATCCTAGAGCATCTTTGTACTATGTTTCATTAAAATGTGATTAGTAGTAGTAGTAGTAGTAATTAATATGTACTTATATTACCCTAAAAACTATCAGGTCCGTGCAGTGTCCTATGATACCTATGTTAGAAGTTTCATTGAAATGTGATAATTAGTACTTGAGGTATCAGTGAAAAAACGAAAATTGACTGATAATTATGCAATTTAGGTAATTAATATGCACAGATTTTTACCAGAAACTAATCAAATATGCGCATAAGTTCAGAGCATCTATGTACCAAGTTTCATCAAAATCCAATGAGTGGTTCTTTAGATAGCAGTGGAACAGACGGACACACATACAGACAAACTAACTGCAAAGACTCACATTGTGTTCTTGGCACATGGGGTCAATCACTAAAATTAAATTATATTGTTATCAACAACAAAGACACCAGAAATCCATTTTTGGTTCAAAATGCTGTTTTAATCACAATTGACAAAACTGCTACAAGCAGCTAGTGAGCACCAACATTACATGAGCACTTTAATGCAACAAACAAGTGACATGCGTTCAATGAATCAAGCAACGCATACAATGCACACTAACCAATTTTGCTCTGTGCAAATTCTGTTACAGAATGAATAGACGAATGTAAACAGTCAAAACAAGTAAACTAATAAAAGCATAAACATGTACAAATGATACTTGATAATTATAACACAGGAAATGTTTGAGACTGCAACTAATCTATATTGGACTCAATCCTACTATAAAACATTTTAACTACTGCAGAAAAAAAACATATATCATATCAATGATGCTAACATGGATAACCCAAAACGCTTTCAAAAATACACATGTATAATATACAAGTTTCAATTAATATATTTAGTTATGTTGACAGAACCTTACCTACTATAACAGCCACAAATTCAGAGAAAGTGCATGATATATCAGCATTGTTTCACCTCAGGTGGACTACATTTTACATGCTGCAGATTACTACATGCATGTAAAGTTGGCCATACATGTGCAAAAAAAATAACTATATTTATGCAGTACAAGTTATACTATGCAGTTCCTTTTTGCAGTTAGTGCACGAGTATCAACAATATTAATATAATATTTTATTTTAAGTTTGTGATTTTCCAGGTTGTCCATGTAGTGGTATAGAATATCTATTTGGAAATGTTGTCAAGACTTTTTGAGATATTAGAAGATTAAAGTGACAAGTTACAAATCAAGCTCTCATAGATCACTTACTTATAGTAAGTTCAATGCTATTACACCTGTGTATGTTGTCTCTAGACATTGCCAAAATCACGACAATTTGATAAAGCAAACGTAAATCTCTCCGAAAAATCTTCTATGCAACTGAAATTTCTAGGTAATCGCAGAATATTGGCACATGTATTTGAGCTTGGAACAGTAGAGTTTGTGATAAATTCTATGGATGGACTTTCTGTGAAACCTAAAGGGGGAATTGAATGAGTGCCAGTGAAGAATGCGAAAATGTCACCAAGTGTTATGACTACTTCTATGGGTTGATTATCACTCCCAGCAAACAAACATGCCTTCTGATTACCTGTTAAGACAAAATGTAAATGAATGTAAGATTGAGGTTCCACTTGTCAAATTGTGATATCATTTAGCATTATAATAAATAATACTATATTCTCAGTGGGAATTGATAACGAAAATCTGATATACAACTTTTCTCGAGAAATTACATGGACAAATTTCAATGAAGTCAGTTGAAAATTGGCAAATGTACCGGTATTTAGATTTTTAAAATTCATAGGCAAACTAGGTATAGACTAAAGTGTCAAGTATTACATCCCAGGGGGGATTGACACAAGAGGGTGCCATTCGTCCTGAATGAAAAGTTCAAAGTCAGTAGCTCATCGTCTAAGCTACTACCTTTTACGAACATATGAAACCATTTCAGCGATTTCTTTACAGCATAAGGCCAAAAAACAACAACTTATGTTGCCCTTAATTCGGAAAATTGAAAAATTGGGTCAGTCGGTCAGATTTTTTGTTTTTTTAAACTCGTGAAAACTAAGGGTATCGTAAATAGCCGAGGTATATGGGAATCAATGCAAGAGACATGTTTGCTCTTCAGACTTCATAGTATTCGAAACATGTAAGAGAAATACAGATCAACCCGAGGTTCAAAGTCGCCCTTATCCCCCCAGGGACCCTGGGGTTCAAACAACAGTCTGGACACTTTTTACTGCTCAAAATGTTGAGTTTTTAATATATATAAAAAAAAATGCGACCTGATATTTCAGCCCAAGTTCTACACATGATTTTATTGCATTCAAAATTGTTCCATTTCAAACTGCACATGCACACACACACTGTGGTTTCTCGAAATGCATACTAATTAGGTTACTTGTCAGAGACACAAGTCACTGAAAATATTTTGAGCAAATTTGTACAATAGTACTAGTACTTGAGTGAAATATAAACATTCCTCTGCATTCTCCATGAATTTCATAGGTTGCTATGATCAGCGTATAGAAAAAACCTGTGGTTACTTTCAACAGTTTGCTGGAGTCTGGTAAAAATTGTGTCTCAAAAAACACCTTTACATCAGTTTTTTGATTATTTTTTCAGCTCGTAAACATAGAATCAGTCAATTTAGAACTATCATGTATGCTTTCGGAAAGCATTTTGGCACAAATTTACTGAAAAAAAACGAGTTTTCCATTGCCCATTAATTATGAATTATGCAAATGAGACATTTATTTTGACCAATTGTGTCATGGAACTCCCCCCCCCTCCCCCCGTAATTCACCTTATCCACAGAAACAGTGACATAGAAAAAAAGCTTAAACATTTACAGTACATGTAGATTACAACATTTTGTAGTTGTCTAACCTTTAGCACATTCATCAATAAATTCAAACCAATAGTAGATGGTAGTTTCTTCTTCTATCCTTTTATTTGAGCCACTTGGACTATATTCCACATGGATTGATTTGAAGTAGTCAGCTGATGGGAGTAGCTTTTTACTCAAGCACATGAAGTGCTCCATAGATCCTAATTTAAAATAATAAAACATAGTAAAAACCATGAGGGCATTGCCCTTGTTCAAGCTTCTCAGAGTTTCATGTTATAACTTCTTTGGAATTAACACTTTCTTTTGATACACTATGTGTAAGCTTCCCTCACATTTATAAAATCATTAAAACTGGGGAGAGATTACCAATTTGGATTGGTGGCACATAATTTGTAATTAAAAAACAAAATACAGTAAATAGGCTTAAATGTGAATGTACTGTTTAACAAGAGCAGCGCTGGTAAATGCCTTGGTTAAAGCAGAGTGTAAGATCAGCTATGGTTTACAAGGTATTACAAGGGGGCTCATAGCAGTGCAATTCAGAATTGCATATGGATAAATGCTAGGTCAAAGGATGCATCTTTTCAGTCTCTTGTGAAATGTTTACAATAAAGCACCGGTTGAATGTCTCTATCTGCAATAGTGCTCCAGATATGATAGTTATGCATTTTTAATTAGATTACATAACCATATACATGTATGGTCAATAATTTAATTGGTCATATCTATCTGCAATAGTGCTCATCTGCCAGTAAGAACTGTTGCCATACCCATGTTAACGTATAGGAATTTTATAAGACGTATTTTCATCAATATCTTGAAAACTCCTATCCAAGATTTCATGGATGTGAATAATATCGGAAAGCTTAAAAGTAATCAAATCAAAACTAATCAAGTTATTGCGACCAGAAAAAAGGTTTATGACGATGACAGTATTGTCTCTAATACTTTGTCCCTCAATATTTATTTTGGACAAGACAAAACCAAACTTAAAATGTATATGTGTAGACTAGAGAGAGATATGCAAGGTAAATCTTAAAGTTTGACCTAAACATTAAACCAATAAAACAATCTTTGCACAGCTGGGTTTCTTAATACATTAAGCAGTTACCTATGATTTGTATGCATATTACACATTTAAATTAACTTCAGCAATCTGCATTTGAACTTTGCAAGTTGAAATTAGTTGTAGAATTAACTTTTATCACACAGCTACAGAAGCCATAAAAAAGTAGGATGTTAAATATTTATGCATATCACCTCATTAATATACAAGTTTGAGGTAAATTATTCGCAACTTTTCATTTTCATCCCCATCCATACAGTGTGTCCAGTGATAGACACCATCGATTACCAAACAAGTTTGAGCACCCTCATCACCGATGTTGAAAATTTTAAGAGCAACTGTAAACTTACCTGGTTCGGCCTTTACCAAGTCTGCTATGTGCAGAACATTCATTCCATCTAAAAATTGGTTTATCTCAGGTATGGATTTATAAACACAGTGATGTGTAGTGAGATTTTCAAGAATGGGAGCCTTCATATCCAATGTAATTGTACTCATCGGATCTGTAAATCCTGTGATATTAGCGACACTTTCTTCTCCAATACGCGATACAGTTCCTCATTAGTCTCACTAGACTGGATCTGCATAGGATAAAATACAAGGTTATATAATAAGTCATGAAGGACATTCCCCGAGAATTATCAAATTATCATGACCATTGTAGTTGCACTGCAATTCTCAGACATGCACAAGTGAAGCAAGGCCCTCCCTCCCCATCATCTATAGTAAAAGACTATTCACACTAACTAGAAGCTCGCTAGTCTCTTAGGGAAAGATACTATTAATTTATATTAGTTTAGTTCCATGTATATATTTCCATTGCGAGATGTATAGAGTACTTGTTGGCATGAAATAGGTCAATACACACAGTGGGTATGAAAAGTGAAAATAGCTAGTTTTGTTTGACACATTTTTAGCATTAAAATGGCTGTCTTACCTCTATCTTGAATTGGATCATGAAAAGTATATACATGCATATGAATCCCAAATGTGGTTCTTTTACAGACTGGGGTGGACTGGAGGACAGACCAACAGACAGGCATACAAGAAGGGTAACTTGCAAAGACTGCACATGTGTGTTTCACGAATAAGACTATAAATCTCACCTGTTTGGCTATCAGCTGTATGTCATAATCTGGAATTTCATCAATGGCTATCGGTTGTTCTACACACCCTCTTGCCATATATTGGAATGTTGCTTGGCTCAAACAGTGTAATCCGGGACCACCATGGCAAAGAGATATAGCAACCATCTTTCCTGCAGTGAAATATCTTCTTTCAGCAAGAAAGCGCAAATCATGAGAAAAGCTCAGATTGTTTTCCTTGCCTTCAAGCACGCCACAGGTTTTTACAGAATTTATTAATAAACTACAAAATTCCCTTCTGGGCCCCCCATCGTCCACTGCACTTTCTCCAATGAATGACACTTTAATTAATTTGTTTGGGAGGAAATCTGGTCGATTTATGGCTCTAACAGCAGTTTTCCAGAACGTTGACCTTAAAATATTCACACGTTGATAGTCCTGATCATCATAATCATCACCATTGTCTTTATTGTAGTCCATATGTATTCGATCCACCACATGGTGACTTAGTAATGTGACAGCATATTCCAGAGTACATCTATAAGAATATAAACATAAATAAAGTCAAAGCAATATATAGTGATTCAGTCTGATCTGTTTTTGCTAATTTTGTTTTTAATAAAATGGATCATAAAATGATGTTACTGGTATGATTTGTGAATGAGTAATGAACTTGGAGTTTTGTCATTTTTAGTCATTTGCATATTCTAATAGACACATTGTATGAATCATCGTTGATCAGTATAGTGGTTTTCAAAAATAAGTTGAAAACATCAGTGTTGACTAAATATGACATAAATAATTGCCAAAAACTGAAAATTGAACATACCATCCAAACTGTCTACATATAAAATCTTGAAGCATTCATGTGAGCACTTTCCACGATAAAGTTGAAAATAACATTTTTGGCCATGAAATAAACAAATCTGACAGTGATTTACACAAGGTATCTACATATCTAGAAATTGGACTACCAGAAAATTTTAGTCAAAAGCCTCAAATTGTTGATGGATAACAACAGATAATGACTTATATGACGTACACCTGCGCACTGTCATCTTCGATGACAATGGAGCTAATAAACCTCAAAACTATCTGAATTAATATTAGTGGATAAATGGCTCAACCAAATCTCTGCCTACCTTGGGTACAATGTAGTGTTGTTAGCCACTGTGTTTTCTTCTTCTGCAACATTATCTTCTTGAGATTCAATACACCCTGCACTATCAAATATCTGTGAGTAACTCCTATGAATAATAAAATCAAATCTACACTGTACAATATGACAATATTATTATTGTGCTATTAGCAACATTTGCTTGAATAATGAAGTTGGTCTCAGGTCAGAAAATTAATTAACTACTTTAATGAATATAAATAAACTTTGACTCTCCTGGAAACAAGCTATAATTTTTATATCTTTCATAATTGTAATGAAGTCCCAGGAAATAACATTTTCTTTGTTGTTGTTATAGTGATGTGAAAAGTTGATAGGAAGACACAAAGAAAAGGGGCATATAAGTACAGGTACTCACAATAGAGTGTTGGTAATATTAATGGACTGATACTTTATAACAACATTGTTAATTGCACATGACCTTTCCCTTTCTTACTTATGTGAAAAATAAATGGTGCGGCCATGCAATGCTCTATTTTGTACAGGTCCATGTGCAAGTTTTACACAGAGAATTAAATCTAAATGTTCATGTGGCAAGCTGTAACAAAGTCTTGGACAGGATCATAACACAAATCAAACTGAGAATGAGTAGTCTGCCTTTGTACCCAGTTTGAAAAATTATACGCACATATCATCAAAAATAATCATTTCTAACATACTAGTTGTGTTCACATTAGTATGGGCTAATATAGTATATATAGTATAGGCTAGCATCTGTACAACAATCACTAGGGCTAATAGGTGTCATGTAAGATGTATATGAAAGCGCTATACAGGAGTGCAATAACTGTGAGCCGGCCAATTTTGGACTCATAATGTCCAGTAATTAAAAACTTTACCAGTCCACAAGAGAGTAATTTCAATATTTATCTGAAGCAGTCAAAATCAACCTGTTTGAGACAGGCAGATAGGACTAAATATTGACCAATAAAAAATATGATAGATGAACCACCACGTATGTAACCTAATCCAAAAATCCTCGGACTGTGCTCAGAAAAAATTAAGGTACCACCACAACAAATCAGAGAAAGAAATCTGATGATTTAGTTTACAAAAATAGGCCAATGGCCTGTTGCTCAACGGCTATTGTACAAAAGATTAGTGCTGTATATGCCACAACTTTTTGTTTAAATTTGTACTTTTAAATGAAATATCGCCAAACAACCACAAAAAGTTGTCAATGGAATAATAAGCACATGTATGCCTAACACCAAAGCATTGGAAATAGTGGTTAGTTGAAATTCCATTTTTAACCAAAAATGACAAAAATATTCGCCAAAATTAGAGAATTAAAGATATGGCCATGGGATGAACAAATCTAGTAGATGTCAACACAAGGTACATACGCGCCAAGTATCAAAGCATTCAGGCTACCGGTTTTGAAGAAGGAGTCGAAAATAGAATTTTTGACCAAAAATGACTATTTTAAAATAGTCTGAACTGAAATCAGGTTGGATCGTAACAGCCGTTTTTTTTTTCATTATTTTCATCTTAAGTTTCTACTTTTCTACTGTCAATGGGTCCCGAAACTATTTCATCAATAATTTTGAAGGCGATGGTCCGAAATTGGTTGATTTCACGACGAAAACCGCGTGAAATGGGAAAACTATGACGCCTCGTGGCGTCACGATGACTTATTCAAGATGGCGGCAAACACAGGGATTTCGCTATAGTTTTCCGCGGTTTTCGTCTTGAAAAGTTATTCCAACACCATACTATAGATGGCGCTCTCACTATAGACCGCCACAGTTGAGTTTTGGGGGGCTAATTTGCATACTTTGTGGCAGATTGACTTCTCATGAACAAATTAATATCTACACTCATCAAGGCATCCACACACCAAAAATCGAGTCAAATGGTTTGGCGGTTTTTGAGAAGAAGTCGTGCACAGACAGACAGATAGACGGAGGACAGAAACTAACAATGTCCATTCCACTGTATATTTGCCCCCCCCCCCCAAATATTAGCTCAGAAATCTGAAATGACGATAAATGCATTCCAGTGGCCCAATACAGTTTTAATACTGACCTGTTAAAAGCCATTGATAATGAAGTGGAGGAACTAGTGGTAGTGTTGCAATTTCTTGCAGAAATGGTTTGGCTCTGATCATTTGAATGATTACTAGAAGAAGAAAAAAAAATATAAATGAATAGGTACAGAATTATTAAATAAACTTCCAGGGATTTGCAGCTGACTACATTATACAAATGTAATTCAAAAAGTATGTAAAACAAAAAAAGCAGTAAACTAACCATCTGTGTGTATTTGATGTCTGCCTCATTGTAGATGTACTTCTTGCAGGACTCTCAATTACACCCCTGAAATCCAAGTATTTTAATTAATCCAACTATTAATTTTCTATAAACATTCAAGATTTCAAATCCTATCTGTTATTAAACACCACAAGAGGATTACCCCTACCCCATGTGCCAGACTCACCATGGAAGCAAAATATACATTGTAAGCAGCAATTCCAGACAGTAGTGAAGACAGCACAGAAACAGAGTACCCAGGCTATTATAATGCACATAAGCTTATTTGGGTCTGAACAAAGTCATTATTTCACAAAGACACTATTTATTTGACACCTCAAGATTTACATGTACACCATCATTTTCATGTACCAAATAAACACCTACCCATCACTTTCCTCATCATCTATATCAAGGCCTTTACATGTTTCGATATGTTCTTTCAGCAGGGAAAACGGAATTTCAACATGGCACTGACCACAGATTTCTTTGGGAGCATTATTTATAGCCTATAAAATATAAGCAATAACATGTACCATTACAAACATATATACTCATATAACTGGTAAAACACATTATCAGGGTTGACGTCAGCCCCACCAACACATAATATATAATGAAATAATTATCAGAGCATGAAAAGAAAATGATAATAAATGATATCAACTCTTTTTTGCTGTACTTATCCTACGTATTTACACGGAGGCAATAAAGTTATTATTATTATTATTATTTTTATTATCGTGAATAAATAAATACGATTAAAATTTAAAGAGCGGTGGTCGTCACTATAAACAATGTATTTTACACGCGTTGTATACGTCACACGGGCGCAAATCGAAGGGACGCGGCGCAACGGCCACCGCTCTTTAAATTACATTCCTGCAAATATTTAGGACAGCACAGAGATGAGAAACGTACAATATACATTTGTGTACTCACTGAAATTGTGCTTGCCATTTCGGATGGAGTGGTAATAGTGATGGCTGGTGTTGTTTCAAGATTATTTTGTAGCGGTCTGATGTACAATTTGGCCTGTCCAGCCTCCGCTTTTAAGAATGGTTGAGAATACCCCTCGGATGGGCAACTTATAGGTACCATTCGTCTGCTTCCGTGAAATGCGCGGCAAATCTCATAACCACCACCTTCACTCAGTTTTGGGAATTCGTCCAGAAGTTGCTCATGCACTTGAGCAGACGTACTGCCAATTGGTATTCGAATTTTGCGTTCTCCGAGACCTATTTTAGACAAGTCGGAACGCTGCTTCGGACTGGGACACCAGTCGTAATCAGTGCTGCCCACACACACAAAGTCATGTGTCCAAGTCGGCGCCGCAGACGTTGAACAGTCACTGACTACCCGTCGATCCTGAGAACCGAATCTCAGGCGGTTTCGTTGTCGTCTTACATGGCGTGAGCCGGCAGATCGTGTAAAAGTTTCTCGAAGTTCATGAGCAATATCATCACTAGCAACGGACGGGGCAAAAGTATCCCTTGATTGTGACGGTCGGCGAGTTACATTCTCTATTACTGTAGCAGCGGCTGTTATAGCATCTCGGCAGGCTTTTACTGCATCTGCTAGTTCATCGGAGTTATGAGGCCGATGTACAGAATACGCCATTTTAAACGCGACTACACGCGCGCCTTTTTCAGCTTTCACAATGTTGTACAATGATTTCTGGGTAGAGGTCAAAGGTCAGAGAATGTTAAGATAATGTCGAGAGAATATCAAGACAATGTTGAGAGAATGTCAAGACAAAGTTGAGAGAATGCGGAGACAATGTTGAGAGAATGTCAAGACAAAGTTGAGAGAATGTCAAGACAATATTGAGAGAATGTCAAGACAATGCTGAGAGAATGTCAAGACAAAGTTGAGAGAATGTCAAGACAAAGTTGAGAGAATGTCAGGACAAAGTTGAGAGAATGTCAAGACAATATTGAGAGAATGTCAAGACAAAGTTGAGAGAATGCGGAGACAATGTTGAGAGAATGTCAAGACAAAGTTGAGAGAATGTCAAGACAATATTGAGAGAATGTCAAGACAATGCTGAGAGAATGTCAAGACAAAGTTGAGAGAATGTCAAGACAAAGTTGAGAGAATGTCAGGACAAAGTTGAGAGAATGTCAAGACAATATTGAGAGAATGTCAAGACAAAGTTGAGAGAATGTCAAGACAATGTTGAGAGAATGTCAAGACAATGCTGAGAGAATGTCAAGACAATGTTGAGAGAATGTCAAGACAAAGTTGAGAGAATGTCAAGACAATATTGAGAGAATAACAAGACAATGTTGAGAGAATGTCAAGACAATGTTGAGAGAATGTCAAGACAATGTTGAGAGAATGTCAAGACAATGTTGAGAGAATGTCAAGACAATGTTGAGAGAATAACAAGACAATGTTGAGAGAATAACAAGACAATGTTGAGAGAATGTCAAGACAAAGTTGAGAGAATGTCAAGACAATATTGAGAGAATGTCAAGACAAAGTTGAGAGAATGTCAAGACAATGTTGAGAGAATGTCAAGACAATGCTGAGAGAATGTCAAGACAATGTTGAGAGAATGTCAAGACAAAGTTGAGAGAATGTCAAGACAATGTTGAGAGAATGTCAAGACAAAGTTGAGAGAATGTCAAGACAATGTTGAGAGAATGTCAAGACAAAGTTGAGAGAATGTCAAGACAATGTTGAGAGAATGTCAAGACAATATTGAGAGAATGTCAAGACAAAGTTGAGAGAATGTCAAGACAATGTTGAGAGAATGTCAAGACAAAGTTGAGAGAATGTCAAGACAATGTTGAGAGAATGTCAAGACAATATTGAGAGAATGTCAAGACAAAGTTGAGAGAATGTCAAGACAATGTTGAGAGAATGTCAAGACAATGCTGAGAGAATGTCAAGACAATGTTGAGAGAATGTCAAGACAAAGTTGAGAGAATGTCAAGACAAAGTTGAGAGAATAACAAGACAATGTTGAGAGAATAACAAGACAATGTTGAGAGAATGTCAAGACAAAGTTGAGAGAATGTCAAGACAATGTTGAGAGAATGTCAAGACAATGTTGAGAGAATGTCAAGACAAAGTTGAGAGAATGTCAAGACAATATTGAGAGAATGTCAAGACAATATTGAGAGAATGTCAAGACAAAGTTGAGAGAATGTCAAGACAAAGTTGAGAGAATGTCAAGACAAAGTTGAGAGAATGTCAAGACAAAGTTGAGAGAATGTCAAGACAAAGTTGAGAGAATGTCAAGACAATGTTGAGAGAATGTCAAGACAAAGTTGAGAGAATGTCAAGACAAAGTTGAGAGAATGTCAGGACAAAGTTGAGAGAATGTCAAGACAATATTGAGAGAATGTCAAGACAAAGTTGAGAGAATGTCAAGACAATATTGAGAGAATGTCAAGACAAAGTTGAGAGAATAACAAGACAAAGTTGAGAGAATGTCAAGACAATGCTGAGAGAATGTCAAGACAAAGTTGAGAGAATGTCAAGACAATATTGAGAGAATGTCAAGACAAAGTTGAGAGAATAACAAGACAAAGTTGAGAGAATGTCAAGACAAAGTTGAGAGAATGTCATGACAATGTTGAGAGAATGTCAAGACAAAGTTGAGAGAATGTCAGGACAAAGTTGAGAGAATGTCAAGACAAAGTTGAGAGAATGTCAAGACAAAGTTGAGAGAATGTCAAGACAAAGTTGAGAGAATGTCAAGACAATGTTGAGAGAATGTCAAGACAAAGTTGAGAGAATGTCAAGACAAAGTTGAGAGAATGTCAAGACAATGTTGAGAGAATGTCAAGACAATGTTGAGAGAATGTCAAGACAAAGTTGAGAGAATGTCAAGACAAAGTTGAGAGAATGTCAAGACAATATTGAGAGAATGTCAAGACAAAGTTGAGAGAATAACAAGACAAAGTTGAGAGAATGTCAAGACAAAGTTGAGAGAATGTCAAGACAATGTTGAGAGAATGTCAAGACAAAGTTGAGAGAATGTCAGGACAAAGTTGAGAGAATGTCAAGACAAAGTTGAGAGAATGTCAAGACAATATTGAGAGAATGTCAAGACAAAGTTGAGAGAATGTCAAGACAAAGTTGAGAGAATAACAAGACAAAGTTGAGAGAATGTCAAGACAAAGTTGAGAGAATGTCAAGACAAAGTTGAGAGAATGTCAAGACAAAGTTGAGAGAATGTCAAGACAAAGTTGAGAGAATGTCAAGACAAAGTTGAGAGAATGTCAAGACAAAGTTGAGAGAATGTCAAGACAATATTGAGAGAATGTCAAGACAATATTGAGAGAATGTCAAGACAAAGTTGAGAGAATAACAAGACAAAGTTGAGAGAATAACAAGACAAAGTTGAGAGAATGTCAAGACAATGTTGAGAGAATGTCAAGACAAAGTTGAGAGAATGTCAGGACAAAGTTGAGAGAATGTCAAGACAAAGTTGAGAGAATGTCAAGACAAAGTTGAGAGAATGTCAAGACAAAGTTGAGAGAATGTCAAGACAATGTTGAGAGAATGTCAAGACAAAGTTGAGAGAATGTCAAGACAAAGTTGAGAGAATGTCAAGACAATGTTGAGAGAATGTCAAGACAATGTTGAGAGAATGTCAAGACAAAGTTGAGAGAATGTCAAGACAAAGTTGAGAGAATGTCAAGACAAAGTTGAGAGAATGTCAAGACAAAGTTGAGAGAATGTCAAGACAAAGTTGAGAGAATGTCAAGACAAAGTTGAGAGAATGTCAAGACAATGTTGAGAGAATGTCAAGACAAAGTTGAGAGAATGTCAAGACAAAGTTGAGAGAATGTCAAGACAATATTGAGAGAATGTCAAGACAAAGTTGAGAGAATAACAAGACAAAGTTGAGAGAATAACAAGACAAAGTTGAGAGAATGTCAAGACAATGTTGAGAGAATGTCAAGACAAAGTTGAGAGAATGTCAGGACAAAGTTGAGAGAATGTCAAGACAAAGTTGAGAGAATGTCAAGACAAAGTTGAGAGAATGTCAAGACAAAGTTGAGAGAATGTCAAGACAATGTTGAGAGAATGTCAAGACAAAGTTGAGAGAATGTCAAGACAAAGTTGAGAGAATGTCAAGACAATGTTGAGAGAATGTCAAGACAAAGTTGAGAGAATGTCAAGACAAAGTTGAGAGAATGTCAAGACAAAGTTGAGAGAATAACAAGACAATGTTGAGAGAATAACAAGACAATGTTGAGAGAATGTCAAGACAAAGTTGAGAGAATGTCAAGACAATGTTGAGAGAATGTCAAGACAATGTTGAGAGAATGTCAAGACAAAGTTGAGAGAATGTCAAGACAATATTGAGAGAATGTCAAGACAATATTGAGAGAATGTCAAGACAATGTTGAGAGAATGTCAAGACAATGTTGAGAGAATGTCAAGACAATGTTGAGAGAATGTCAAGACAAAGTTGAGAGAATGTCAAGACAATGTTGAGAGAATGTCAAGACAAAGTTGAGAGAATGTCAAGACAAAGTTGAGAGAATGTCAAGACAATGTTGAGAGAATGTCAAGACAAAGTTGAGAGAATGTCAAGACAATATTGAGAGAATGTCAAGACAATATTGAGAGAATGTCAAGACAATGTTGAGAGAATGTCAAGACAATGTTGAGAGAATGTCAAGACAATGTTGAGAGAATGTCAAGACAAAGTTGAGAGAATGTCAAGACAAAGTTGAGAGAATGTCAAGACAAAGTTGAGAGAATGTCAAGACAAAGTTGAGAGAATGTCAGGACAATATTGAGAGAATGTCAAGACAAAGTTGAGAGAATGTCAAGACAAAGTTGAGAGAATGTCAAGACAAAGTTGAGAGAATGTCAAGACAATGTTGAGAGAATGTCAAGACAAAGTTGAGAGAATGTCAAGACAAAGTTGAGAGAATGTCAAGACAATGTTGAGAGAATGTCAAGACAATGTTGAGAGAATGTCAAGACAAAGTTGAGAGAATGTCAAGACAAAGTTGAGAGAATGTCAAGACAAAGTTGAGAGAATGTCAAGACAAAGTTGAGAGAATGTCAGGACAATATTGAGAGAATGTCAAGACAAAGTTGAGAGAATGTCAAGACAAAGTTGAGAGAATGTCAAGACAAAGTTGAGAGAATGTCAAGACAATGTTGAGAGAATGTCAAGACAAAGTTGAGAGAATGTCAAGACAAAGTTGAGAGAATGTCAAGACAATGTTGAGAGAATGTCAAGACAATGTTGAGAGAATGTCAAGACAAAGTTGAGAGAATGTCAAGACAAAGTTGAGAGAATGTCAAGACAAAGTTGAGAGAATGCGGAGACAATGTTGAGAGAATGTCAAGACAATCACATATCGGAGGAATATCAAAACAATTAAATGTCGAGACAACCAATTAAATGCATATTTGGACAATAACGACCAAATAACCATACAATAGCATTATAATAACCAAATATTTGAATAACAAAACAATAACAATGAAATAATGACATAATAATAATAACATAATGCCCAAATAACAACCAAACAACCCAATAATGACATAATAATGATGACATAATGACCACAATGATGACATAATGTCCACATAAAGACACCAAGATAATTTTGGCGGTGTTCTCACCCCATATATTTCGACATTGTATAATTCTTATGTTTTTTATGGAAAAAAGAAAACAGTATTTTCACGAGGTAAAGCCATATTTATTAAAGGGTGATGGTCGCCACGCAGAGCGGTGCGAAGACGAATTGAATATCAACACCTCTTACGATGGCGTAACGTTGTTCGAACAAAGTGTTTAATATTAGAGAGTGGGCAAGGGGGTAGCTGGTACAGTTTTACGGGAAATAAAAAGGGCTGTTTACAATTTACAAAGAAAAAAAGACGTTTTTACAGTTTACAGTGATAAAAATAGAACATTGAATGGTCCGAAGTCCTCTCCGACTCAAATTCTCCGCCATTGGTGCGCCGCGTATAGAGACGCATGCGCATATTACCCTCGTAATGCTCTTCATTCGGTTAGAGGGCCTTTTATGTCTTGACATTCATTTTTGCAGTGAATTGTGTCATCTAGTCGTTTTGCAGTTTCTAAAATGTAATTTCCCTGGATTATTCTTTACGAGTTTTTTATTTGGATGTAAATTCTTGTACGTACCGAGAAAAATGACACATGTTTACAGTGTACGAAAAATATATTTGTTTGATTACGTTGTACGTCTAGCCTGTGATTACAGAATTACGGAATTTATTTTTTTCAATTTACGTTGTACGAACCAAAAAATATTGCAATTACGTTGAACGAAAATAACCCTTGCCCCCCCCCCCTCATATTAGTCCCTCAACACCAGTGGAACACAGTGCGCATGACTGACTGTGAGGGACTGTGGTCATACATAACGCGTGCGCGTCACCTTGAGACCTAAACAGTTCGAACTTATGCGTGACATTGTTATGCGCGCGGAGGATGACGGGATGGAGTGACGATGCGTGCGGTGTTCTAAAATTCTATTTCGAGCTTTCCGAAACAACAAAACAACTTGGGCGGATAATCACACTCTTCGGCAATAATTGTACGAGATCGCATCGCACCTTATCGCAATCCCAGTACGTTTTCCAATATCTTATTATCAAGACAGACAACGTGTTTGAAAAAGTTCCACAACATTTACCAAGAGGTTGAATTCGAGGAGTTCGTAGTCGGTAAGTTCATGGATACATCATCAAAGTTAATAATAGTATTAATTATTATATTTAGAATTATGATTTTCAAATACTACGTTCTATACCGGTACATCATATTTATCAAAAAGCGTTCACTCAGTGCCTCGCGTGTGGGTGATCCATCGAACCCGTATCTTACTGCGAGCATCGCGACAGTGGATGGTAAGACTTGACTTCTAAAGAACGTCTAAAATTATAGTACTTCAGACATTGGGTGCCTGCAATTCAGGCATTAGATCATTTTTTCGCTCTCAAAATCGATGATGGCGTTTTTGACATAGTAAGTATTGTGAGTTCATTATATGTATATAATTTAGTGCAATCATACAACAAGACACACTGTGTATTCATTGGGATATTAGCAAATAACACGTCTTTTGTTATAGGAATTTGCACCATTTTCAAAGAAACCATGTACCACCAAGAATCAACAGAGTGTTGCTACGACGACGACTTGTGCGTTGGCGAAGAAAAGGATATGCTGAGACAACGTCACCACACGACCAAGAAAGGACATGGAAAGAACATAGCTTATGAACTGAAAATATCGAATTGCGGTAATTATATGACACCAGTGGAGTCTACGTCACCGGATAAGCATGGTAACCTGCTTGTATGTCTTTCGCCAAACCCTGTGTCAGTCTCACCTAATATTTTATTGGCGGAGTCAGTGGAGGAAATATCTCATGATAGCGCCACCAAGTGTTCAAAGGATAGAGAGAGTGTAACGTGTCACTCGCCTTCAATACTTAGCAAAGTGTCAACCTCGAGCGTGAGCAGTTACTATGACAACGAATTCAGTAACTATGGAAATGACGAGGAAAACAAACCACGTGACATCTCGTCGAGAACTGCTAATTATGCTGACAAGAAAAAGCGCATTGAGATATGTAAAGTGAAAAACGTAAGTCACGTGACGCAACACGTGAAGACACCGTCTCCCAAACAATTCAGTCAACGCAGTCAACTGCCTCGACCAATCAACAAAAAATGTGGAAAATTGTCCCGACCAATCAACAGACAAGGTAGTAAATTCCCTCAGCCAATCGAAGGCATAGGTAGTAAGTTGCCTCGACCAATCAAGATTGCTGTAACTAAAGCTACAGAAGAAAACATTGTTAGAGTTAGTAACAACCGGAAAGTCAATAATAAGACGAAGAAATGGATTGGCAGACTGTTGCGATTGTCTTCCTCAAAGAAACGTTCTACCAAACTATTATTTTTTCGCCAGAGCTTGGCATCAACAAAAAGACACTCCTCGAGCAAAATACCGATTCCAATTGGTGACCAGTCGGAAATTCACACCAGGTTGAATGATATCACAACGAAATTAGATAAGTTAATTCCATCTGAGAACAAGTTCAAGACTGACGTGCCACTAGACAACCGACAAAATACGCCATCACTGAACAAAGACTATTATTTCAGCTACAAACGAATCCCAAGCAGTGAAAAAATAAATCTAAATCTTAATAAAACCAGTGACAACGTTACCAAAGAATTCATAGCAAAAAATACTGGAAATCAGAATGCTAATGACATTTCTAGAATCCATGGCAACGGACTACAAGGAGTGAACAGCGCTTTTGGATATGCTCGGGAAACGTCTATCCCGAAAGGCACAAATCTCACGGTCTTTGTGGACAGCAACGATAATAAATTGTCACGACCAGTAATCACGTCGACATACAAGAGCAAAATACCGATTTCAATTCGTGATCCATCGAAACTTTACAGAAGTTTGAACTACGTCAAAACAAAATTAGATGGATTGACGTCATCGATCAGCAAGCTGCGGATTGGTGGACTGGTACGCAAGCGTCGAAATAAGGTGGCACCGCTTCCGTTGATAAACGACGACGAGGACTACAGTCACGTTAATGCCAGGCATGACGGGAAGAGGAAATTACGTCACAGTAAATTGTGTATCATGAAACCATCGGTCGCAATCCTCCAAAGTGATTTCGTCTTTTAATTTCGTCTTTTAATGAAGATACCATAATGTACTGATGTAGCGTGACGTCATGTCAAAAAAAAAATTCAGACTAGTACAATAATTTCATTTTTTTTTCAATATCCCTTTTATTATTATGTCTTTAATGATTAATTTGTATAAATGAAAATACTCCAGTTATAAATAAACATACGTATGTGAATTGTAAAAATTGTGCTTTCGTTTTACTCAGACAGATCTAACCTTACGTACGTTATCACGCCCTCTCAGTCAATATTTTTAACACTTTTGTTTTTAATTAACATTATGTAGGTAGAGGACGCCTTTAAAATACGACTGTCATTTGTCGGTATGTCTGATGCAAATTTCAATATAAATATGGATTCAAACCTAAAAAAAGTTCATTAATTATTTTCGGTGAATTGTTACAAAACCAAAGCACGAGTTTGGGAAAAAATGACATAACATGCTCGTACTAGTACTCTGGCCCAATGCGCATTCTCAGATTATAACTCGATGTATTCAAATCAATGCTATGTAAATAACAGGGAACGATGAATGTTGGTGATTTCGTCAATATATATCATATAAAATGCATGTAGACTATTCAAACTAAAAACTGACTGCCATTTCTTGTCTAAAACAAAGATGTAGGAGTGACAAAAGTACATATCAATGAGCTGTTATATGTGTTGACACCAGAAAGCTTTCTAAATTAATTATTTTTTTATCCAGCAGTGATTCGAGCCAGACTGTTATATACATAATTTGTAAAATATCGTTCTTATTATTAGTTTGAATATAAGACGACGTCACGGTGGCAAATCATCATCGGCAGGGGCGCAACTTGAACTTCTAAATTAAAAACAAAACAGGACAGTTGAAATAATGTTGCACTGATATGTTCGGGTTATAAGTAATTATTCAGACGCTAGTCGAAAAATAATGGAGAACAAACAATTACGCAGCAAAGCAGCATAACAAAAAAGCGTCCGATAAGTTGGTTTAGCTATTTTACGACCAGACTCTCCATTTACACTGAGTGAGACATAGAATGGAACTCGGAAGTGTAGTAAACAAGTAAATGAAAAATCCGTTAGCTGTTTCCGTCACGTTGTCAACTGATAAACATTTGCTGTATTGGAGTAGTATGTTGAGAAATGAACTTCACTGGCCGCATTCAGTGATTCAACGTCAGTGCGCCCTCAACGTTCTCGTTCGGTATTTCAAATTTTTCAAGGAAGTCGATATTGCACAGATTACAGTGGCTTCCAAACTACCCCAGTGACCACGTGACCGTCGAATTAGTTTAGATCGGTTTCCAATATAAACGGCTTAAATCGGTTTGTCCACTGCAATCACTCGTGGAACGATATTTTTCAGAAACATTTACATGTATTTGTTATTCTCATCCGCCATAATATTCGTTCTCTTCGCTTCAGACATACTCTGTCCAAACACGACAGGGCCTGTATTTAGAAGCATCGATTGGTCCACGCTGATTGGTGCATCTGCACGCTACTGAATACTAATGTCGGTGTAATTTACCACGTGTTTCTTGTGGTAACCACCGGGTGTCCTAAAGGCGGGCCTAAAGGCCGGGTTTTACGACGATGCTGTTTGGGGAATCTCCACTAAGTTATTCTTATACAAAGATAGCAATTATTAAAAGTGTTCAGATAACATGAACTCGGTGTACGTGGGCATGCGTAATTGTATTTCTGAATTGATGTAACTAATCACCTATAGTGCGACACTGTACCCGCTATTGAGGAGCTCGTTCCCGCTAATGACGCACTAAAGACGCACGTTCCTTTTAATGCCATGCAATCTCAGTATTGACGCGCACAGTGTTGTTTCTGAACGAACGTCATGTAATACCAAAAACACCCGTAACCAATTGTAACTAGTAACTTTTGCTGTTGGACAGTAAAAGATATATAATTATTGTCGACAAGAAAATTGCACTTTTATCTATCATTTATGGATGTTGTTAGTTGGCCTTGGCGACAGTAGCAAATATTAAAAATAATAACAATATAATACATTACATTACATTATACTGAAGCGTATGTGAAACAACAGTTACATTATGATAAATACATTTTACAAAACTGAATGAACGAGTACATCGAATAAACAACTTTAATAAAAGTGATTATAGAAAAAGTGATGAGTAATGCCTACTTGACTGATAGGCTAAGATGCATCACGTGGTCATATCGGGTTTATTTTTTACCTGTATGCTTTTAATCATACCAGTATAGTTCCTTGCATTATACGCACTGAGATATATTCGTCACGTTTGAGCCACAAATGTTACATGTTGCATTTTCGTATATTTTCGTTTGTTTTAACCATGAAAATCCTATGTTAAACCACCTTGAATACCGGGTAATAAACATCGTAGAGTATTCAACAACAAAAAACGCTATCACGCATGCGTGGTGGGAATTCGTGCGGGGAATTGTACTGTCTTTAATTAAAAGTAGTGTAGTCTTGGAGCATATTTTAACACAGACTTGTTTCTGTCATTTTGTTCTTCTGTTTTAAGCTGCTGCCAAGGAACATCATGGTTTAATTCAAGTTGTGTAATACCTCGTTGACCTGAATAGACGTAATCTAATATAGAGCGTTCATCAAATTGTATTTCACAGGGGACGTTTTGTTCACTTTAATTACCCTAAGGCATTCACCAAGCCAACATTAAAGTAACTGCTATACACACAATCCATCTGCTACTAGGCAAATAATTTGTAAAATACCTCACTTACTATTTTTTGTATAAAATGGCGTGGCAACATATTATTGGCAGAAGGTGCAACGTAATCTTGTTATCTGTTTTTTTTTTTTAAAGACATCATTCTATATAGCGTTCACCACATATCATTACATAATAAGTGATGCAGAGCTCACGTTAATTAGAGTCCCCAGGGTATTCAGTCAGTCAGGCCAGTTACACAAACCAGTCTGGCAATCTAATACTGCGCGGCAGTTGACTGAGATACATTATACCTACTCGCCTAGGGAATAACAATATTTATTCAGAAAAGAAAAACAAAACCTGACTGGGCTCAGGGGATATTGTAATTGGATGGAGTTTCGATATTAGATATTTGGTTTCAATCATACGTGACTTCAGGATGCACGTATATTATATTCCGTGGTATTACACTGAAGTCAACAAAGCCATATACGTTATTATAAATTATTTATTAACCTAAATATTTGTAAGCTCGATCGGCAGTTACACACTGTCTGGGCACGTGCAATTGCTTTGGTTGCTCTAATGTATGTCTAATTAACATGCCAGCACTTACTAGGATGAAGATAGGGGAATAATTTTAAATATATTTATAAGACTAAACATGTCTTATTATCTCTAGCGTACACTCATTTTGGGATATCCATTAAATTTTAATGAATATTTTATTATAAAAGTAGATTTCAAATTAAAAGCACATGTACAGTTTGTGATTCACAATTGGAACGCCCTTTGTACCACCCTCTATACGCGAAATTAGTTGTTGCTTGGAGGGAATTACATTCGCTGGTTCCCGCGTCTCTTGTAAATGGCAAGCAGGACGCAGGTAACTAGTAATCTCCATATTGTTCCACTGGGCTGGGATTCCGTCCTAAAGGCACGTACTAAGTGACGTAATTTGAAAACATTCCAAGTTCCGTTCTGCGTAAATGTGTATATAATACTGCAATAAAGCCAAGCCAATTCACTCTACCTGCTAAGACCTCCTATTTGAGATGGTTCTGGCATTTTTCGCTATTTGTGTAACAAAAGTAACATCGCTGCGCTACGCTGATGGCTCACGCTTTGCCGAATTTTGCCCGAATGGCGAGTACAGTTGTTAGTTGTCTGAGACTAACCAAAAATCACCTCGATGGGTAACCTGAAATGGTAAACGCCCACCGCAGCATGCAAACGAATACGTTTATGCTGTTCTGTATTTGGTTGTAAATATATATAGTTAGGGACAGTATGGATTTAGATGTTATAAACGGCAGGCGAGGGTATTTGGTAGCAAATATAAGATCTATCTTCGGAAAACTAGCCTATTTAGCGGTAGACATTTACCGAGCGTAGCATATTTAATATCACTTATATTATACCCGTGTACCAGTACCATGAAAGCATTATTGTGATTGGTTGATACCTTGTTTTTAAGCCATGGTTAAATATAGCACAATCCGTTGTAGGTTATAATTTTCTAAGTTAAGTCCCATAATAGAAAAAGCAAATATTGATACTAAATGGCTAAATTATGTAGGGAAAACGAACTACAGTGATGTACATTGAGATACGTAGACAGTTTTGAAAAATGAAAAAAAAATCACTGTTTGCATCGTTAAAAACTACAGAGAAATAATGCTGATATAGTATAATATCAATAATCCACTGTCCACCGCCGTCTCGTGCACATATGGCATGAATTGTGCAATACCCACCTCCGGCATAGGATTATTGCTTAAATAAACAATCAATAGATCTGAAATTGACAGTTAAGTTAGGGTGTACGAAGTACTAATCTCATCGTAAAAAAGTATTCCTAGAAAACACGAAATGAAACATAATATCGGATTCGTGTGTCTGAAAACGAGCCGTCTGATTATAGGTGTTTCCTGTCGGGGGGAGTATGTATCCTGTCGTTTTCTAGGGATTTCACTTCGAGTTAAAGTGACTGAGAAGCTATGAATTCGTTTGACTTTTTACATTATTATGTATAATGCAAAAGTGGAAATGATAAATTTTGTCTGATTTTAGTATGTTCTGTACTACTTGATAGTTAAACGAAGCCAATCAATTGTCTATTTCAATTGAAATGAACCCATATGTACCCATATCGTGTGTGATATACAAACATCATCTTACTGGAAAATGTTTACACTGCTTACGAATCGGATTTCTTGATTGATCTTTTGAGCAAAATTATGATGTCTTGCAACAATTCGCTTACCATTTACCTACCCCAATGGGGAGTACCCCAATTGACAAGCTTCTTCCATGGTCAGTATCATACAGTCAGCAAGGCACGATGACGACATCATTCAAGTCTTCAAAGTCTTTTTATGAACATCGTGGCATACGTGAAAAAGACTAACGGTAACTTAAAACCTTGCTTCAGATTCTATTCAACAATCATCCTACAGCATTCACCGTATTATAAAAATACTAAAAGCAATTCATATGAATCACAGAAAATATTAAAGGTTTTAGAGAGAGGAAAGGGCGAAAGGGAGTGGAGGGGAGAGAGAGAGGGGTTAGTTTGCGTTTTTTCGCTAACGTGGGTATGTTTGTCTTGATGAACGATCGGGATCCGTTTCCATGGAGACGAGAATTTTTGAAATTATCTTCATCACAGCTAAAATAATGCGGACGATTTTTCATTTTTTTTTAGAAGGGGTTGCCCATGAGTCAATAATCAACCGATATCATTTTGGGCGAGATCAAGATACGGTTGTCATTGATGATTGTTTTGATAGAAATGTCACATTGCAGAATTCAAATTGGTTTTGTACGAATCTCATGATTATTTTCGAGAACGTGTACGGAACGGAAGAGCCGGTTACCATATGCATGAGGATATTTTGGAAGGATTCTTCACCGGATATGGTCATTGTAAGAATAAATGGCGAGTGTCTCCTTGGATATTACTTCATGCCGTCACATTATAAATTCACGCAACGAAGATGTCAAGCGGATAAAACAACAGCACGATAGTGCAAGCGAAAAATAGTTCGCTGCCATGAACAACACCAGAGAATGCCAGTGTATATCGCGCCCTCTTTCGGAATATAGCGTGTATCGAGGCATATTGCGGTTTTTGTTAATGTCTTGTTGGCAGATTTTCTTCGGTTTATTTCCCGTTGTCATAGCTTGCTTCATTATTTACTTGCATTTGTTGCCTGACAAAAACACGCGATGGAATGACGTCAGTAATGTTAATTTTACGTTAATGGTGTTAATGATCTATGTTAATTATTGTTCCACGTATTTTAACTATAATTATCAGCAGCACTTTATCGGTTACGTAATATCATTAATATGTCTTTATAGTGTTTAGTTGGACCATGGTCATCACTCTCAGAGATGTGCCAGATATTTGTTTATGTTTTTAATAAGTAAACTAGGAACCACTCTTTCGGCACTAAATGTAAACCACGTGAATTGCGCTCTGTAATTGATATGTTGTCTGGACTCGAGTGACTTTTTTTTTTATTTTGGGGACTGAAAAACCCCACAGCCGCTAGCTATTTCCACTTAGTAGAAAGAGGTCCATAATGGGTAATTCTATTCACGCGTCTCTGTGTTATAAACACATCGTTCGATAATTATAAAATGTATCATTAGCTCCTGGAACGAGTATACAGTCTTCGCTATAGTCAATCAATCAGTCAGTCAATTTACACAAAGCTTCATCGACGTACAATATTTATCGCGAAATGCGCGATTGTCTGCCTTATTCCTAGCTTTGTCAATGGTTTATTCATACTTTCAGACTAGAGCAATAATACATTCTATCTAAATAAATTTAACTACCCATATGGTAGGTGTAGTAAGGACACTCGCCATGCCCTGTGGTGCACACAAAACGAAGATTTACGCGATGGGTTACCAAATGGGTTACCATTCTTACAAAACCCATTTTTAAGTTCCAGGGACAATGTCTTTAAACTTGATTCCGGGGCAATCATCATTGATCGTATACGCGCTTAATTACAATCGTAAACAATAACAATTGTCAATTACCGATTCATGTTACGATAATTAGAAAACAAAAGAAAAAAAACCTAACCTACTAATGGGCTTTTAAATCTCTAATTATTTTATTTCAACTCATTAATTATTAATTAATTGATGTCTAAGAAGAAATATAAAACCACATGATGACGAAAACATTATTCGAATATAATTAATCAGCTTTTGCAATCTACGACACTATATAAATTTGCAACCTTTCCGTGACCATCCTTTTCAGTAAACTGGCTTCATTGACCTGTTAAAAGATGATAACATTGACACTTGGTATGTTCGTCACTATGGATGAAAACTTGGATCTAACAGGTTGTGATGACGAATATTCAATTTAGAAAATATGACTCGCAATATGAGACAATCACACAAAGGCAGATTTGTCCCTGTGATACTACTTATATCTTAATAAGCGAAGATATATTTATGTATTTATGACTTCCTCGCTCACCGTTACCAAGGGAACGCACGATTTGCACGTATTCCTATTGCCGTCGGCATAATGACGTAATATAGAATTGATTCAATAAGAATCGAGTAATTAATTAGATTTGTTGAAACGTTTTCTAATTTAAACAGCGTTGTCAGATCAAGTATATTCATGAGTACGTACTAGGAATGTCCATCATTTCTAAAACTTGCTAAAAACGGGTCAGTATTCATCGGTAGTGAACTGTATTAGAATTATAAAATCACGAAATAAAAGTATAAAATTGTGAATAAAATTATGGTTCGTCGTTGACAATTCCATGTGGCCACATGATTGACTTTGAGTTTGAAAACTACTATTCACACACTAACCTCTGACCTCTACGACACATGGACGTCATCTAGTGTGTGAATTAACATTAAACGATGCTGACAGGCATGACGATATACGATAGTATGGCCACCCCTCGTGTGGCGCAGTACAGGATATTGCCAAAGCACAAGGAATAACTGAAATACTTTTGTCCTTTTTTTTAATTGAACGGGGAGTTTATGTGAGCTCGATACGTGTAGACTAGTGCGTTTCGCTAGATTTATCGGAGAGGGAACACATAGGAAACACACTAAACGAAACACAGCTCTGATCATGTTCATACGTGTAACCAGAAACATTTTTAAAAATATTTATAATATGTGAGACCTAATTTTACGCTACGTGCACCGTATCTTGTAATTAGCCAAGAATTATGGAATGCTCTGTGCTATTTCTGTACTTTACTACATCAGTAGGTGGTTAAGGTCACAAATCATTGGTAATACTCGTACATTCCCTGTTGTGTTTAAAGAGCTACATGTAATGACTAGGTGTATGCAACAGGACCAGAGGTGGGACACGCCACTCAAAAAAAAAAAAAGTTGGACACGATTTATCGTAATACAAAAGTATTGTATTATTCGATAGAATAATGAGCAACATTAATGCGCATGCGCTTAGAATTACCTGTACGTATAAGTAAATCCGGGAGCATGTGTACTGAAATTCTTGATTATTATTTATGACGATGCTGCGTTTGAAAATACAAACATTTAGATGTTCGATGAATCATGCCAACTATATTTATTAAAAATTGTAACATCACATTTTTATATAATTATTTAAACACGCGCAACAATATTTAAAGTTATCAACATTGAAAAAACCAACTGCGGCCCGGTGATGATTTAAGAACCGGTTTATGGATGTATTTATATGTGCAACTGAGTTTTACTGTAGTTGAAAATTAAAATCCCAATAAATATTTAAAACATTGGCGTGAAGTTATGTGAGACTTCGTCATCCACTCGTAAAACGGTTTTACAACTGACGATGGAATCCGAATCTCTTGGGCACCGTTTGCTGCGTACGGTGGTATAAGTTTCTCATTAACAATGTGTTATTATGCCCACATCCGGGATATTTCTACAGAACAGATAAACAACACTTGTTGTACACGGATTTCAGTGGTATCTAGTGCTTGGTCTCATTGTCGGCAGTTATCACGCACGTGGTAACTATAAATGCCGTTTTATGAATAAAACGTCACAAATTTTCAAGTTATCGCATTAATAGTGTAATGCCGAGAACGTTGATTTTTTATTTTGTGTGTAATATACCACTTTGTGAGTTTGAACCGGAGGGGACGTCACCTTCCGAGTCGTACGCGCGGGATTTTGAGTGCTAAGCAACGATTACAACCCCGTCTAAAAACGCGAAGGCTCATGGGTAGACGTTTATTTGTAAACAACGACACGCTATGGCCGTCTGCTGTAGGTGGCGGTTTAACTAGTGATTTGCCCATTCGGTCACGGTGTTACTTGGAATTGACCTCCACTGGCGACGTTAATGAATACTTACCCAAACAATGTTTTCATGTCGCGATAGTGATTGACCAGCACGTCCCTAGCCTCACATACTTGATTAAAGAAAAATAATGTGTTGAGTGCACCGGGTCACGGTACGATTTTCGCTAAATAATAGTGTCGCTATCTGATTGGTCGAAGGTCACGTGATATGTACTTTACTAACAAATGCGGACTCAATGAATTAACACAATTTTGACTTGCGGACGATAAGCAACAGTGACGTAACATTTGTATATCTGGTACAAAACAGAATAATAAAAATACGTTTTACATATGAATTCCAGATTTTCATGTTTTTATGGAAATTGTGAATAAAATCGCATTTCGTAGTGGCTGTACATAATTTTTACTATGATCAATAAACTCAAAATAACGGCGAATTGATAACTATTGACACACAGTAATTCAATGTGCACATTATTTATAGTACAGCCTGTATTTCAATCACTCTTTCACCCGTCTAGTAACGAAGCGGTGCCAACTCTGCTTTCATATTCATCCACGGACGAAACAACTAATAGCGTGATGGGGCGCTGCAGGTCGTCTGCGGAATGTCGGAAAAATCTTATTACATCAACGTGTATTAATCTACACATTTTTGCTGTAGTAAATTATTTACTAGTACGTCAAATTACGTCACAATTGCTTAGAAAACACAAATTACGCTTGTTTTTGTTGTTGATGATGATGTTTTGTGACAATTCATGCACATCCTTCTACCTGCAGCCTGTCTTTAGACCTGTAAGTAGAAGGATGTGCGTGAATTGTCACATATGTCACAGTTGTCGTCACAAGTGTCGGTCCATTGAAGCAGTGCCATGCAGAAGGTTTACCGTGACGATTTCCTTTGCTGGCCACACGAGCTCACACGCGGGAGACGCTTGTTCATTTCCACTAATTGGTATTTCTGAATGCGCTGTCTGCCTCTCTATGAGTAATGAATAATTAATAAGATCGTGAATTTCCTGATCATGTGACTAATATTTCAGTCGCCCCCCCCCCCTGAGTAGAGAATGGAATAGCCCACGTCGTTAAACTCGTAATGACCGAACGACAATAAACACAGTGGGCGTCAATATTGCCATCACGGTTCACTGTGCTGATACTGTTGTTGACAAAGAAGAGTTTAAATAGCGGGAAACGCCCAGCTGGAGGTCAACAAATAATATAGCCAGTCGTCCTAACAATGTCCCTATAATACAAAGCGCCGCCAGTAAACTATAACCAGTCGCCTTGATAAACTATTGTACACTGTGACCTAAAGTGGTGTCAACAATTACAACTCGAGATTCGTGTTTGATATCAAGCGTACTTGCGAACGGTTCCGGTGAACGCTGCCCACACACCCCCGGTCTGAAATGGAAACGCCTGTCCATTTTTACTCACTACGTGTACACTGAAGGCAGGACAGCCAGTGCGCATTACCAGTGCGCATTTGCTATCCATAGCGAAGAATGGAGTGACTTCAATACCGATTTTTTTTTTATTTAAATATTGGATTGTCATGAGTTTGCAACTTGGTAACGACACACGCAGCTATCGGGCAATTCAGGTAGGTGGGTTACGAATGGTTCAAATGTACTGCTTACAAAACTATACGCTGGAGGCTTTAGTCGTGTATGTTGTCATAGAAGCCGCATAGAAGCAGTCGACGTTTTCACTTCTATATATTAACGCCCGTATTTTAGACGATCGACAGCGGTAGAATTTCTCTTCTTTATTTATTTATTTACAGTCATTCTTAAAATAGAACTGCGCTTCGTCGTTATTGTCCTGAACGCGGCGACTGAAATGAGTTGAGGTCGTTCTTCTCCCGGGCTGCTAGTATATTGCGGAAGACAAATGGTATTCCGGAAACCGAATCTTTGATAGTGGGGCATAGGGTAACACGGTGAGCGGTTTCCATACATAGGTTAGTAGTCTGTATTGAGTTCAGCAGCGGTCTGTGTTATTTCCACGGAGCTAAAAATAATCTCCATGGTCATTTCATACATGGGTACATTCGTTTTATTGCTTTCGTTAATTCGCTGTCTTGGCGATGTTCATCTATTCAATACTGATCCGCGTGATACGCACTGCCGTGGAATGTTTGTCATTATAATTAAACCTTGTTTTTTTTTTTTTGTCATGTTACGATGCAGCAATGGTCCTTCAAAATTCTGGTGGAAGTAGAAATATGATGTACACTCAGTCCTTTCAGACAACTTAAATTGGTAACCCGAGAAGCGTACATCTAAACCATATTTCGTGCCTATGGATGACCTATATACATAATACTAACATATTGCGGCGAAACTGGCACCACAAAGATTTAATAGTCCGTCTTTTTTGCTTCAACTGTTGCTTGGTCATGGCGTGGGAAACAGTGAACCAGTCTGTGGATGTTGTTCTATGTATGCGCGCATGAAGGGGACAGTCTCGTTTTTTTGTCACATTATTGCTCTGACTGGGAGCTGAGTTGGGGTTTCACGGGTGAGAAATATGGCGTACACACTGATCACAAACGACACTGTTCTCTCGACTACTCAGTCGTCGCAACCTCCGACGATTAATCTCAATCTGACGGCAAATCAGACTGACGATTCGGGTATGTATATTGCCGACTCGGACACGGACGAGGCGCTGTTGTATATCATCGCCGTGCTGCTTTTCTACGCGTTCAGTCTCACCTTGCTCATGGTGAAGTACATCAAAAGCGAGAAAGAAGACCAGAAATTCTCGTATATGTACCAAGTGTTTGTCAAGCGGGAGCAGTTCGAGAAGACGGAACGTAAAAACACCATGATGCAGATACATCCGCCGAAAAAGAAACCAGAGTCGATACGTACTACGTTTGTGTGACAGTGGCCTAAACGGTCTATCGCCAAAATGTTGTGTTTCTTGTCCGCATTTGGAAAGCGGTGTCCAACGCCAAAGGCAAATAATTCTCCGCCATACCTGGGTGTCTTTGACGAGTACCATCTCAGATATCAATGCAATGTTAATCACCCATGTCGTTTTGGTCTGTGTTTAAACAAGATGCTGTAAGTGTACAATTGGGACATCAAATTCACGATTGTAATCACCCGGGCCGTCATGGATATATATATAGGTCATGTATTTTAGAGTTGTGTTTGCAATGCAGACTTTTTTGACGAGTTGGAATCGGGCGTAGAATGTGTGTGCTTTAGTTTAAGCTTCAAGTTCAATGTCGTTAACAAGAATGTTCCGAAGTAAGTATGATACACGCCATGTATTGGTCATACGCGTGCTGTGCAATTTCCACTTAGGCTGTAATGCGAAAATGTCGGAAACGCATAAACGGTACAGTCCAATGTGATACGACCAGAATGTGATTTGACATTTTAAAGCCTTTGAGAGAAAATAATGATGGACTTTATTTATATATATATATATTTATGCAACAAGAACATTTTTTTTTTAATATTTCAGTAACATCACAAAAAAAAACATCACATTCATGCGTTATCCACTGAATTTAAAATGTGCATTTATATTTAAAGATTCCTGTTTCCGGGCTTGATTGTTGCTAAGTTACCATACCTATATGTTACATGTAGTCATGGGGAATCCTGACGTGCGCCAGGGAATGCTGGTTGTCTCATGTCCTCTATTCTTTATACATATTCTGTAACATGCTCGCGCTCTCTCATTGCTTTCTGAAATCGTGATATCCCAGAATTCACAAACGTCGACATATTTAAACAAAACATTTGACTGCCAATTTAAACTTTTTAATCAATATATTATTATTTTGAAATTTTACGTTGAGCATTGAATGAGACGGAAATAAACCATTATTATATAGACATTGATTGATTGTTTGAATCTATAGTCGACATTTTATCGAATGTACCCGAATCAACAGATGGCTCGACTCCCACTGCCAATATGGTGTCTCTGTTATTCCTTATTCGCAAGGGGCTCGATCCCTAAAACAACAACAACATGCAAAATGCCAAGTAGTTCATTTCAGATTGCTGAGTTCTTTGTTGCACGCTCTTTTTATCAGCCACCGGTGAAAAAAAAAACGTTCAACTTAAACTTCATTCTGTAACTTTGTATTTATCGCCATTTTTAAAATTTATATTGAAGCAGACGATGAACAAAATTTTACCATACCACCGGGCATTAAGTTTTAATTCTTACCAGTCCGACTGAAAAGTTACCCGTATAACGGGACGTGAGGGACAGGCAGTAATTTCAAACACTGTAATAATAACATATCATGCTTTCCGTGTCGTACGGCCCTAGACGCAAAGAGCTGAGATCTCGTTAGAGCGAGATAACCACGAGACATACACCGCATTACCATTATATCGCAGCAGACGATTTAACGTGAATCAGTGTATCAAGGAATACGATGGTGTATCACAATTATAGTGAAGCCGCGACTAGGAGAATAATACGTAGTTTAATAATTAATAATAAGGCTTGGGTTACTAGTGTATTGCTAGTTATGTGACACACACATTGTTGAAAAACTCGGCGCAAATATGATGGAAAAAAAACGAAGGGGCATACTGTATGGCGATATTGGATTACCAACGGTAGCGGGCAGAGCGAAGGTATTTTCGACCTCAATGGCGTATTTCGCATGTTTGATTAGACTAGATTTCAAGCAAGATTGCAAATACACTAAGTAATCAGAACTTGTTCTCGTGCCGGTGTTCTAAATAAAACACACCTACCCAATGTACTGTTGAAACCGTTATCGCATGATACGTATTGCATCGTTCGTCCACATGATTGTCAATTAAAACTGGTAAACAGGATGCTGATGTCTGATTAATTGGCAATAGGACTGCGAACATTGACATATGTGCACTGTTATTTTCAGTGTGATCACCGTCTGTGTTGGAGTATACGTACATTGTATACACATATATTGGCTGTAGTTCTTGTGTTTAAAAATTAAAGGGAGGCGGTCGTCGCGCAGCATGTTCGGCTTTCATGTAAACAAACAATGTAGTATTTTACACGCGCTGTGTACGTCGATATGAGTCCCATATCACCGCGCTTTAACTGAATGATGAGTCATCAGGCCACACGTGATTCCACCGAGATTTGGAGCGACGACCATAGTTCTATGTAGTTGTCATGGTTACCACTATGTGATATATCCTTGTGTGCACTTGATTACATTGATAGCGCACAAACATACTACCAAACTGGCCCCATACAATCTGTAGGATCTTGATTCAAAATGGGTAGAAAGTTCAAAATTAAAGTGTCTCTATTTAAGTAGTTGGTAACCATGGATACGGTCTTAGCTAAATGGATTGCTTGACGCGTCGCATGCCTTGTTAGGACGACAATCCCCTAATAAAAAAATTTCGCAAATATTTTGTTGGAGGGGGAGTGAAATTTCACTAAATTATATACTTTTCGAAGAGGTGGTTCTAAACGTCGAAAATTTGTTTAAAAAATGATGTTGCTAAGATTTGTTTCAGGATTCCAAGAAATGTTGGATTGATTCCAGGGATGAACTGATTGGATCAGTTTCAGAGAAGCAGGCTGCATGATTTTAGGTCGCGTACCAATTGCTTCCTAGAGGGGACAGCGATTTACTGACAAAAGTTGACTGATTTACAGAAGGCTTCAAATTGATATTAGGAAATAGCGGACTAATTTGAACTTGAATGACTGGCGGAGTAATTATAGTATGAGAATCGGAGAGAGAAAAATGAATACATCAACTACACTGTGGCATTTCGTTTTTGATCAAACGAGAATCTCTTTATTGATTGATCTCGATTGATATGCTCCATATTTTATTATGCGGTGTGCAACTTCACTTCTAATGTCACGTAACTCGTTTATCTCCTTGCCTGGCTATCTTTTAAGGTACGTATCGTGTTGTACTGACAAGTGGGAATTGGATAAATCAGTGTCTTGTCCTGCATAAATGCCATGATGAGTGTACAGGCGTCGAGTGTGAGTCGATATCGCGGCGTGTTCGATATGTCCCATGTAAGGTATACCACGTTTGTAAAATAGTATTCTGTTGATTTATACGAAATTTGAACGCACACTGTGTGAGAACAAATGGTCTAATTGAATAGGTAATTCGCACACAGTAATATCACGTTTATTTTTTTTTTTAAATGGTGGATATTTTTTTTTTTCATTTATGACATTCATGAACTGGTACAACTTATAGTAGATTATTTGCCATGAATTTTGTAGTCTTTGTTCAAAGTTGGTTGCTATAAAACAAATACAATAATCTTCTAAACATTCATTTGACATAATGTAATATATTGACAAGTTTCAGTTGTGGCTTAACGTAAAAAGATCCAGTCCGTACAATTCAAAATGGTGGAACACTCTTACTTTGTATTAACAATGAACTCTGGGTAATTAGAGCAATGACGTAATCATATTCAAATAGAACCTTCAAAACATTACACATAACACCAGGTATTCGGCAGGTAAATATTCAACTTGTATAGCACCTTGAACACATGGAAATGCGCCATCGCTTTGTGTAAATTTGAATAAACACGAACCATTTCATAGTGCAAGCCAAGCATAGTCAGTTGGCGTACAAGTGATAATAAAATAAATGCAATTAATTTGCCGATATTTACTATTTGAGGCCGCCATCTTGAATACGACTTGAAAAAGACTAGACCAACAATTAATATTTTTCCCCCAACGGATCGTTTAGTATGGTATTTTCTCCCTGATTTGTGGGATACTGAAAAACCCGTTTCTCAACTTGTTTCCGAGTCTAACCATATACACGGGCACCTGACACGCGCTAATAGTCTATTTAATCATTCGATCATTCCAAATATAACAACAGTACTGTGGGTACGCAATTATCAGCATAAACGAGCGGCTCACTGCTTGGATGTCTTCAAAACCTGTCTCAATTTGGTTGCTATCGCTGTGAGCCATATGACAACAAGATCGGTTTTGATACTGAATGATGTACACCAAATGGGCAATGATATCAAATATCTTCTTATACCTTACAGGATCTGTCAATTACAGAATATAGTCAATGTATTTAGTTACCCATTCCGACATGTCAAGTCCTCTATCGATTTTTCGACAGGTGCATATAAATTGTGTGAAATCTTGGCGCAATCAGAAAACGACTGGGGCGGCCAATTATACAGAAAAGAGCATTATTTACATATTCTTCTCCCGTTAGGCAACCTCCAGCTCAACGGTAATTTAGTACGCGATATCGATGCAAATGGACATATTCAAAAAAAAGCAATGTATGTAAGACTAGCTGTTGTCACAGCAACCATCGACCTGGCTGCATTAATGAAGCTGGATAATGCTTTCAGAAAGCACTTTAAAATGTCGATACATCAGATAGTAGACACGTTGCCATAAGTGGGTAATTTCCTACACTATTGTCGCATTTCATTCACAGAGTCGACGACTCGTTACGCACAGGCATCTGTTCATAAACTTCAAGTTCTTGTTACATTATTTATTTGACCGCAATCATAGTAATCAGCTGTGCGCATGCGTTTCGCTACTTCGCTTGACAGTCTGTGTGGTTTAGTTTTCAACATGTTAGGGTGTCATCAAGTCAGCAAATTGCATGCGGTATTCTCTGATCGACGAAAACCAATATTCGATGCTAACTCAAGTTACAGCAGCGTCTGAGCAAACTTTAAACTTTACGCAGTCGTTCTGTCCAGTTAGCGCACACCCAGATTAAAAAGGCAATGCATGTCGGGATTTATTATAGACAGTACTATTATAGACTGACATAGAAGGTAGTAGACCCCTGCAGCCTCCCATGCTTTCGATCACTATAACTCGCAAACTCTGTAAATTTCAGGTTAAATTTTTGCCCAAGTTAATTACAATTGAAAGGGTTTTTAAATAATAATGTGAAAGAACAAAATTCACTTTCTCAGACTGAGGTCGTCACCTGAAACGGAAAAGGATTAGTTTAGTTGGAATAATCTTACCGGATACTCCGAATGTAATCAAACTACGATTACACAAAGTAGCAATTATAACCGTTCGATTAGAAGCTATTCCGGGATCCCTGTCACTGGATGCACGTTTTGTTTTTGAATTACAAAATGTAATTTAAAAATCGTCCCATTTTTGCGTTAATTAATCCATCGCTAATGGTGTGCGTGATCGCCATTGATTAAACACGTTCCATTTAATCGTCTCAAGTTAAAAATGTAATTGCGCCTTTACCGTGTTTTTTAATGAAAAGAAACTATGTGAGATGGGGTGAACCTGACCTCGGCGCTGTCGGTCACGCACTGTGTGGAGTTAACAGTCATTCTAACGTTCATTTATATCTCAGCGTACAACGACATGTGCGTGCATATTCCAGGACCATGGCATTCCACGCTACGCGGTACCAGTCGATGTTTGGACATATAACAATCCAGACTACTGGAGTATATATTGGTTTAGGAGATATTTAATTTGACATGGCACTATATATCGTTCACTATTGTTTTAAAAAAAAAAAAAAACTTAATAGAAATTTACTATGAAAATATATCACTAAGAATGGTGATATATTAATTTTTTACCGATTATCATTGAAAACCGTCGGCGGTAAATGTAAATGCGCATGCGCGTATAGGTTTCATAACAGTTCAGAGAATCATAGTAATTTCTAAAATCGGAGTTGGTCACGTGATAAAAACGTTATCGTCTGATATCACTAATCTCGTGGCATCATGGGATGTATTATCCGTTCACCTTCGGTAATTTGGGGAAGTATGTTATACTAGCCTATGGCGCCACTTGTATCACGAATAAATGTCATCGATTGATAACATCACAATATTTCAATGTTTCCATATGTCTGTATGTTCCCTCTATTGTACATCTTCCAGTAGTGAGACACGGTTTTCATGAACGTTCATTATTTTTCCCAGCGTTGTGTAGTGCAGATAAGAAAAAACGATCACTGCAACACAAAAATAAATCATCAAACAAGCCTTTTTTGGAAGAAATATAAATCTAGTTTCAGCATGATTAAACACGCCGCGGCACTCACGCCAATCCAGATGTGAATAGATTATTAAGTTAATCCCGAACCGAAGATTTAATATTGTCGGCACTACATCAAATTATTTACTATTCCATGATACCAACTTGAATCCATGCTACATAAAATAACAAATTATAGTACAGTTAGAACAAGTGTTTAAAATTACTGCCCGCCCGTACGACCGGCACGGGTAACTATTCAGTCAGGCTGGTTAAAATGTCAAGTTACTCTAGCCCCGAGATCGGGTAAATGTTTTGAGAAAAAATATATTACTTTTTTACAAAAATCACAAAATGTTTATGGGTGTATGATTATTGTCAAAATGATGTACCTAGAGGTATAGTGAGATCGTTCTGACGCATGCTACACGTAAAACAGGTATAAACAACAAAAATCCATTAACAAATGTGCGATTCAGAGAACTCTCACACTATGCGTGATTTGAACTCTCACATTATGCTTGATTTCAGTGAACTCGCTCACTAATTCAGTATGCAAGAGTTCCAGTTTACCTGACCTTTTCAGAGCTGGAGTTGACATATCTAAAAAAAAATTAATAGACAATAATGAATGAAAACATTTTCAAGAGGCTGGACATGCTGTTCAGAAATGTACATGCACTCGTTAAGCATTCAGGACCTGTAACCGATATTGTCTGGTTGTGTGATGTGGATGAGAAGCAGAAATTAGATATTGGGCCAACTTACAGAAATAATAAAAGTTGCAACGAAATCATTGTCAATATCTGAAATTGTTTAAAATTACATAGAGCTATTTTTAATCATGGTTCACTAGACATTTCTGTTATTGAAAATGAAGTTGTATATATACACATTACAATCAAGGGTGTCGATTGAAAATAAAAAAATATTGAAAACTTAAACAGGGCTGGTAATTTCTTTGTAGCGCTGGCAAGTTTTTAAAGATACCTGTCACGTTGTCTGGTAAATCATTTTGACAAATTTCAAAATTTCAAAAACTGTTAAAATTTGCGCTTTAAAATGTCAAAATAATACAATGATTCCTTATTTATACCATATACAATAGCTTGGAAGATTATATTAATACAATACCTCAAATAGAATCACCCCATTGTTTTTATTTTAACAGTAACCCCGTTTCTACAATAAAAAGACTCGTAGTTGAATCAACTGGCGACACCGTGACATTTCCGTGAAACTAACTCACTCATGAGGGAGGTTTGTTTTTAGTCCACTAACAAATACGATGCGTTCGTTATCAGATTATACAGGTCGATAATGTGTTGCGATTGTCTATTTTCTATCCAGTCTAGAGTGATATCAAATAATGTAATACCATAACAATATTATTATAAATCTGTCACCGTAACGCCATAAGTTACAGCGTGCCGTAATTTTGTGGTATTTTACGGGGTATTTTCATCCTACCATATTAGGAAATGCGAAATGCAAATATGGAATGATTACGCGCGTAAGCGTCCTCTAGCAATAAAAACAAGCATGGCTGCCACCAGGGTTTGAACGGACTCCACACAAAGAAGTTCGCTGATTCTGTTCTAAACATTTTGGATTTCGGCTTTCCCATGTATAATAATAAGGTTATTACGAGGATACCTCAAAGTATGCACTCAGACAGTACATCGTCACATCGACCTCCGCTGTGCGTCGGTCGATACTCCCGATAATTTGAGGTATCCTCGTAATAACCTTATATTATTTCTTTATTGTGAAATACAACTATTAAATGGTGTGTTCGTGAAAATAAAAGTAAACACAAATTCATTTGCGTTAATTTTCAGTGAAGTAACAGTGCTTCTACAAACCATTATTTGTTTTACTTTTGCTAGAGATCGAGTTGGCTGGTAATTTATATTCGTTTAATACTTGAACGTGATATTCACCACCGAGGCGCAGCCGAGTTGAATAATTTACGTATTGTTCTTTCAATAAGATCAAGCCCAAACGAGAGATCTCTAGGAGTGAGTCCTATAATCAGGCTTGGATTCCACGTTTCAACAACATTAAAATATTTGGAAATATCCATGATTCTACACAATGATATATATTCCTGAATTGGTTTTACCTCATCGGTAAGTACAATGACACAAAGCAATATGCTGTTGGGTTCAACATGAGTTGGTACTGCGGAGATGGTCGATCAATATTTACTGACGCATGAATTCGTGTATTTCCACCTACGTATAGTGTATTTCAGGCTTTGTGCTAAATTTATTTTCTATATTCATTTCACCCTATTTGACCCATTTACCCTATTTGAATATTGCACAATCCTTCGTACTCCAAAACACGCCGACATGTGTAAACGTGTACCATAGTAATCAAGCTTTGCTAAAAAAAAAAACGAGATGTACCTAACCATTGTTGTCAAGTCACGTATCGCCAATTGAATCAATTTCAATTTTCCACTTATGCTATAAACATTTAGTACTATAAAAGAACACTTTTACAAATATATAACAGAATATAAATGTACTAGTAACAACCCCCCAGTGAAAATATATACAAATGATCCCTAGTTGAATTGCGATTCTGGGTTATTCAAAATAGATTAACAAGAAACCATTTGAGTCGTCGAATAAACGCAATTTTACTGATTGCCTTTCTTCCGCATGTCGGTAACCCGAAACTTCCACAATTCGACTATTCAAGGTGTTCACACGCTATTAATCCTGTCTGGCCCATTAGCACGTTCTGTAATGACTAAAGTACATTTACATGACGCCAGTACAGTGTTTAATCAACCGTCACGTTTTTTTTTTCCGACTAACGAGTACAATTTTGCGCTGTAAAATATATTAACTATCACGTGACAGGATAGTGGGCGATATACGTAAATATACGTACAATACTTATACTAAGTGTAGCTGAAATGCGCAGACGGTATTGCTTGTAAAATTCCCAGGGTCCATGACGTCACCATACGATGCCGCATTCGAAAGCGAGGTACAGGTGTTATATTGATATATACAACGTTCCCGTGACGTCATCATTAGTCACATAAGAGTTCAATCAATAATGTGATACGACACTTGAGAACACGTTTCTGGGCATGAATTGATATATGAAAACATACCACCAACAACCATCGTACACTGGTTATTTTTTTACCCGATATACTAGGTAGGTAGAGTAAGAGGTTGGATAAGTGGTGACCAAAATTTAGTGAGCGAATTATTAAATTGTTGACTATCCTACCCACTTGAACCATTTAGGTCAAAATAAGTGACATGTTTCATATGGAAATATAGCTTACCTGAATTTGGCTTATCATTTACCTAGCCCCACGCTGGAATGATTATTATGACGTAGCCGTTGTTATCATTACCTTACATACGCTGCGTGACGTATAGTGGAAATAGACAACATAGTACTATAATATTTAATAATGTTTGAATCAATGATTTAATTGTTTCTCTTATTAAAACAACTTACATATTTCTCGTAGCTGAAATTAGATGAAAACTATATTAGATTCAGTACATAACTCTTTCCGTTATAAATGCGTTAATACTGAGTACACGCTCTAGTAATCATATGTTGTTGCAGCGCCGCCACAGATAACACATATGCTTAAGTATATGTGGCCATTGCGGGCGCTAGTTTAACCTCCAAGCATTTTTCTTTATTTCTTCGCATTCGCTTCAATTACTTACAACATACTTCCTATCAGGCTATAATAGCTTAGATTCATGTTACCAGCGCATAGTTTCGATCCAATGAAACCTTACCGCATACCGACTGTACGCACATTCTATCTCAGTATAATATCTTTATGACGGATTCCCCCCGAATGTGTACCGCACGCTGCGAAAAATGATCAAATATCACGACAAATTAATTCTCACATTTACCACTACTTCAACACAGACAAGAATTAAAGACCAATCTCATTGCTAAATACAGATTATATGTCAATCGTTGCGTAACTGCTGGACTGGGAATTTTTTTTTACTATTTATTATTCACAACGATCATTCTGCCTCCATTAACTTGAAGAGAAGGAGTATCACAGATAAAATTCGTTTGATAACTGACATTATTTAATAATGGGAAGTAACTGAAAATCTGGGAGTAATGTTATTTTTAGGCTATGCAAATTAAAGCTTTTATTTCTTTAGAGTGGCTATTTATGTACAAAACCTTAGAACATCCACCTTTCACGAATCAAATGGGTAGAAACGTTTTATTCAAAAATATACAAAATAAATTTAACAAGTTTGCGTTACACAGAGGGGTAAGACAAGGACGTCCATTATCCACTGCGCTTTTTGTTATTTCGATTGAATTACATAAGCACAATGAACAGAAATTATTACATTACATTCTGGGCACCAGACAAAAGCTATCTGTATTTGCAGGTGACATGGCACTGATTCTTAAAGACAATTCCTCTAGTTATATTATCGGATATCAGTAAACTGACTAGATTGGCCCTTGATTTAGAGAAGACAGAGCTAATTCTCATTACTAATCAAAACGGGGAGTGGGTCCACAATACAAGTACACAATCACCAAACATTGACCCCCAGTTCGGGTACTTGATGTGTATTTAGGTCATGATAAAAGTGAAAATGGAAAACCGAACTTTTAGGAAAAACTTTAAAAAAACAAAAGACAAACCTCATATTTGGAAATCTTGCGATTTAACTATTCAAGCTAAAACATTGCTAAGAAGTGCTTTGGGCCTGGCAGCTAATCTATATTATGAACAACATTTCAGTACCAGTCGATGGTATGGGAAAAGCAACAGCATATTAATTCAATTCTCTTATGGAGAGGGGAAAAGTATCGTTTAGTGATTTTTTTCAAGGTGGTGTGAACAGCATAGACGATCTTGAACTGATGAATAAAGCCTTACAATTATCGTGGATAAACAGAATATTAAATTGCAAGCACCTTGGTCTCATTTTCCAACCTACTATTTCAACAAATTACGAGGCTTGGATTTGCTAATCCACTGCAATTGTATTGCCTTGCTGCCTGTCAATATTCCTACTTTTTAAAAGGATATTCTAAAAATCTGGATTGATTTCCGAAAATCGCAAATGCGCACACACAGAACCCAATTCAGATACGTACATTATATCATGGAAGGTACTAACGTTAGTACCGTTAGTACCTTCCATGATTATATGGAACAATAAAGATGTACTTATTGGAGGAAAATCTGCGTTTTATCGCAACTTGTTAAACCACATGGTGAAGTACGTATGTGATTCAACCAATGATATGGGGGAGATTTTGTCACATGATGAAGTACGTATGTGATTCAACCAATGATATGGGGGAGATTTTGTCACATGGTGAAGTGCGTATGTGATTCAACCAATGATATGGGGGAGATTTTGTCACATATTCAGTTCCAAAATAAATTTAATAACAAGGTTGATTTTCTTACATATTATGGTTTAATAACTGCCATCTATAGAAAATGAAAATTGGAACTAAACCGAAGTAAATTACCAATGCATGCAAGACCTAGTTGTGACAATTACAGACGATATGCAAGTATCAAATGTCACGACTACTATACTGCTTTAAAAACGTCAAATAAATTGTGTGAGCACGTTCGCAGATAATGTTGACAGGGAAAAAGCATGGCAACACATTAAATAGATAACACTCATCGTAACAAATTTGATAACTCTGACCAAAACGAAGATTTGGAGTGTGAGGAGAGTCAGAAGAAGGCGTAGCTTTAAACAATTCTGGACAAATATCGCTTCCGAAAACATAAGCATTTACATGAAAGATTTGATTTTTTAGTCAAAATCAAGCCTTTTGGAAGCACTTAATGATACTTGGAAAATATGAATTGTATATCGTGAGATTCAGAAATTCTAAACCAAACTTTAGGTTATTCATTGGAAAAAGTAAAACAAAATTTTCACCTGGAAAAAATATTGCTGAACAAAGCAATAAATTCTTTTATACAAAAAATGAAAAAAAAATATCTTTAAGCACTTTTATCAAAAATAACATACACCTTCTAACCTTGTCCATATCGCTGCATTTGTCTTTGTCTCTGTCTGTTTCTCTGTTAAATGAAGCGCTTCGAATGCCGGGTTTACACAAAGCATGTATCACACATTGTCGACGATCAACTCTGACTGCGTGTCTATCTGACCGTACAACGACAGTGTGCGTGCATATTCAAAGACCATGGCATTCCACGCTACGCGGTAACAGTCGATGTTTGGGCATAAAACAATACAATAGTGCAGTATATATCGATTGAAGAGATTTCTAGTTCAATATTGCACTATGTGTCGTTTATTGTTGTTATAATAAATCATAATGGAAGTTTACTATGAAAATATATTGCTAAGAATGCTGATAATTCTGCTGATTATCTTCGAAAATCAACGGCGGCAATTGTAAAATCGTATGTGCGTATATGCTTAAATAATTTCGGTAAAGCATAATCACATATTTAATCGGAGTTGGTCGTATGATAAAAAATCCACTCACCTTTGGTAATCTGAGGACGATACTACCAAATGACGTCACTAGTATCAACTGACATTACGAACACATGACATCCATTGATAACATCGCAGTATTTCAACGTTCTCGAATTATCTTAAGTGTCTGTCTGTATGTTTCCTCTATTGTACATAGTTCCGTAGTAAGAGTTTCCGTCAATGTTCATTATTTTTCTAAATACCGTACAGCATATGAGGGAAATACGATTTTGCGTTTATTCTTCTTTACCAGTTGATTGCCGCAGCACGAATTTAATTCATTATACATCCTTTTGAAACAAAAGTAAATCTTGTTTCTGCGTGATTTGACACGCACTTATATCAATCCATCCGTATGATAGATTAACAAGTTAATCCCAAACTGAAGATTGAATATTGTCACTACTGTAACATCAAATTATTTTCTATCTCCTACTAATCCAAGCAAAAGAAAATGAGATTCTTTACATTACAGTTCATAAAAGCTTTAAAATAAAATAAATAAATTATTTCAAAATAAAACAATATGTAGTATCTCGTATCAATCTATTGATAAAATAACTCACTTAGCATTGCTTTAATGTCTTTGTTATTTTAACTGAGTAGTCACATCCAGTAATATCATAGAAGACTCAATTTGAATCAATTGGCGAAACATTTCCGTGAAACTAATGAGGGATGATTTGTTTCAGTCTTTTTCTTTGCCGAATACAATGCGATAAATATTTTTTTTTTAATTTTATTTAATATCTATTCAACATTAGAGATACCTTACATTCGTTGTTACGTATCCCCAAATGGATCAATTATAATTTAAAACTTGCCACTATTATATCCTACAACATTTAGACTATAAAATATGGAAATATATGCAAATAATTCATAGTTGAGTTTCGATTCTGTGTTATTTAAAATAGAATCTGAATCGTCGAATAATATGACTAGTAAAATAACTGATAAACGTCATATTCGTGTGAGCGACCGACGTATTATTACTGATGGTTTTTTCTACATTGTGGTAAACCGAAACAACGCTGATGATTCGACCATTCAAGGTGTTCACACGCTATTATTTCTGTCTGGCCCATTATCACGTTCTGTAATGACTAAAGTACATTTATATGACGCCAGTACAGTGTTTAATCAACCGTCCTTTGTAAATTTTCCCGACTAACGAGCACACTTTTGCGCTGTAAAATACTATATTAACTATCACGTGACCGGATAGTGGGCGATATTCGTAAATATGCGTACAATATCATATATATATATATATTGTGTAGTTAAAATGCGCAGATGGTATTGCGTGCAAAATTCCCAAGTCCATGACTTCCGAGTCGTCAAGCGATGCTTCCATATAGTGCGAAGAGTTATACTGATATATATATTTATATTCACGCAGCGTAGGGGGAGGGCCTAGGAACAGTGGTTCGCGATTTATCGGGCTGGAATAAATGCGAGTGGTCACTTGATCGAACTAATGGAACTATTAGGTTTTAGGGGGAGGGCGCGTTGACTATAACGGGAGTTCTCCTGGAAAAGTCTGTTAAGAGTTTTCATAAGCGGAAATTGTGATGTAGTTCAACGGAAATAACAGGGACTGGCTATAGCGAGGTGCGAGACGGCTAGTCAGTCCCTGTTACAATTTGGGACGCTTATCATATACCGCGGCGTAGAGGGCGTCGGTGGTGAGCGGTCGGTGGTGTTACTGGGGAGTAGACACCTAGGCGATAACTATTTGTACAGTGTGATTGGTAGCGGTCGTTCAAAGGGGCGGTGAGGATGGGAAGTGTAAATACCCAACGAGGTGTCAACTGTAAGGGGAGATAGAACAAAAACTAAACTAAACGGCAAATAGAGGATCGGTTTTATGAGGGCGGGACAGCTGTTGAGCGGTGGTGTTTTTGAACGCAGGTCTAGAAATTTGGCGGGAGTAAATAAACTGAGAAAACCGCGAGGATGTTGTTGAACGGACGTTGCATAATCGAAAGGGGGTTGGCAAAATTGAAGTCTGAGGAAAAAACGGTCGAAAAAGCGGTAAATTTGGAGATCGAAAGTGTGGGGTAAACGAGAGACTGGTAAAGTGGCGTAGGACGAACGGGGCGAGCCACTTTGGGGGTCAGTAAGTGATTGGAGTTGAAAGGTATAAGTACCGGGATTGGTAGGGGGACTGGAGAGAGAAATTTGGCGGGAGTTTTGTTAGCGCGGGGAGCGCTAGTTTTGGTTGCAGTTGGAGTTCGAAAAATAAAAAAGGTAGGATCTAAAATAGGGGAAAATTTTGCGTGAGTCGAATGGTGTAACTACGGGAATTTAGCGAGGGCGGGATGTAATGTAAACGGGAGTTTATTAGCGCGGGAGCGCTGATTTGGGTTTTAGGATCGAAATTAAAAAATGTTTGGACAAAAATAGAGGGGGTAATTTTTAAGCGAACGACGGAGTTTGTAACAACGGTAATTTAGCGGGAGTTTATTGGCGCGGGGAGCGCTGGTTTTGGTTGCGGTGTAGGTTCGAAAATTGGAGACGGTTCGAAATAAGAGGGGGGACAATTTATTTTGCGTAAGTCGAAAAGGTGAGGGGTAATTTAGAGGGTGGGAGGTGATTTTAGCGGGAGTTTTTTAGCGCGGGGAGCGCTGGTTTTGGTTGTAGTTTAAAGTTCGAAATTCAAAAAGGTTGAGACTAAATAAGGGGACAATTTAATTGTGTGAGTCGAAAAAGTCCGAGAATTTATATGGTTGAGGACAATTTATTTGTTTGATTATTTATACGGCAAAAATTACTAACCACAGGTTAGGAGAAAACACCGTAATAAGTTTTCAATTGTGTGTGCGATGTTGGTTTTTAGGGCGGCACGATTTGAGTTAAAACCTAGAAAAATACTCAAAAAGTGTGGGGTTACAATCAAACGACCGGGGGCTTTTTAGGTCAGTTTGAAAGGTGAGGCCGACCGGTTTCGTTTCCGCAACTCATCAGGACCTCGGGGGAAAAAAAGGAGTCGAGATTTCTCTCTTCTCACTTTTTTAGGTAGGGGGGGAGGGTGTATATGGTGTGTCGGGTGCGTGCGTTGTGCGTGTTGCTTGGTGTTGTTTTGGTTTGTCTTGAAAAAGACAGTTTGACAGGATGCCTCCGGAGAGGCGGTTTTTGGTGTCTTGAAAAAGACTGTTTTTCTACTATCTCCTATACGGGTGATGGCGGTGGGATAATTTATATATACAACTCTCAATATTTGATATTTCCGTGACGTCATTGTTCATGGGGCACATGAGAGTTCAATCAATAATGTTACTTGTGTCATTGGGGCATGATGCTATATAAGATATTATGCGGGAAAACACAATACCAACCATCGTACACTGATTTCTTTATGCAATATATTAATTCTATGCCACGTTTTTTGTCGCACGCCGTGAAAGAGGTTGAATAAGTCTAGAAATTTGGTCAATATAATTTTGGCGAGCGAAATTCGGTAACTTAAACAGAATTTCACAAAAAAAGTCAGAAGAATTATGTTCACCAATTAAGATAAGGGAATCTTGTAATGGGTAAGTGAAATTTTGTCTTGAGACAGATTAAGGGTTGGCCATTTGAAATGGAAAGAGAATCATTTCAATGCATTGTACACATTTTTGTAATATAACAGTACATGTATTTCAATATGACGTTTAAATAAATAATTGACTTTTAAAGCTAAAAATTAATTAGCAGCTGTCTGATTCTACCCACCCCATTAAGTTTAAGGCTAGGCTTCTTATCTGTTTCAAAGTCAAATGTAGCTTACCTGATTCGTGTTTGAAATTTTGCTGACTTGTAAAATTGTAAAATTGTAAAATTGTGTTTATTGATTTTGTCCACCAACGTTTTGCCTACCATTTACCTACCTTAACTACTATTATTATTATGACGTAGCTGTTGTTGTCGTTACCTTACATACGCTGTGTGACGTATAGAAGAAATAGGCAACATAGTGATGTAATCCCTGTTTAAATAAACAATTTAATTGTTTCTCATATTAATACAACTTATATAATTTTCAAAGCCCTGAAGTCCGATGAAAAATATATTAGTTTAAGTCCATAGTTCATTTCATTATATATATGTGCTAACTTCAAGTCATACTGAGTTTTATTTGTGATGTTTAATGATTTGACGCTCGTGAGGTAAATCTTTTGTTGCAGCGCCGCCACAGATAACACTTATACTTAGTATATATGGCCGTGGAGGGCGCAAGTTTAACCTTCAATTACATACTAGTACATAAATCTTTGCTGAATAAAAGTGAATACGTATCAAACTACATGTATAATAGCTTATGTTCGCCACACACCGATTGTACGCACACCTTATATCAATATGAACATAATCTTTTTCCCAACTGTGTGCTACACTGAAAAAAAATCAATTTCAACGCTGCAATTGTACTCCTGATGTCTTTTTCTACAATCTAATGTTAGGTTTACTTCTACGAAATTATCGAGAACTTGAAAACAATCGTTGAACCACCTTAATTTATGCACGAACGAACTTTATCTATATCTCTGTTTCTGGTGTGATTACCTCACTCCCTCCGCCTCTCCCTCCATTCGATCCCTCCCCCCCACCCATGGCGAATTACCCGGCGTACTCCAGAAATTGCGTTCACACTTTTGATGCCCGAAAATGCTGGAAAATGAATTTTATCCAACATGGCGCAACGTGTATCAAGGTCCGCTGAGATCTCAACGTGTATCAAGGTCCGCCGAGATCTCGTTAACAGCGAGGGATCCACGGGACTTCAAGTTGTTTTGCTCTTCAAATCGTGTTCCATGTTCCATGTTGGCGGCCATTTGAGTCCAAGTTCTGTTGATGAATGTAAGGCAAATACTAAGCTATAATACCACGTGACCTAAACGTGTTACGTCATTAAACCAAACATAATAGTCATAGCAAATATTTTGTTTACCGTAGCGCCACCAGAGTTCATACAGATAATGACTTACGGGTAGTACTTGTGGGCGTTACTTTATCCATAGAAAGTATAGTATGGTGATTTTTGATTTACGGTTAAGTAAAACGAAATTATATTAACGGATGTGACTGGTAACTTTTACTGTGAAACCCTAGGCGCCCCGTTGGCAGGCCAGTCACACTGGTTCTCACTACAAGAGGTTACGACACCCCCTCCCCCACCAAATGCTAAGAAAAACTAAAACATATATATACATATTTACAAACGTGTTATGTGGGAAGTTAGCACCAAAGGCTTAAAGGTACTACACCCTGCCGAAGGGTGACCTGGAGGTGGTTGTGGCAAAGGGTAACCTCATTCTCCCAAGTACAAAAACTCCACATACTGTATATGGTTTAACCTATATACAATGCATGCTTCCTTCACATTCGCTTTAGTTATATACATAAACCAATTTTAAATAATAAAAATACAAATTTGCTATTGACATTCGGCGGCAAGGCTATAACAATTTGCATATATTTACAAGATCTTCATCCCATACTACACTCTCAGGCCCAGGCTGCTCTGACTGCTCGACACGACAGCACATCCGAACATGAACACAGTGTGTAAGTAATGTAGAACAAACTTTGCTACTTCTTCGTTGATAAATGTGCTACGACAGATTCAGTCGATGCAAACGTCAGAATTCGGCACATCTTATTTTAACTGCTACATTTGTATTCACTCAATCAATGGAAACGATAGAGCGCCCTCACAGCGTAAACAATATGATTGATTGGAAATCTTAAGAACTAGCTTAGGTTCATCAGTGCACCGACAGATTATTTATTCATCCGATACATCCATCTTTGGCAATCTGGGATACAGAGAATTTAATCCAAGATAATGTTTACAGATCTAGATACTACTACTTGCACATTTGATAAATGAAATGAATGATATGTTTTGAAATTGTTGGAGTCTATTTCTCATGCGCATCTATCTCACTTCGATTTGAATTGTTGGGCGGCTTATAGATTTGGCGGATTGGAGCAGAAATGCATGTACTATACGCACTGCACAGTGTATCACTATAGTGACTCAGTAATGAGATTGAAAACAATGGTGCGGTATGCTACATTTCAATCTGACTAAAATCCAAGGTAGGTATGAGGCTTCGAATTATTTTTTTTTATTATTATTATTATTATTATTATTTTTTTTTTTTTTTTTTTTTTTTTTTTTGTAACCCTTCATATTATATTTATTTGTATTTTAGTTTGAATATGTCGATATTTTGTTTTTTCTTGCCGATGATCAGTTCTTAGAAAATAGTTAGAGGCGACTGGGACACGATATTCCAAGAACTAATTATGGGCAAGAAAACCCCAAAAATCGACATTTTCAAACTAAAATACAAATAAATATAATATAAAGGGTTACAAAAAAAATAATAATAATAATAAAATAAATAAAAAAAATTGGAGTCTCATACCTACATCAGATTTTAATCAGATTGGCTACATTTTAATAAAGATTTTTTTTCTTTTTTTTTTTGACGTTTTATGAACTTGTAAACTATGCTGTTTGACGGTCATAACGATCATTTACAAGATATGTAAATCTGCGCAATATTTTCATTATTTCGTAATGAAACCATCTTTCGTATTCTACTAAGAAATGTATTCGAGTGTATATAGTAATACAGCATTTGCCGATCTATTATTATTTTTTGCCAAAACATTGTTGTCAAAATATCCAGACCTAATTCCTGCGGCCAATATCGGTTGAATCGTTTGCGTACTTTTTTTTTTTAAAAAAACGCCCTATATACGAGTCACAATCAATTTAGCTACTGATTTAACGAGTGCAAGTAAAAGGAAAAAACAGCTTTATTTGGTTTCTAGACAGAATAGGAATACATTGAGAATAATCAAACGTATTGGAAACAAATTCAAATATAGATGAAAAGCGGCAATTATCCGATTCTATGCTACAGGCTGTTGTTACTCGGTGTCATGTAAAGTCTTGAAAACATTCTGGGGCTTTGTATATAGACGCTCAGGGTGGATATAAACACATGGTGAGAATACATGAGCATGCACATTGACTGTATAATTTACATATTTGCAGAAAAACACACCACAAAATGAGATAACAAATTTGAGATTCTAAATTAGTCGTTAACTTTCTTTTATCATGGATAATTCCTTATATTATCCAAATCATTCCACTAAAATGAACTGAAAGTGTCACATTTTGCCGATTTGTAAGTACTTTCCTATTTGTTTGATAATTTTGGATCTCTGTTCTTAACTGGATCTCTTTTTCAACTGTACAAGAGAGTAAAATATATGTGTATATATGATTGGATACAAGTAACGTTTGTGTTATAATCTGTCGGAGCATTATACGATTAAGGTGTTCGGCTCAAATAAGGTTAGACAATTATCATTGGAAGAGGTACGTTCTGTCAACTATATGACTTTATGTTTTTTGGAGTTTTTTTGATTTTAATAATTCAATATCTGATAAGTGGGATTCTCCAATATAGTGTATGTGTTATTCTTATGCTATGTTTTTTTTTTAAACGCATTAAAGTGATAGCTCCCGTGATGGCTATTGTGTTGTCTCCTATTCTGTGCCATTTATTCTGGTCTAATAATAGAGAATCTTGTTGTTTAGCGAGTGGCTGATATAATTGTTGCTCAGGGTAATTTATTTAGTGCGTATAACCATTAATGAGATGCAAAATGTATGGGTTCAGGGTTTAGAAATTAGTTAGTGCAATAACACATTCATTTGACTTTGCATATCGAGCCTAATTTTAATCGATCGAAACGATTCTCAAGATATTACTCAAATCATCTGCTATGTGCGCCCAACTGTTAATTATTTACGTAAATTCACCAACATCCCTAAAGCATGTGTGTCAATGCTATGTACCATATGAACAATAAATAATATATATGCAAGATTAATGAATCACACCTGCGTAGCGCGTCACGGTGTGTATGATCTCTGCTTCAGTAATGCTAATGCGATCATTCAAATGTCATTCTATGAAAGCGCCGACAGTGTGGTTGACATTGCGCATGCGCCCGACTCGACAACGTTCTTAAAAAAGTTGTTGCAATATGTATAAACTCATCTGACGATTGTATGTTTGAAAATAATTTAATAACATTTTTTTGTTCACTTTAGTTACAATGGGAAACCTGTGTAGGTGAAATCTGCAAAACATTTGAATGTATAATGAACTAATTAGCATACCCAAGATACAAATACGTATGTAGAGGTAGTGTCGCTGTCATCACGGTTACTAATTATAAAGATCAGTTGGGTACGACTCACCCTAAAAAAAGTCGCCGTAAAACTAGAAAAATCCGATGTGTCTATCATAAAAATTACGAATGGGAATTTCTAATAAAATCGTCGTAAATTGCAAGAGGGTGTCTCGCAAACATGGTCGCCGTAAAACGATAAAAGTCCGACGCCCTAAAGTTATGAATGGACAACAGCGTCGTTAAAGCGTCACAGTCGACATGGGTCCCATGTGACGCGTACAACAGATTATTTACACAAAATTTATTACTTTAGTGCTTTGATGAAAGATTCAATTACACGTTACACAAGCAGCGTCAGTTGCGTTTATATGTCACCCAAATAAGGCGACCGCCGGACGTGTTGCTCAAATACAGTGGTAATGTACATCAAATTCAAAACTACTAAATCAAATACCCTTTGAATTATATCGTCCTGACATGTTTTAAATCGGCACATTCGAATTTCGTGTAAACAAACCGGTGTATGTTGTACACGTTGCGTGTGACCCTTGTCGAACACAGCGCGTTGCGTCGACGTTACGAGGTACAAAACGACTTTACAATATCGCCGTATAATCGCATTTGCACGTCATTTGAATATATTTGTTGCTTCGAATTCCATTGTCATTCCTACTCAGTGAATTTGACTGTTACGTGGCCATTTAAATACGTATTAATTAATTAGACTTATTATTAGAAGAACAAGTACACAGCGCCAACTTGTCATTTCATGTTCAAAGCGTCCAATCACAAGTCGTTCTGAGGTTTGATTGAAAGTCTTTTTATACGGTTTCAGTCTAGATCTGTTCTTAGTAGATCATTTTCAACGTTTCAGGCTAGAGTATTATCCCGTAAACAAAATTTACTGGCATTGACGTCACTATTCGAAAATGCTCACATTTCAACGGCGGATTTTATAATTATTATCTCTAAGCTGGCACGAGCTGATTTTATCTGTAGCGATGCATTATGGGAAGCCCGGAGGGAAATTAGTTACTAGTAATCAAATGTGACATTCTCGTAATTTGAGTTTCAGTGATGTTATATATGTAGTACAGATCAATGGGTTACCATTCATCGCTGATTCGACGATTTGCGGTGCTCAAGTACACGTGATAAGTTATTCGATTAGGTCAGCAAGGATCGTAAATGACGCGCACCGCCAGCGGCACATGGTTACCCACATTTATACAAAGAGACTACACATTTCCAAGAGTTCACGGTACTATAAATCGAAGGTTTACTTGCAAATATTTAGTATTGCATCAAATGGTTGCTTGGAGGATTATCTTGGTAGTTTTATAATTGTCACTGCGAACGAGGACGACAAAATGGAGGATAATTATGGTGTAATCGTACACGTGATACAGAAACCCACGTCCAGTAGACTATTTGACGGAGATCTTTTGTTCACTGCATTTATTTCAATCAGTGACTTCTTAGTGCATATAAGGTCAAGAAAACGTCACTATTTCTTTAGTGATCCGTGATAAAATACCAAATTATACGTATAAACAGGTATGACGACAGGATACGGTTACGTCACGATTGAATGTGACTACCTATGGCGATAATTGCTTGATCCACAATAACAAAACATCTTGGGGTTTCTTATACATATAGTTGAAATTAAATCTATATCGAGAATCGCTAACTATTAAAATGCAGTTGCAAAGTGAGTACATGTCTTGAAATATCAGTCAACTCACAGAAAACGTGTAATTTAAATGTACATCAGACGTGACTTTCACTGGTTAACGCGGTAGGGCTAGCTTTGCATTTATTGTTCCACACAACTGTTGCTGTATCGTGACACCTGTCACCGAGCCTGGTAGAATAACGCACCGTCATCGGACTGCTACACGGCGATTTTCGAATATAATTCCGATCCCTTGCTGGTGATCGAGATCCTACTAACAATGGACTAGATCTAGGAGTTGACCTTCTGAGAGCTGGACTCGCCTCGGGGGTCGCTATGACGTCAGAGTTCCGCAAACGTCCCAAAGACACCGGTCGATACAGAGAGGTCGCTGTGCTCTTCGTAGTGATGGTCCCATTGCGCGCTGGACCGCGTCGACGCGTGGGGTCGTTGATGCTGCTAACGCAACTAGCCGTGCACGCCCATTTAAAACACTGTCTGAAAGTCCGCGATATGAAGGCGTAGCAAATGGGATTCATACAGCTATTCAGGTAAGAGAGGAGATTGAACGCGATACCTAGGTACGTTCTCGTGAGGTGGAGCCGCGGAAAGAACCCGAACTCTATCAGAAACACAAACCAGATGAGCGGACCCCAGCATATCATGAACAGCGCCACCACAAGTAGCAGCATGACGATGACCTATGAATTAAAATTAAAAGCATTCTATAAAATGTACAACTTTGTTTTACTTATCTTTGTACTTAACCACATGACCCCTTTTATATATTACCATTAATAAAGGATTGTCCTGTTTATCCATGCCTTCTTATTCATGTTACTCTAATGTGACCCACATTATGAACATGGTCGGTCATTAGCCAGCCATTAATCATACTGACAAGTATATGTCTGCACCTCCCTAATATACGAACCCATATATATTTTGAAAAACGAGAACAGCTAATAGATGGTCCACGACACTGTTCACGGGTTGGGGTATATAAATAGTCGTTCCACTCAAACTCCTCCCCTAGGGAGCCATGCCGAAAAGTAGATTCCACGTACGTAAATATTGTTTATGAACACTTTTTTACTTTTTTATGTGTTTATGTAAGATGTGTAGTTATACATCCGTCAAGTTTTTTTTTATCCACCCGACTAACATTTGAAGATAAATAAGAATGCTTAACGATTCAGATGTAATTTAGTGGCAAGTAATAAACAAATCGTAAACAGCTAGCCGCCAATCACAAAGCATGCACTGCGGGTTTCATGCAACCCATACAACGCGGTACAGGAAATATGTAACGCGCTGTATTATCTAGAGAAACCCATTGTATGTGTCGTAAAAGATTTTGGATTTTGTATATATTTAGATATATTAGCCAACAAAATCCTGAAATCGTATTCAGAGAATCGTCTAAAAATAAAAGTGAACTTGAGTGATTACAACAATGACAATTAAGTAGCATGCAATGTTCCTCTGGTAACGACGATCTAGATTCTCCCTGTGAGCCACATCTTGCTACATCGTGTAATATTACAATGCTATTCGTACCTGTTTTCGTCCATGGTCAACGTCAATCCTAGTCCTACGTCGTTTTGACATCTCTTCTTGCTCATCGAAGATCACCTCGCTAGAACGGCTAATGGTAATGCCGCTCTCAGTGTAGATTTTTTCGTTCCCACGCTCGCTCAAGGCAGGACTTGCTCGATAAACACGCCTCGCACCTGTCGGCCTCTGTTGCATCTGGTGACATCGCTTGGCGCTGATCCACAACTCGTAGATAATCCGAGAATAACAGAATATCATTATAAACAAGGGAATGAGGTAGATCCCGAGGAGTAGGTAGACCGAGAACGCCTTTCCGAGATCGCCGTTTGGCCAATAGGTATTGCAGGTGTAGTATTTTGTGTAATTAGGAAAATCGTGCGTTATAAGTCTCTGCAAGAAACAAATAACTAATAAGTACGACTGATTCACTCAAACCATTCTTGTGTTTGCAAATACGGCAACTATCAATGAAAGTTAAGTAATAAACCGTAACTTGAACACACATCTTTCTCTTTTTATCAATATATTATTTATGGTAAGCCATGGCAGTCCCGTGACAGTCTCATCCTACTCATTGTCGTGATAGGAATTAACACGACATGATAGGCATTCGCCATTACATGATAGGCATTCCCCACAACGTGATAAGCATTCGCCATAAGTGATAGGCATTCGCCATTACATGATAGGCATTCACCACAACGTGATAGGCATTCACCGTTCAACTGACCATTACATGATAGGCATTCATCACGACATGATAGGCATTTGTCATTACATGATATGCATTCACCACAACGCGATAGGCATTTGCCATTACATGGCAGGCATTCAACACGACATGATAGGCATTTGCCATTACATGACAGGCATTCATCACGACATGATAGGCATTCGCTATTACATGATAGGCATTCAACACGACATGATAGGCATTCAACACAACGTGATAGGCATTCGCCAGTATAGCAATAAATTGGTAAATAAATTGGTAATTTTGTGTATATATATATATATATATATATACGGTTTAAGTATGAATTGGCTAGTGATACTCAAGCGAAACGCACATCCCGAACAAGGCTAGAGTTAAAATTAATGTAATTGTCATGGCCAAAACGAAACGTTCAAGTCAACGCAATTGGATGGGTTCTCAACTTAAATAGTTCTAAATGTTAAAAAAAATAACATCGGTATTTTGTTCTCTTCTGTTTTTCGGAATCGCACTTTCAAGAAAAAGGATTCTAGAGGACCAAGCGGCATATTAAAACTCACTCGAATTAAACGATATTGTTCAAATAAAAATGCCCAATAATTCAATCGCGTGATGCGAATGATGCTAGTACTCAGCTAGATGCGAAAATATCGGTTTCCTGGAATGTATTCATTATAGTTCAATATACATTTTGAAAAGGTGAACGCCAGTAATCAACTTTCATGTCAATAATAGGACTATAATATTGTTATCTTTATATCATGAATATATGCTAGTTGTAACTGAATGAATAAATAAAATAAGTTGACTTCGATTAACACTAATTGCTTTATAGGTATATACTTATCTTGTAAATAAAAAAATAAAATTATTTGTTTTGCTTATTTTTTACAGATCGTCAGATAAACAATACAATGTGCTAAAATCATTTAGGTCATCGTGACGGAGTGGACGAAATTTGCTCATTATGAGCTGTCTCTTTGGAACCATGTCCGGGTCTAAGGGTTTAATTGCAGTCATATTCCCGCTATTAATGGTACAATACAACTGCTTCATTAATACCCATACATGGAAATTGCGTGACGTGGTAGCGTACAGTACGTTAGTTGTGCGCCATTTCGCTCTATTATGGTAAATTGGTGGCAAAACGGCCTAAATGTTACGATGAATTCGCAATCAGTCGATCAATCATGCTTAGTTATATGTGATAAATGATTTGTAGAGAGTGTCTAACATTATAAAGGCCTCGTAAAATAAAGCGCCCAACATCAAGAATGTGTTAATATTTCAAACGACTCAGTATGTCGTCTGCGCATCACAACTCCTTGAGCGACACGAGCGTACACGTCCATTGACTGTGTAGAACTTTGCGCTGCGCTGTATTCACCATTTTATTCGAACACTTGCCTGTATATTACACTCTGGTGAATATTGATGTTATCATAGCCAGTAACGATGTAACGTTTCACAACTATATTAAACGTACACACTCACCTTATAATAAAGCGGCGGGAAACTATAGACAAGTGCAAAGATCCATACGGTTAATATTATCTTGCGAGCTCTACCTGGAGTAATCATAGACTTGGCAAGCAAAGGGTGGACGATGACAAAATACCTGAAAAGGGGAATGCATTTATTGGCTTGGCTCAGGTATGACAGATTTACATTTGTTGTTGACTCGACTCTATGATATGTGACGTACTAGCGTGTTTCGTCATTCGTATTGAGTTATGTGTGAATGTAATGTTCCAGTTCTGTCAGAAGTTCGAACGCTACTCACTATTCAAGGTTTTTGTTTGTAAAATACTAAATTTGCGGTACAACTCCGGATTATTATTTTACTTAATGATGATATATCACGAGGAGAAATAACAATTATCCACGGCGCCATATTTGAATTTAAGTCGATTCTAGACACGATCATTTGCTCATCGAGTTTCCTAACACAATTTGACTGAAAACTCAAAATGGTCACCTGAGTAAGGCTTTCGAGAAATCATAAAGTCGTAGTTTCCATGGAAACATTTGTTCTTCGTCGTATATTTGATGTAAACTTTCACTTCACAAACTATTTAACAATTTGTAGACCTTTTGAACTGTTTGCATTCTTACTGGGTTTGTATGGTATTAGTATCAACGAATGTATTGCACAGCATAGAGTGTGCATAGGACATTTCAACTCGGAAGTAATTAGCAATACTAATTACTATTACTAATTCTAGCACAAAATGTACTTGCGCTCAACAAAACGGTTTTAGATGGCAGTAAAGCATCGATTTACATGACTTGTTATTTCTTTCGATTATCTAATATGGACGATACATCATGTAATTTTTAATTTTGTTGTTCGAAACTTCATATTGTTAGATGATTTGGACTATGATTTATTATAAACTTAAAGCGCTATTCTTGTAACACACAGAAGAATATTCAATAAATAGAACAATCCATGTTGATGCATTAGATAGACTATGATAGATAAGAATCAAATTGCTTTATTTTTTGCGTGCAGCAATATAACCCGTGTTTATGACCCTTAGCTATATTAAATACTTACATATTAGGAGGGATTCTACGAGCGCAAATCCTCGCGATTATCTCTACCATAATGTATACATTTATAATACCTACACAAGGTTCTAATTTCTTTTTCTGAAAGGAAACTCCAAAATTGAGTCTTGAATAAGTTTATTCACTCAACGATTAAAACAACTACTCCATCTGGCAGCGGCGAAATCATTTAGTATACACTCTGTTTGAAGAACAAATCTAACTTTAAGTAAGCATGGTCGCAACAAGGACACGGCGGATAAGTGATGCAATTTGCAAGACATTTATAATAGTTTACCCGATATATTCGTATAATACTATAATTACTAATAGCTTTTTAATACTGTGTAGACAATTATACGACTTCTATATCGCCTTCAATTGTATACTGTGGAATAGTTACAGGGAATGGCGCATGCGAACTTTGTAAACACATTCTATACTGAATGTATTCCAATTAACAACTCCTGATGGGAAATTCTCCATGCGTCCACAGAATTGATTCGACAAACAAAACGCATAGAAAATTCAGCAACGTTCACGATTAAGCAATATACAAACAATTCTTCACCGATTTGGATAGCTCTGTTTTAAATTAGTTTTGTTTTCAGTATTCAGTACGTGTTTTTCTAACCTTATTAATTCCTCACTTGAGCTAATCTTGAAAGGTTATTTTATCGCCTATGGTCAGAAATCACTGATTGATAGAGCTGCCAAACGATCACTAGTTGGCCATACGTACACCTGTGTTCGCCATTCATAGCCGATCTCGTTAGCGATATTAACAGCGAAGGCAACTTAATCTCCAAGTCATAATACAACACTATGTCTATACGTCAATATTTAGCGCTAAGTATTCACACACGTGTGCAAGGCAAGCCGATAGTAGGTGCAATTGACACTAGTTACAGTAGCAGTCAAGTTGTCGAACAAATGTGTTGACATTTAATTATATAATGTGCAGCATTAAATTTAAATTTAACTGATATCTAAAATTCTAAAATTCAAAAATAATGAATAAATTTAGCAAATTTCAGAATATTTCATTGATTCTTGAAGAATCATGCTCGTTTATTAATAACGAAAATAACGTGGCGTTGTCGTGGTAATGTTTTGTTCCGTGCTCTAATCCTTACACTCTGCATCTTTGGAGCACTTCGATGTCTTTCATGGAAATATCTTGTTTTAATTAAAAACACATGTGTATTATATTATTTTTAGAAAAGTGTATTTGGGAGTTATTAAATCATTTTTTGGTGAAAATTATGAACATGTTTAACACACAAAATACACTTTTTTTCAAAATAAAACACTGAGTGTTTTACAGGGACATATATGGTGTGCCATTAGGGCCAAAATTGAAAAACACCAATAAATAAAAGAATAAATAAAAGAATAGATAAATAAATAAAAGAATAAATAAAAGAATAGATAAATAAATAAAAGACTAAATCAAAAAATAAAACAATAAATAAAAGAATAAATTGAAGAATAGAACAAGAAATAAAAGACTAAATTCAAGAATAGAACGATAAATTAAAAATAGAAGAATAAATAAAATAATAAAACAAAAAATAAATCAAAGAATAAAATAATAAATAAAAGATTAAATTGAAAAATAGAACGATAAATTAAAAATAGAAGAATAAATAAAATAATAAAATAAAAGAATAAATCAAAGAATAAAATAATAAATAAAAGATTAAATTAAAAAATAGAACGATAAATTAAAAATAGAAGAATAAATAAAATAATAAAACAAAAAATAAAAGAAGAAATAAACAAATAGAAAAATGTATAAAACAACAAATAAATAAATAAATAGAACTGCGAATCGATAAAACATCAAGCATATAGACTGACAATTAAAGAAACCAGCTTATTTAAAAGCGTAATTTTTAAACGTTGACAAGAAAAAGTAAAAGGCGTTGTTTTATACTGAACCACCTTTACTGATGGTAAACATCATGGCAGCCATGGATGGTAAACACTTCCTTTTTAGGCGGGTACATCTTTTGCTTAGCGATGTTTTGAAGTGTATTGAGGATGAAGATCGTATGAATTATGATAGCATTCAATACAAGCTTAACTGTTTGAAGCGTATTTGTTCGCAAGTTAACTCCTACTACTGTGATATGTCTTCTGTTTTGAGCGATATAAGCGAGGTCAATGAAACATTTGCGGCCCTGAACAATGATGTATTCGAAGGATATTGTGTGGACACAGAAGTACTATCTGGAAGAGGAAGACCTCCATATTGTATTACGAAGGATCAGTTGATATACCTAGTCGATACTGGATTTACTATTCCGTATATTAGCCGGTTACTGTGTGTAAGTGAGCGGACGGTGAAAAGACGCATGAGTAAGTTTGACATCAAAATAAGAGATACATATTCTGATATTTCCGACATTCAGTTGGATGACGTTATAAGAGAAATCATCCTCGATTTTCCAAATTGTGGTTATCGCCGTATGACAGGCTTCCTCCGAAGTATGGGGTTACGAGTCCAGCAACAGAGAATGAGACTTAGTTTACACAGGGTCGACCCTGTTGGAGTTCTTTTGCGATCACTAGAAATATTTTCAATGCCAAGGCGTGCATACAGGGTGTATGCACCACTGTCTCTATGGCACATAGATGGACATCACAAGTTAATACGGTAAGGAACATAAATTATGTATACATGGACAATTCAATATCCGAGAGTGGACATAATATATAGCTGAAAATAAAACCATCCACAGAGAGGTAGAACATACGACTACGGTGAAATTGCAATTTAATTTGGATTTGGACTGTATAAACACACCACACAATATACTGGTGTAGCTGGTACTGTGTAAACACACCACACAATATACTGGTGTACCTGGTACTGTGTAAATACACCACACAATATACTGGTGTACCTGGTACTGCGTAAACACACCATACATTATACTGGTGTACCCGGTACTGTATAAACACACCAAACAATATACAGGTGTACCTGGTACTGTCTAAATACACCACACATTATACTGGTGTACCTGATAATGTGTAAATACACCACACATTATACTGGTGTACCTGGTACTGTGTAAATACACCACACATTATACTGGTGTACCTGGTACTGTGTAAATACACCACACATTATACTGGTGTGCCTGGTACTGTGTAAATACACCACACATTATACTGGTGTAGCTGGTACTGTGTAAACACACCAAACATTATACTGGTGTACCTGGTACTGTGTAAATACACCACACATTATACTGGTGTACCTGGTACTGTATAAACACACCATACATTATACTGGTGTACCTGGTACTGTATAAACACACCATACATTATACTGGTGTAGCTGGTACTGTATAAACACACCATACATTATACTGGTGTAGCTGGTACTGTATAAACACACCAAACAATATACTGGTGTACCTGGTACTGTATAAACACACCACACAATATACTGGTGTACCTGGTACTGTGTAAATACACCACACAATATACTGGTGTAGCTGGTACTGTATAAACACACCACACATTATACTGGTGTAGCTGGTACTGTATAAACACACCAAACAATATACTGGTGTACCTGGTACTGTATAAACACACCACACAATATACTGGTGTACCTGGTACTGTGTAAATACACCACACAATATACTGGTGTAGCTGGTACTGTATAAACACACCATACATTATACTGGTGTAGCTGGTACTGTATAAACACACCACACATTATACTGGTGTGCCTGGTACTGTGTAAATACACCATACATTATACTGGTGTGCCTGGTACTGTGTAAATACACCACACATTATACTGGTGTACCTGGTACTGTGTAAATACACCATACATTATACTGGTGTGCCTGGTACTGTGTAAATACACCACACATTATACTGGTGTAGCTGGTACTGTCTAAACACACCACACATTATACTGGTGTACCTGGTACTGTGTAAACACACCAAACATTATACTGGTGTGCCTGGTACTGTGTAAATACACCACACATTATACTGGTGTACCTGGTACTGTGTAAATACACCATACATTATACTGGTGTGCCTGGTACTGTGTAAATACACCACACATTATACTGGTGTAGCTGGTACTGTCTAAACACACCACACATTATACTGGTGTACCTGGTACTGTGTAAACACACCAAACAATATACTGGTGTGCCTGGTACTGTGTAAATACACCACACATTATACTGGTGTACCTGGTACTGTGTAAATACACCATACATTATACTGGTGTGCCTGGTACTGTGTAAATACACCACACATTATACTGGTGTAGCTGGTACTGTCTAAACACACCACACATTATACTGGTGTACCTGGTACTGTGTAAACACACCAAACAATATACTGGTGTAGCTGGTACTGTATAAACACACCATACATTATACTGGTGTAGCTGGTACTGTATAAACACACCACACATTATACTGGTGTGCCTGGTACTGTGTAAATACACCATACATTATACTGGTGTGCCTGGTACTGTGTAAATACACCACACATTATACTGGTGTACCTGGTACTGTGTAAATACACCATACATTATACTGGTGTGCCTGGTACTGTGTAAATACACCACACATTATACTGGTGTAGCTGGTACTGTCTAAACACACCACACATTATACTGGTGTACCTGGTACTGTGTAAACACACCAAACAATATACTGGTGTGCCTGGTACTGTGTAAATACACCACACATTATACTGGTGTACCTGGTACTGTGTAAATACACCATACATTATACTGGTGTGCCTGGTACTGTGTAAATACACCACACATTATACTGGTGTAGCTGGTACTGTGTAAACACACCAAACAATATACTGGTGTAGCTGGTACTGTATAAACACACCAAACAATATACTGGTGTACCTGGTACTGCGTAAACACACCATACATTATACTGGTGTACCCGGTACTGTATAAACACACCAAACATTATACTGGTGTACCTGGTACTGTGTAAACACACCAAACAATATACTGGTGTACCTGGTACTGTGTAAATACACCACACATTATACTGGTGTACCTGGTACTGTGTAAACACACCATACATTATACTGGTGTAGCTGGTACTGTGTAAACACACCAAACAATATACTGGTGTAGCTGGTACTGTGTAAATACACCACACATTATACTGGTGTAGCTGGTACTGTATAAACACACCATACATTATACTGGTGTAGCTGGTACTGTATAAACACACCACACAATATACTGGTGTAGCTGGTACTGTATAAACACACCAAACAATATACTGGTGTACCTGGTACTGTATAAACACACCACACATTATACTGGTGTACCTGGTACTGTGTAAACACACCAAACAATATACTGGTGTACCTGGTACTGTGTAAATACACCACACATTATACTGGTGTACCTGGTACTGTCTAAACACACCACACATTATACTGGTGTACCTGGTACTGTGTAAACACACCAAACAATATACTGGTGTACCTGGTACTGTGTAAATACACCACACAATATACTGGTGTAGCTGGTACTGTATAAACACACCATACATTATACTGGTGTAGCTGGTACTGTATAAACACACCACACATTATACTGGTGTGCCTGGTACTGTGTAAATACACCATACATTATACTGGTGTGCCTGGTACTGTGTAAATACACCACACATTATACTGGTGTACCTGGTACTGTGTAAATACACCATACATTATACTGGTGTGCCTGGTACTGTGTAAATACACCACACATTATACTGGTGTAGCTGGTACTGTCTAAACACACCACACATTATACTGGTGTACCTGGTACTGTGTAAACACACCAAACATTATACTGGTGTGCCTGGTACTGTGTAAATACACCACACATTATACTGGTGTACCTGGTACTGTGTAAATACACCATACATTATACTGGTGTGCCTGGTACTGTGTAAATACACCACACATTATACTGGTGTAGCTGGTACTGTCTAAACACACCACACATTATACTGGTGTACCTGGTACTGTGTAAACACACCAAACAATATACTGGTGTGCCTGGTACTGTGTAAATACACCACACATTATACTGGTGTACCTGGTACTGTGTAAATACACCATACATTATACTGGTGTGCCTGGTACTGTGTAAATACACCACACATTATACTGGTGTAGCTGGTACTGTCTAAACACACCACACATTATACTGGTGTACCTGGTACTGTGTAAACACACCAAACAATATACTGGTGTAGCTGGTACTGTATAAACACACCATACATTATACTGGTGTAGCTGGTACTGTATAAACACACCACACATTATACTGGTGTGCCTGGTACTGTGTAAATACACCATACATTATACTGGTGTGCCTGGTACTGTGTAAATACACCACACATTATACTGGTGTACCTGGTACTGTGTAAATACACCATACATTATACTGGTGTGCCTGGTACTGTGTAAATACACCACACATTATACTGGTGTAGCTGGTACTGTCTAAACACACCACACATTATACTGGTGTACCTGGTACTGTGTAAACACACCAAACAATATACTGGTGTGCCTGGTACTGTGTAAATACACCACACATTATACTGGTGTACCTGGTACTGTGTAAATACACCATACATTATACTGGTGTGCCTGGTACTGTGTAAATACACCACACATTATACTGGTGTAGCTGGTACTGTGTAAACACACCAAACAATATACTGGTGTAGCTGGTACTGTATAAACACACCAAACAATATACTGGTGTACCTGGTACTGCGTAAACACACCATACATTATACTGGTGTACCCGGTACTGTATAAACACACCAAACATTATACTGGTGTACCTGGTACTGTGTAAACACACCAAACAATATACTGGTGTACCTGGTACTGTGTAAATACACCACACATTATACTGGTGTACCTGGTACTGTGTAAACACACCATACATTATACTGGTGTAGCTGGTACTGTGTAAACACACCAAACAATATACTGGTGTAGCTGGTACTGTGTAAATACACCACACATTATACTGGTGTAGCTGGTACTGTATAAACACACCATACATTATACTGGTGTAGCTGGTACTGTATAAACACACCACACAATATACTGGTGTAGCTGGTACTGTATAAACACACCAAACAATATACTGGTGTACCTGGTACTGTATAAACACACCACACATTATACTGGTGTACCTGGTACTGTGTAAACACACCAAACAATATACTGGTGTACCTGGTACTGTGTAAATACACCACACATTATACTGGTGTACCTGGTACTGTCTAAACACACCACACATTATACTGGTGTACCTGGTACTGTGTAAACACACCAAACAATATACTGGTGTACCTGGTACTGTGTAAATACACCACACATTATACTGGTGTACCTGGTACTGTGTAAACACACCATACATTATACTGGTGTAGCTGGTACTGTGTAAACACACCAAACAATATACTGGTGTAGCTGGTACTGTGTAAATACACCACACATTATACTGGTGTAGCTGGTACTGTATAAACACACCAAACAATATACTGGTGTACCTGGTACTGTATAAACACACCATACATTATACTGGTGTAGCTGGTACTGTATAAACACACCACACATTATACTGGTGTAGCTGGTACTGTATAAACACACCACACAATATACTGGTGTAGCTGGTACTGTATAAACACACCAAACAATATACTGGTGTACCTGGTACTGTATAAACACACCAAACAATATACTGGTGTAGCTGGTACTGTATAAACACACCAAACAATATACTGGTGTAGCTGGTACTGTATAAACACACCATACATTATACTGGTGTAGCTGGTACTGTATAAACACACCACACATTATACTGGTGTAGCTGGTACTGTATAAACACACCAAACAATATACTGGTGTACCTGGTACTGTATAAACACACCAAACAATATACTGGTGTACCTGGTACTGTATAAACACACCAAACAATATACTGGTGTAGCTGGTACTGTATAAACACACCAAACAATATACTGGTGTAGCTGGTACTGTATAAACACACCATACATTATACTGGTGTAGCTGGTACTGTATAAACACACCACACATTATACTGGTGTAGCTGGTACTGTATAAACACACCACACATTATACTGGTGTAGCTGGTACTGTATAAACACACCACACATTATACTGGTGTAGCTGGTACTGTATAAACACACCAAACAATATACTGGTGTAGCTGGTACTGTATAAACACACCACACAATATACTGGTGTACCTGGTACTGTATAAACACACCACACAATATACTGGTGTAGCTGGTACTGTGTAAATACACCATACATTATACTGGTGTAGCTGGTACTGTATAAACACACCACACATTATACTGGTGTAGCTGGTACTGTATAAACACGCCACACAATATACTGGTGTAGCTGGTACTGTATAAACACACCAAACAATATACTGGTGTAGCTGGTACTGTATAAACACACCACACATTATACTGGTGTGCCTGGTACTGTCTAAACACACCACACAATATACTGGTGTAGCTGGTACTGTATAAACACACCAAACAATATACTGGTGTAGCTGGTACTGTCTAAACAAACCACACATTATACTGGTGTAGCTGGTACTGTATAAACACACCACACAATATACTGGTGTAGCTGGTACTGTATAAACACACCACACATTATACTGGTGTAGCTGGTACTGTATAAACACACCAAACAATATACTGGTGTAGCTGGTACTGTGTAAACACACCACACAATATACTGGTGTAGCTGGTACTGTATAAACACACCAAACAATATACTGGTGTAGCTGGTACTGTATAAACACACCAAACATTATACTGGTGTAGCTGGTACTGTATAAACACACCACACAATATACTGGTGTAGCTGGTACTGTATAAACACACCACACATTATACTGGTGTAGCTGGTACTGTATAAACACACCACACAATATACTGGTGTAGCTGGTACTGTATAAACACACCAAACAATATACTGGTGTAGCTGGTACTGTATAAACACACCATACATTATACTGGTGTAGCTGGTACTGTATAAACACACCAAACAATATACTGGTGTAGCTGGTACTGTCTAAACACACCACACATTATACTGGTGTAGCTGGTACTGTATAAACACACCACACAATATACTGGTGTAGCTGGTACTGTATAAACACACCACACATTATACTGGTGTAGCTGGTACTGTATAAACACACCACACAATATACTGGTGTAGCTGGTACTGTGTAAACACACCACACATTATACTGGTGTAGCTGGTACTGTATAAACACACCACACAATATACTGGTGTAGCTGGTACTGTATAAACACACCACACATTATACTGGTGTAGCTGGTACTGTATAAACACACCACACAATATACTGGTGTAGCTGGTACTGTATAAATACACCATACATTATACTGGTGTAGCTGGTACTGTATAAACACACCAAACAATATACTGGTGTAGCTGGTACTGTATAAATACACCATACATTATACTGGTGTAGCTGGTACTGTATAAACACACCAAACAATATACTGGTGTAGCTGGTACTGTATAAACACACCAAACAATATACTGGTGTACCTAGTACTGTATAAACACACCACACAATATACTGGTGTAGCTGGTACTGTATAAATACACCACACATTATACTGGTGTAGCTGGTACTGTATAAACACACCACACAATATACTGGTGTAGCTGGTACTGTATAAATACACCATACATTATACTGGTGTAGCTGGTACTGTATAAACACACCAAACAATATACTGGTGTAGCTGGTACTGTATAAACACACCAAACAATATACTGGTGTACCTAGTACTGTATAAACACACCAAACAATATACTGGTGTACCTGGTACTGTATAAACACACCACACAATATACTGGTGTAGCTGGTACTGTATAAACACACCACACAATATACTGGTGTAGCTGGTACTGTATAAACACACCACACATTATACTGGTGTAGCTGGTACTGTATAAACACACCACACAATATACTGGTGTAGCTGGTACTGTATAAATACACCATACATTATACTGGTGTACCTGGTACTGTGTAAACACACCAAACAATATACTGGTGTACCTAGTACTGTATAAACACACCACACAATATACTGGTGTAGCTGGTACTGTATAAACACACCAAACAATATACTGGTGTAGCTGGTACTGTATAAACACACCACACATTATACTGGTGTAGCTGGTACTGTATAAACACACCACACAATATACTGGTGTAGCTGGTACTGTATAAACACACCAAACAATATACTGGTGTACCTGGTACTGTATAAACACACCAAACAATATACTGGTGTAGCTGGTACTGTATAAACACACCACACATTATACTGGTGTACCTGGTACTGTGTAAATACACCAAACAATATACTGGTGTAGCTGGTACTGTATAAACACACCAAACATTATACTGGTGTACCTGGTACTGTATAAACACACCACACATTATACTGGTGTAGCTGGTACTGTATAAACACACCATACATTATACTGGTGTAGCTGGTACTGTGTAAATACACCACACATTATACTGGTGTACCTGGTACTGTGTAAATACACCACACATTATACTGGTGTACCTGGTACTGTGTAAACACACCATACATTATACTGGTGTAGCTGGTACTGTGTAAACACACCAAACAATATACTGGTGTAGCTGGTACTGTATAAATACACCACACATTATACTGGTGTACCTGGTACTGTATAAACACACCACACATTATACTGGTGTAGCTGGTACTGTATAAACACACCATACATTATACTGGTGTAGCTGGTACTGTGTAAACACACCATACATTATACTGGTGTACCTGGTACTGTATAAACACACCAAACAATATACTGGTGTAGCTGGTACTGTATAAACACACCACACATTATACTGGTGTAGCTGGTACTGTATAAACACACCACACATTATACTGGTGTACCTGGTACTGTGTAAACACACCATACATTATACTGGTGTAGCTGGTACTGTGTAAACACACCAAACAATATACTGGTGTAGCTGGTACTGTGTAAACACACCATACATTATACTGGTGTAGCTGGTACTGTGTAAACACACCAAACAATATACTGGTGTAGCTGGTACTGTGTAAACACACCAAACAATATACTGGTGTAGCTGGTACTGTGTAAACACACCAAACAATATACTGGTGTAGCTGGTACTGTATAAACACACCAAACAATATACTGGTGTACCTGGTACTGTGTAAACACACCATACATTATACTGGTGTAGCTGGTACTGTGTAAACACACCAAACAATATACTGGTGTACCTGGTACTGTATAAACACACCAAACAATATACTGGTGTACCTGGTACTGTATAAACACACCAAACAATATACTGGTGTAGCTGGCACTGTATAAACACACCACACAATATACTGGTGTACCTGGTACTGTATAAACACACCACACAATATACTGGTGTACCTGGTACTGTATAAACACACCAAACAATATACTGGTGTACCTGGTACTGTGTAAACACACCAAACAATATACTGGTGTACCTGGTACTGTGTAAACACACCATACATTATACTGGTGTAGCTGGTACTGTGTAAACACACCATACATTATACTGGTGTAGCTGGTACTGTATAAACACACCAAACAATATACTGGTGTAGCTGGTACTGTATAAACACACCAAACAATATACTGGTGTACCTGGTACTGTGTAAACACACCATACATTATACTGGTGTAGCTGGTACTGTATAAACACACCACACATTATACTGGTGTAGCTGGTACTGTATAAACACACCAAACAATATACTGGTGTAGCTGGTACTGTCTAAACACACCACACAATATACTGGTGTAGCTGGTACTGTATAAACACACCAAACAATATACTGGTGTAGCTGGTACTGTATAAACACACCATACATTATACTGGTGTAGCTGGTACTGTATAAACACACCACACAATATACTGGTGTAGCTGGTACTGTATAAACACACCAAACAATATACTGGTGTAGCTGGTACTGTATAAACACACCACACAATATACTGGTGTAGCTGGTACTGTATAAACACACCACACAATATACTGGTGTAGCTGGTACTGTATAAACACACCATACATTATACTGGTGTAGCTGGTACTGTATAAACACACCACACAATATACTGGTGTAGCTGGTACTGTATAAACACACCAAACAATATACTGGTGTAGCTGGTACTGTATAAACACACCACACATTATACTGGTGTACCTGGTACTGTATAAACACACCATACAATATACTGGTGTACCTGGTACTGTATAAACACACCACACAATATACTGGTGTAGCTGGTACTGTCTAAACAAACCACACATTATACTGGTGTGCCTGGTACTGTCTAAACACACCACACATTATACTGGTGTAGCTGGTACTGTGTAAACACACCACACATTATACTGGTGTAGCTGGTACTGTATAAACACACCACACAATATACTGGTGTACCTAGTACTGTATAAACACACCACACAATATACTGGTGTACCTGGTACTGTCTAAACAAACCACACATTATACTGGTGTAGCTGGTACTGTATAAACACACCAAACAATATACTGGTGTAGCTGGTACTGTATAAACACACCAAACAATATACTGGTGTAGCTGGTACTGTATAAACACACCAAACAATATACTGGTGTACCTGGTACTGTCTAAACACACCATACATTATACTGGTGTAGCTGGTACTGTCTAAACACACCACACATTATACTGGTGTACCTGGTACTGTCTAAATACACCACACATTATACTGGTGTAGCTGGTACTGTGTAAACACACCAAACAATATACTGGTGTACCTGGTACTGTGTAAACACACCATACATTATACTGGTGTAGCTGGTACTGTATAAACACACCAAACAATATACTGGTGTAGCTGGTACTGTATAAACACACCAAACAATATACTGGTGTACCTGGTACTGTCTAAATACACCACACATTATACTGGTGTAGCTGGTACTGTGTAAACACACCAAACAATATACTGGTGTACCTGGTACTGTCTAAACACACCACACATTATACTGGTGTAGCTGGTACTGTGTAAACACACCAAACAATATACTGGTGTAGCTGGTACTGTGTAAACACACCAAACATTATACTGGTGTAGCTGGTACTGTGTAAACACACCACACAATATACTGGTGTACCTGGTACTGTATAAACACACCAAACAATATACTGGTGTAGCTGGTACTGTATAAACACACCACACATTATACTGGTGTACCTGGTACTGTCTAAACACACCACACATTATACTGGTGTAGCTGGTACTGTCTAAACACACCAAACAATATACTGGTGTAGCTGGTACTGTGTAAACACACCAAACATTATACTGGTGTACCTGGTACTGTGTAAACACACCAAACAATATACTGGTGTAGCTGGTACTGTATAAACACACCAAACAATATACTGGTGTAGCTGGTACTGTGTAAACACACCAAACATTATACTGGTGTACCTGGTACTGTGTAAACACACCAAACAATATACTGGTGTAGCTGGTACTGTATAAACACACCAAACAATATACTGGTGTAGCTGGTACTGTGTAAACACACCAAACATTATACTGGTGTACCTGGTACTGTGTAAACACACCAAACATTATACTGGTGTACCTGGTACTGTGTAAACACACCACACATTATACTGGTGTAGCTGGTACTGTGTAAACACACCATACATTATACTGGTGTAGCTGGTACTGTATAAACACACCAAACAATATACTGGTGTAGCTGGTACTGTGTAAACACACCAAACAATATACTGGTGTACCTGGTACTGTCTAAATACACCAAACAATATACTGGTGTAGCTGGTACTGTATAAACACACCATACATTATACTGGTGTAGCTGGTACTGTATAAACACACCAAACAATATACTGGTGTAGCTGGTACTGTATAAACACACCAAACATTATACTGGTGTAGCTGGTACTGTGTAAACACACCAAACATTATACTGGTGTAGCTGGTACTGTGTAAACACACCACACATTATACTGGTGTAGCTGGTACTGTGTAAACACACCACACAATATACTGGTGTACCTGGTACTGTGTAAACACACCACACATTATACTGGTGTAGCTGGTACTGTATAAACACACCACACAATATACTGGTGTAGCTGGTACTGTATAAACACACCACACAATATACTGGTGTAGCTGGTACTGTATAAACACACCAAACAATATACTGGTGTACCTGGTACTGTATAAACACACCACACATTATACTGGTGTAGCTGGTACTGTATAAACACACCAAACATTATACTGGTGTACCTGGTACTGTGTAAACACACCAAACAATATACTGGTGTAGCTGGTACTGTATAAACACACCAAACAATATACTGGTGTAGCTGGTACTGTGTAAACACACCAAACAATATACTGGTGTAGCTGGTACTGTATAAACACACCAAACAATATACTGGTGTAGCTGGTACTGTATAAACACACCACACATTATACTGGTGTAGCTGGTACTGTATAAATACACCATACATTATACTGGTGTAGCTGGTACTGTATAAACACACCAAACAATATACTGGTGTAGCTGGTACTGTATAAACACACCATACATTATACTGGTGTAGCTGGTACTGTATAAACACACCAAACAATATACTGGTGTAGCTGGTACTGTGTAAACACACCATACATTATACTGGTGTAGCTGGTACTGTATAAACACACCATACATTATACTGGTGTAGCTGGTACTGTATAAACACACCAAACAATATACTGGTGTACCTGGTACTGTGTAAACACACCATACATTATACTGGTGTACCTGGTACTGTCTAAACACACCACACATTATACTGGTGTAGCTGGTACTGTATAAACACACCAAACAATATACTGGTGTAGCTGGTACTGTATAAACACACCAAACAATATACTGGTGTACCTGGTACTGTGTAAACACACCAAACATTATACTGGTGTACCTGGTACTGTATAAACACACCATACATTATACTGGTGTAGCTGGTACTGTGTAAACACACCACACATTATACTGGTGTAGCTGGTACTGTATAAACACACCACACATTATACTGGTGTAGCTGGTACTGTATAAACACACCAAACAATATACTGGTGTACCTGGTACTGTATAAACACACCAAACAATATACTGGTGTAGCTGGTACTGTATAAACACACCACACATTATACTGGTGTAGCTGGTACTGTATAAACACACCAAACAATATACTGGTGTACCTGGTACTGTCTAAACACACCACACATTATACTGGTGTACCTGGTACTGTATAAACACACCAAACAATATACTGGTGTACCTGGTACTGTCTAAACACACCACACATTATACTGGTGTAGCTGGTACTGTATAAACACACCAAACAATATACTGGTGTACCTGGTACTGTGTAAACACACCACACATTATACTGGTGTACCTGGTACTGTATAAACACACCAAACAATATACTGGTGTAGCTGGTACTGTATAAACACACCAAACAATATACTGGTGTACCTGGTACTGTATAAACACACCAAACAATATACTGGTGTAGCTGGTACTGTGTAAATACACCATACATTATACTGGTGTACCTGGTACTGTGTAAATACACCACACAATATACTGGTGTACCTGGTACTGTGTAAACACACCACACAATATACTGGTGTAGCTGGTACTGTATAAACACACCAAACAATATACTGGTGTAGCTGGTACTGTGTAAACACACCACACATTATACTGGTGTACCTGGTACTGTATAAACACACCATACACCATACATTATACTGGTGTACCTGGTACTGTATAAACACACCAAACAATATACTGGTGTACCTAGTACTGTATAAACACACCACACAATATACTGGTGTAGCTGGTACTGTATAAACACACCAAACAATATACTGGTGTACCTAGTACTGTATAAACACACCACACAATATACTGGTGTACCTAGTACTGTATAAACACACCACACAATATACTGGTGTAGCTGGTACTGTATAAACACACCAAACAATATACTGGTGTAGCTGGTACTGTCTAAACACACCATACATTATACTGGTGTAGCTGGTACTGTATAAACACACCAAACAATATACTGGTGTACCTGGTACTGTGTAAATACACCACACATTATACTGGTGTACCTGGTACTGTATAAACACACCAAACAATATACTGGTGTAGCTGGTACTGTATAAACACACCAAACAATATACTGGTGTACCTAGTACTGTGTAAACACACCAAACAATATACTGGTGTACCTGGTACTGTATAAACACACCAAACAATATACTGGTGTACCTAGTACTGTATAAACACACCACACAATATACTGGTGTACCTAGTACTGTATAAACACACCACACAATATACTGGTGTAGCTGGTACTGTATAAACACACCACACAATATACTGGTGTAGCTGGTACTGTATAAACACACCAAACAATATACTGGTGTAGCTGGTACTGTCTAAATACACCACACATTATACTGGTGTAGCTGGTACTGTATAAACACACCAAACAATATACTGGTGTACCTAGTACTGTATAAACACACCAAACAATATACTGGTGTAGCTGGTACTGTATAAACACACCACACAATATACTGGTGTAGCTGGTACTGTATAAACACACCAAACAATATACTGGTGTACCTGGTACTGTATAAACACACCACACATTATACTGGTGTACCTGGTACTGTCTAAATACACCACACATTATACTGGTGTAGCTGGTACTGTATAAACACACCAAACAATATACTGGTGTACCTAGTACTGTATAAACACACCAAACAATATACTGGTGTAGCTGGTACTGTATAAACACACCAAACAATATACTGGTGTACCTGGTACTGTATAAACACACCAAACAATATACTGGTGTAGCTGGTACTGTCTAAATACACCACACATTATACTGGTGTAGCTGGTACTGTATAAACACACCAAACAATATACTGGTGTACCTAGTACTGTATAAACACACCAAACAATATACTGGTGTAGCTGGTACTGTATAAACACACCACACAATATACTGGTGTAGCTGGTACTGTATAAACACACCAAACAATATACTGGTGTACCTAGTACTGTATAAACACACCAAACAATATACTGGTGTACCTAGTACTGTATAAACACACCACACAATATACTGGTGTAGCTGGTACTGTATAAACACACCAAACAATATACTGGTGTACCTGGTACTGTATAAACACACCACACATTATACTGGTGTAGCTGGTACTGTATAAACACACCAAACAATATACTGGTGTAGCTGGTACTGTATAAACACACCACACATTATACTGGTGTACCTGGTACTGTCTAAACACACCACACATTATACTGGTGTAGCTGGTACTGTATAAACACACCAAACATTATACTGGTGTAGCTGGTACTGTATAAACACACCACACATTATACTGGTGTAGCTGGTACTGTATAAACACACCAAACAATATACTGGTGTACCTGGTACTGTATAAATACACCAAACAATATACTGGTGTACCTGGTACTGTATAAACACACCACACATTATACTGGTGTAGCTGGTACTGTATAAACACACCAAACAATATACTGGTGTAGCTGGTACTGTATAAACACACCAAACAATATACTGGTGTAGCTGGTACTGTATAAATACACCAAACAATATACTGGTGTACCTGGTACTGTATAAACACACCACACAATATACTGGTGTACCTGGTACTGTATAAACACACCAAACAATATACTGGTGTACCTGGTACTGTGTAAATACACCATACATTATACTGGTGTACCTGGTACTGTATAAACACACCAAACAATATACTGGTGTAGCTGGTACTGTATAAACACACCAAACAATATACTGGTGTACCTGGTACTGTGTAAATACACCATACATTATACTGGTGTACCTGGTACTGTCTAAATACACCAAACAATATACTGGTGTATCCGGTACTGTGTAAATACACCACACAATATACTGGTGTACCTGGTACTTGTGATATTCTGGGGTGGACCCGTAGCAAAAGCACGCACACAATGACAAGACACAAACACGACCAAGGCTTATAGAATACTGACCACATTTTATTGAATTACCTTTCTTTTATAGCAGCGCATGCCAGATGTACTGGCATACCAGGTGTACATTAATTAGCATATCAATAGTGTGTGCAAATCACTACAGTACTGTATAAACACACCAAACAATATACTGGTGTAGCTGGTACTGTATAAACACACCAAACAATATACTGGTGTAGCTGGTACTGTGTAAATACACCATACATTATACTGGTGTACCTGGTACTTTGTAAATACACCATACATTATACTGGTGTACCTGGTACTGTCTAAATACACCAAACAATATACTGGTGTACCTGGTACTGTCTAAATACACCAAACAATATACTGGTGTACCTGGTACTGTCTAAATACACCAAACAATATACTGGTGTACCTGGTACTGTCTAAATACACCACACATTATACTGATGTACCTGGTACTGTGTAAACATACCACACATTATACTTTCATTCTAATTTTATTGCAGTTGGAGATTTGTGATCCATGGTGGCATAGACGGATATTCATGTAGAATTATGTATTTACAGTGCAATGACAACAACAGAGCATTCACAGTACTGGAGGACTTTATGTCAGCTGTGTGTGAATATGGTGTACCGTCTAGAGTGCGATCTGATCATGGATTAGAAAACGTTGAAATTGCAAAGTATATGCTTTCGCACCCAGACAGAGGACCTGGGAGAGGTAGTCATATCACAGGAAAAAGTATACACAATCAACGTATTGAGCGCTTATGGCGTGATGTATTTTGTGGGTGCTTATATGTATTTTATAATACATTTTATGCTCTCGAAGACCAGGGTCTTCTTGATTCATGTAATGATATGCATTTATTCTGTTTACATTATGTGTATTTACCAAGTATAAGAAGACACTTGTCCATGTTTTCTGCAAGTTGGAATCAACACCCAATTAGAACAACAGAAGGGAACATGTCTCCCAATCAACTTTGGGTGTCCGGACTGCTGAATATCGCAGCCTCTTCTAGTACTGAAGCTACAGAAGCATTTGAACCTAGCACAAATGTAAGTAATAAACACAGACAATATCATCTAGCGGGTTTAATGACTGATCAAAGAAAGTTTAGAAAGAACTCCCGTGTGCTGAGTGTATTAGAGACACAGTAAATATTAATTCAAAATTACTTGTACTTGAGATATTGATGGAAAAGCTGAAAACTAATTATGCAAATCAGAAAATTTAAAATAAACAGAGTGTAAAACTAATAAGGTCTGTGCAATGTAACAGACCATCTATGTACCAAGTTTCATTGAAATGTGATCAGAACAATTATGAATTATTATGCTAATTAGAAAATTTATATGAACAGATTTTAACCCCAAACTGATATTTGTACATTGTCCTAGAGCATCTATGTACAAAGTTTCATGTAAAGGTGATGATAAGTACTTGAGATATCAGTGAAAAAACTGAAAATTAAATAATTATGCAAATAAGTTAATTAATATGCACAATTATTTACGCCACAACTAATCAGATCTCTGCATAGTCCTAGAGGATCTATGTACCAAGTTATATTGAAATGTGATGATTAGTACTTGAGATGTATGTGCAAATCCGAAAATTAACTAATTATGCAAATTAGGTGATTCATATGCACAAATATTATCCCAAAACAATCGATCTCTGCATAGTCCTTCAGTATCTATGTACCATTGAAATGTATTGCTTACTACTTGAAATATCAAAAGCTGAAAATTAATTTATTATGCAAATTAGGTAATCAATATGTACTGATATTACCCTAAAACATACTAGGTCTGTGCAGTGTCCTAAGACATCTAGGTACCAAGTTTCATTGAAATGTGATGATTAGTAGTTGAGGTATCAGTGGAAAAGCCGAAAATTTACTAATCATTATGCACATTAAGTAATTAATATGCACAGATTTTCACCCAAAACTAATCAAAACCTGGCATTAGTTCAAAGCATCTATGAACCAAGTTTCATCAAAATCCAATGAGTAGTTCTTTTGATACCAGTGGAACAGTTATGGAACAGCTAAAAATGAGCTAATTATCATGCAAATTAGGTAATTAATATGCATGGTTTCTACTAAAACCTAATCAAATCTGCGCATCTATGCACCAAGTTTCATAAAAAAACAATGTATGGTTCTTGAGATATCAGTGGAACAGAAGGACACACACACACATACAGACAGGGTAACTGCAAAGACTCCCATTGTGTGCTTTGCACACAGGAGTAAAAAATGTGGAAGTATCATTGACCTAATTAGTGCATATGTTCACCAGCTACTTTCTGTTTGGACATGCATCTCACTCAACTTATATGATTCAATATAATATCTGTTAGAAGAGCAAATTGTGCCCCCGGATGATCTGCTATTGTGATAATTTGGGCAGTTTTTGTGTATATTATGGGCATTAACTTGATAATTAACATCTTTTTAATTAACTTTGTCTCTGAATTGTGTGAAAGTCACAATTTATGTTGTTTAAATTTCATTTTGCAGACAGAGTTATCATCTTATGGAATAGACTGGGAAGGTCCTACTCCAGCTGATGATGATATTCCAAATGTTGATGTACCAACAATTGAATGTGATATTACTTCAGCAGAGATTCGTCTGTTGGAGGCACGAATAGACCCATTGCAGCAAAGTAATGTTTTTGGAACAGATCTGTATCAAATGGCATTGCAGACAATTAATGAATTTTAGACTGTGTCTGCGTGTTCCATGATTTTATTGTAATGTGCTGAATAAAGTAATTAATTTGTATAGCCATTAAGTACTTTCTAGGTTATACGATGTTACTATATTAAGTCTCAATTTGACAAGTACATAATCAGCAGTGCTGTTCAGTGCACGGACACATGTAGAACATGTTTTCCAATATTTTATACATATAATTTGGGGTAATTTATCACAGACCAATGCAGTGACAAAACCTAATTTATCTAATTATTAACTCATTTTCACTAAGTATTTTCGAGCAGTAACTTTATACAAACTCATTCTTGAAGAATCAATGAAATTTAAGTTACTGATTTTAGTCAGAATGAATGCTTCACCAGTTGATGTCCCTAAAACAGAGAAGCTCTTTTCTGAAAACAGTATTGTTGTTCATTGGTATATTAAATGCCAGACTATGATTTGACAAATTTGTTTTTAAACTGAATATGTGTGTAACAACTCCTTTGTTTATTATCAACACTTATGATAAAAAAACTAATAAAGTTACAAATTGTACATTATAAACATGTAAATTTAAACTCAACAGAGAATATATTCCTGAATTAGGTCATTATGTACAGTGATTATCACAACTTTAATGTGTCTTTGCCATGTACAAAAATATAGTAAATATGTAGGTCACTTGATGGTACTGTGACATGAGCTAAAACTGCAATAACTATGCGCCAATGACTTTAAATGTTCATATTACTGTAAACCTTTGCAACATTCAATTGCTGTAAACAGTGTGAACATGCCAGACTAATCAAAGATATTCATATCTTGAAAACAGGTTCACAACTGTTGTTTCACATTGTTTCATTAGCATGCCGTCTGTATAATAAACTGTTTACAACAACACTGGTCAGATTTTTACTTTATATAATATTTTATGGAGAAAATAAACAACAAGGAGGGAGGTATACTCCAACTGAAACGATTGTAGATGCATCCGGATAAATTTGAGATTTTTCAATGATTTTGCAGCAACAAAGCACAAAGCTATTTTTATAATCAAAATGCCCCAATGGCCAATCAACTTGTTGCGGAGCATACCTCAAATTCAGGAGAGTACCCTCCACCCCCACTACTTGGACAACTTGTTTGATACTGCTCACTGTTTTTAAAATCAACTGTACACTGCACAAATGGGCATAACCTGTAAATATTTTGACTAAAATCAGTGTAATAACTGGTATTTATACCAACTTATCCCTGATGAACATCAAATCATGAAAACATTAAATTAAGAACAATTAGTAACAATTAAATTATGAACAAGATAATTAGGAACAATTAAAGACTTGTGATTTGCAATAAACAAATCAAAACCAGCTCTCTTCTATGTTTTGAACAAGTGCGAATTCCAGTTCTACACTGTCAACTGAATCAATTATAATGAAAAGCAATTCAAAGTTGTAATGTTGGCAAAACTTTGTTAAAATTCTCTCAATTTTGAGTAACTAGACCTAAAATCATATCTGAACTTAATACTGTGCATGGAACTGCTTAATGTTTGACTATTGTGCAAGACATCTGATGTGGATATCTTGAAGATACTGTACATTCAGCTTTAACATGTGTTACAGTACACATACTACTTGACACGTCAGAAGATTACAAACAAAATTTCCCAACTATAAAGTTCTGGGATGACGAAAATGTTCAATGTTTTTGTAATTTGTTGGAAGTGAAATGTCCACTATTCAGCAATCTTGAAACGAGTCAACAAATGAAGTCTATTCCAGGATGTATTCTGTGTGTCAAGTTTGACTGAACAGGGTGAATTCTTGGTGATGTGCTAGAACGCAAATGTCTGTGTACCAAATTTGGCTCTAAATGGACTATGTGAATTTGAGATATAAGCAGAATTATGCACAAAAAACAGATAAAATTGTCAGCCATCTCAGACAGCTGTTACCAAGTTTTGAATAATTGGTCTATAAAACTCCAAAGAAATACAACATAAGAAATAAAAGACTGACAAATGGAATCAAACATATAATCATGCCCAGTTGGGGATTAAAAGTTCTCTTTTCAACCTACCAGAAAATGCATCAATAATATACACATATTGTGGAAAACATTTCTTATGCAAAAAATGTGTGGCAGTAGAACGGAATGATTATTTCATAACATTTGACAATACATAGCATATAAGAGTTTCTAATATGAACCGTGAAATAATGTGCCACATGATTAAGCATCAACTAATCATAGAACACATACTCAATCAACAGCAAATTTGAGACCATTACAAGCTATGGTTCATAAGAGTTCATATGTTTTTATAAAAAAAATCAAACAGACCGTTGGACAGATGACAGAGTGACAGATCACCAATATGAATATAGTTTCATGTAGTCAACAACAGAACTAAACAAACAGATACAAATTTGAAAAAGCTCCAAACTCTCCTCAGAATGTTGCTATACTGTATCTATATTATAAGCTCATTCGTGTGTCCATGTATAAACTTACAAATGTTTGAGTACAGAATAAACTTACTGCATGCACCACACACAGACCACAAAATATGTTGATACATGATACTGTGTATGAGAATCAATATTAAACATTTTCAGTTAGGCTGAAGTTCTTCTAAGCAGATATATTTAGTTGTACTCCAACATTTGAAGTTTAATGAAAAATACTGCTACTACAGCTATCTATGGTGGCTTTCAGCAGGCAATGTATTAAGCAGGTAGTAGTATACATGTTGCTGGCACTGGTTGCTGTCTCAATAACTGCAGATTGTGACTGACATGGTAAGCAGGTAGTAGTATACATGTTGCTGGCACTAGCTGCTGTCTCAATAACTGCAGATTGTGACTGACTTGGTAAGCAGGTAGTAGTATACATGTTGCTGGCACTAGCTGCTGTCTCAATAACTGCAGATTGTGACTGACATGGAAAACTTGTATAAATGTTGCTGGCACTGGTTGCTGCCGCAGTAACTGCAGATTGTGGCTGACTTGGACAACTTGTATAAATGTTGCTGGTACTGGTTGCTGTTGCAGTAACTGCAGTTAGCTGCTGACTTGGAAAACTTGTATAGAAGTTGCTGGCACTGGTTGCTGATGCAGTAACTGCAGACTGTGACTGACTTGGAAAACTTGTGTACGTGTTGCTGGCACTTGATACTGCTCCAGTATTTGTATATACTGCAGTTTGCTGTTGACTTGAAAAGCTAGTAGTATACATGCTATTGATATTGGCTGCTGTTTCAGTACATGTATTTACTGCAGTTTGCAATTGATTTGGAAGTACAATACTATACAAGTCACTGGCCATGGCACTGGCTGCTGTCTCAGTAGATACAACAGGTTCAAACGGATCACTTTGAAAGCTACAATGACCAACATCACTGTCACTGGCAGCTGGTTCAACTATAGAAGTGTAAACATTCTGACTTGACACATTTGATAGTGATGCACCTGAAATAGAGTGCATATTCATCATAAAACATCATCATCCTTTAGTTGAGTGAATGTGAGTGAGTTAATACAATTAGAACAAACAACTTTAAAAAGTGCACCATTAATTGCCACAATATAATATTCATATATTAATTGAATGACACAGTTTCAGGGTAAAAAGAGGTTTTGTCAAAGTCACCATTTCTAGCCTCTAAATACCTCAATAAATGCAGATTAGGAAGGCGTTGTTATGATTGTACAATCACATAGAGAAAAGTCAAATTACAAGTTATGGAAGTATAGTCCTCATTTTAATCTGAATGAGCAGATACTGAAGAGTTGTAGCCTAAACATGATTATGATTGAAAGAAGAAAAATATCCTACAAAGAATAAAAATAGATACAATCTAGGCACAATTAATATCAAAGTCCATCTATTTAACATATCAGAGGGAGGAAGGGAGTATGATCAACATTCAATACTGATAAAAATATTGTGAAAGGGTACAAAAATGATTTATGCACTCGTTCTAAGCACGGTTACTAACCATGCTCTAAGTACATGTATCAGATTTGGGAGAGTTGCAATAAAAAAGAAACATGTTCCTTATGAACAATGGCTATATTTTAGGTGGATATAGGTTGCTAGGTTGTAATAAGAGTAGATTTTTGAATGACATTCCTGACATATTAAGTTAATGCAGATTTTGTAGAAACATTTTTACCAAAATCTCCAAAATTATATGCACTAAACCTAGCCAACACTGAACAGCACCAAGATTATACAATAAGTTTGCTCACTGACCAGCAATTGCCCATGATCTGCTGTGACAACATTACCCATAGTGGAAAATGGACACAAAATGTAAACAAGTGTACTCTAGAACCTTCTCTTTCATTTCATTACAGACATGGCATATATTAATATTTTCCATAAAAATTTAATTTTTATAGCAATTTTTGGTAAGCTATTGAGAATGTCACAGAATCCTCTGTTCTTGTAATTAAATATATGACAAATGAAATGTCAGCTCATTTTTGATCAAGTGCATACATGTACCAGTTCTACACTGAACTAATGACTTGGACTGCCAGACAATTCAATATGTGCGATATGTCTAATGTATTCCCAAGTTGCTGCAAAAATGAACCAAAATAAATTTTCTTTTCACTAACAAATTTTAAAAAATCTGAAAAACAGGTTTATCCATATTCTAAGTTTGAACAGAATTGGCCAGCACAATGTAGAAATAATACTCTACACATATCAAATGAGGTTTTTAGGCTATTTTGGGGTCAATTAATGGCCATTGTTCAGCCATAATATATCAGAACAGAGGCAAAAATTTGGGTCATTTGTACACCATCATGTATATACCATATGTACCAAGTTTAGGGAAAATCGGTTCATGAACTTTGAAGATAATGCAACGGACAGACAAACAGACAGAACCCAAACCGTAAGCACCCAATGGCACAAAGACATCCCTCTCCTGCAAACAAGTTTAAAATGTCTTCATACAAATTACATACAATAGTTCTAGAAATAGAAAAAGTCAGCTTTTTGATTTTTGGAACACACAACAAAACAAATATGACACAATTTCTTACCACTTTCATGTTCAGACAGAATATCATATGCTTTTTCTGAGTTACCATTGCAGAAAGACATGCATCTTAGAATTTCTTCCTTATTTTTAGTTCCATTGAAGACACTCATTAACACGACAACTTTAGCATTGAACTAAAATGTAATTTAAAATCAAATTACAATCATGATGTGACAACTACATATCTAATGTAACAAAATATATTTAAAATCTAGTGTCTTTCTTATTGCTATGTCCTGTTAATTCCAGAGTTTCATTGTTTAATGCATTCAATATTTTTTTATCTCTTGCAATACTGTACAGTAAATTCCATAAAGGCATGAACGAGGTTCATGACAAATTAATAAAATTAAACATTTTATAAATAAAATTAAATGTTTTATAAATACACAAATTTTTATAAATCATAATGACTAATAATTAAATTGATCGGATAATATTGTAACATTGCCACAAGTTCTAACAAATAAGTTAGTTCAACATAATTTAATCAAAAAGTGCTTTATTTTGGGCTACTAGTATTCAATATTTAATATTTCAATTTGAAATAACGCTGATAATCAGTAATCACAAATTTTTATAAATATTCCTATCACTGTATATCACTACAGAGAGATAAATAAACTTTGCAATAGCATACTTTATTTTAACAGTACACCATGGGGGTGTCACAGAAAACTTACCTGATCCTCTAATCGGCTACTTGTAAAATCTACAGCTAGATTTTCCACCTTGGATTTTTTTGATTCATTGCTACATTCTTCATCAGTTATCCCTTCATCACTGGTGTTATCACTGGAGTCAGTCTCTTTATTACAATGTTTGTAATGATCACTAAAGCAATCTATGTCAACAGATGCATTACAGTGAATGCATGTAACTTGTGGGGTCTGTTTTCCTGAAATTAACTATGATAAAAAAACAATACAAGGTTATTTATTACCTTATATCACTTGTATATAGAGCTGATTGATATGAGTAATGCCATGAGCTAGTATTATTCATGAACCAAAGATGAGGTGAATAAATAACCCATGATGCCATTATTATTAACCAGCTCTATGAATAAGTGATATCAAGTGACAACCTTTTTATCACATGACCATCTACAAGCATCAAAACAACAAATAAATCATGCTTTCATGGAACATTCCTTACAAATTACAATTACAAATTTATGCTAATTGGGCATGATGTTAATTAATTTTAGTGGACAAATTTAAATTTAGTGGACATGCATTTGCAAAAAATTACAGTCGCTGTTGGTTCTCAAAATAGGCAGAAAAATATGACTATTCCTACGGATGTTTTCAAAATAAACTTTCAGTTGTCATTAATATGAGGTTATTAAGAGGATACCAAAAAGTATTGACCGATGCGCACCGGAGGTCAATGCTAGGGTGTACAGTCTGAGTGCATACTTTGCGGTATCCTAGTAATAACCTTTTTATTATACATCTTTTCCTCTCGAAGATACAATGCCGAAAAGTTTAGTACAGAATCAGTGAACTTCTTTGTGTGGAGTCCGGTCAAACCATGATTAATGATTGCAGCCATGTTTGTTTTTATTATTAGAGGACGTTTACGGGCATAATCATTCCATATTTGGTAGGATGAAAATACACTGTAAAATACTGCAAAATTACGACACACTGTAACTTATGGCATTAGGGTGACAGATGTATAATAATATGAGTTAATGTCACCAAGCAAAATAACATATATACAGTACTGTGGTATGTCTTAAATTTGCTGAGTACCAATTAATGTGAAATGTGCTTTACCTAAGGTAAAGTTAACATGGTAAAATGTTTGTGTATATTACACTACCTGTATTTTGAGAAAATTGACCTAATATTTTTAGGGAAATTTCATAGAACATAATTCAAGATAGCAAAAAGTATCCCACCAGGCATCAAATATATATATATATATATATATATATATATATATATATATATATATATATATATATATATATATATATATATATATATATATATATATATTCACTCTGTCACCATACAGCCTAGAATTTGAGATATTTCATAATATGTCATAATATCTAGGAACCAATAGTAGAAGCATTACAAAACTAACAAAATGGCTGCCATTCATTAAAATACAGTTGGTGACACCCAACTTTTTTATGCCATTATACTTCGATTGACAAGGAGTACAATTTTGCAAAATGAATAAATTCTGCATATTTTCAGTTATGAGTAGATTTCTACCTTAATTAATCTAGAATAGCCAAAAATATGAACTTTAAATTTGTGCATGATGTACTAAATAAATAAATTTATAAACAAATAAATAAATACAAAGCATACAAGAACACTTACGTCTGAGCTTAATGATCTTGTCGTCATTTCTGGTTCCAATAACAGATTTTTTTGTAATGGCTTCACATAGGCAACAGCAGATCCTAGTATAGAGTCCTTTCTGAGAAACTTCAGCGAATATCCATATATAGGCGGCTTGAGTTCAACAAGCGTTTTGCTATTTCGGCCACACGTGCGCCAAATTGTGAATCCCATAGCATGTCTTAGCTTTGGAAATTCAGAATATAATGTATTCATGAGATACTCGTGATCGCCGCTTTTGTTTTGAAAAACAATTTTCTTCTCGCCTAAACCAGCAAGTTTCAATTGTTCCTTATCCGCAGTGCTTGGGACAAATGTGGCGTCTTTCAATGCCAGAACACAAAACTTATGTGTCCATGTGTTTGGGGGCGTCAAGAGAGCAATAAACTTGCTTTTAGGTTTTGAGCGACCTTTTCCAGAACGTTGATCCCTTAAACTAGGGAATAATTCACCAAGGGCTTCTTTACTAGAAAAGTCGTGTGTCGATTTTGTCAACGAACTGCTCGCGTCGCGGGAGCCCGAAGGCGCCGACAATATTGGCGGGGATATTTGTAACTGTGAATGACTTGGTTCATTGCGACGACTTGTCTGGTCTTCGGCCAATAATTTCGCCACGTCAGCAGCGGCTCGGTGAAGTGTTTCAGTCGCAGTTACCAAACGAGATCGACGATGATCAGCACCTCCCTGTTGGTGATGACTTTCCTTCGACATCTTGTTTTTCAAGCGCGTTGTGACTTTGGGGTTAAAGTTTGGGTCAAAGTTTTAGCTCCGTTGCGGCGCAACGGCGGTTAAATTTTTAGCTCCGTTGCGGCGCAACGGCGGTTAAATTTTTAGCTCCGTTGCGGCGCAACGGCGGTTAAATTTTTAGCTCCGTTGCGGCGCAACAGCGGTTAAATTTTTAGCTCCGTTGCGGCGCAACAGCGGTTTAATTTTTCCCTCCGTTGCGGTGCAACGGCGGTTTACTTTTAAACAGGTTTTTTAAAACACTTATTTAAATAAGCTGATTCTATTTTTCTATTCTTTTATTTATTCATTTAATTTTCTATTCTTTCGTTTATTGTTTTATTTATTTTTCTATTCTTTTATTTTTTGTTTTATTATTTTATTTATTCTTCTATTTTTTAATTTATCGTTCTATTCTTCAATTTAATCTTTTATTTCTTGTTCTAATTTTCAATTTATTTTTTTATTTATTGTTTTATTCTTTGATTTATTCTTTTATTTATTTATCTATTCTTTGATTTATTCTTTGATTTATTTACCTATTCTTTGATTTATTCTTTTATTTATTGGTGTTTTTCAATTTTGGCCCTAATGGCACACCATAGACATAAACGAGTCATTAAAGTGTTTATTGATAAGAAATTTATGGATAAATGCATCGAACATTATGCAAGCATTATTAACAAAATTGAGTGAAAAGTCTGAGGACTCGTAAGTAAACATTATGGTATATATGCCAACTAGACAATCACCGAAATCTGTTTTTAAAACTCTTGTCAGTAGACATACTGTGCATGTAATAAAGAGCTTTATATTTTCCTATATTTAAAAATTTCATTAATACAATAAAGACAATATGAAAACAAATATTGAACAATAATTTAAGTAACTGGTAAGCTGTGTCGTGCGCACGCTCATTCAACGATTGAATTATACTATCGAGAGTGTGTGGACAGGTGGTGTATTCGTTAAGGAAGCAACAACAACTAGAACCGATTGATGGCTTTTAGATTTCTAGAGCAAAGAAGGAAACTAGAAGTTATATTAAATAAACCTGAAAGTATGGTTGTATTGTTACTCCGTTACAAAACATATGTCAATATTCAGATTGTGTTTAATGTGAAAGCACTTTTCAAAGTGTTGCGATGATAAACACTTGTTCAATACATATTTCTGGTGGAAACACTTTTCAAAATGTGTGTCTGTAGTGAATTCCCTTTTCAAAGAGTTGTGACAGTAAACACTTCATTCATGTCTTTTATACGTTTCGTGATCATTAAAATGTGTGTCCAGTACAATTACTTTATAAAGTGTTGTGATAATAAGCACTTTTTTATACATGTTCCTGGTGGAAACACTTTTAAAAAATGTGTTTATAGTAAAATCGCTTTTAAATGTGTTGAACACTTCATAATTATGCATAGTATAAACACTTTAAGTGTTTCTAAAGTGGGAACAAGCTTATAAACACGTTAAATATTGTATCACAATACAGTAAAAATGTTTTTTATTTTAAAATTGCGATTTTAATTAATGTGTTTAATTATAAAACACTTGAAATAATTTTAAAGTGGAGACAAAAATGTGTCATATTTTAAAACACGTTACAATGATTTACAGTGTACCTTTGAGTCGCGAGCTACTCAAAGTACTAGAAGCAGCGGTTTTCAAATAATTAGCCTCAAATTGTATATACGATTATATAAGTCAATATTGAACTGTGTCAGAATGTTTGGCGACAACAAAAATAAAAACACGAAACAGTGCTGTGCTTGTTGCCAGTTGAACATGACCCGAATTTCAACTCGTGTGATTTCCAATTATGTCTCGTAATTAGCCTCGTGCATGTTCAATCAGGCTGGATTGTTTAATACTACTTGAACGTTATTTACATGCAAAAGTCATCTCCCCTCTGAGCAATATCAGAATGAGTCGTTTTGTATCTACATAACTACATACAATTTCAATTAAACCTGACAAAAACACCCTTTCAATTATATTTAACAGTAATGGAACCATAGAAACTATTAATGACTATTCTAAAATTGTCCAATTCAGGAGTCGTAGATGGTACCATTTGATTAACGAGTGTTTTGTCAATGCCATTGCATTTGGTAAAACGATTAGCGCGGTACTCAGCAACATGTATTCATCGCTTCAGGGCTTTATTAATCTGTGAACGTGTTTGACTTGCAAACGCAACATAAAAAGCATGTACAGCTACATATTATAGGATCCATAGTAACTTCCGTGTATGCGAAACGCAATTTGCGGCGAAATGTTTTCTAACTCCTTGATTTAAAAATAGGTAAAACGTGTCATTTTTGGCTGCAACACTCTTTTCAAGCGCCGCGGTCGCCGCGCCACGGCGTGCTCGATATGCGATGTAATGCAGCGCAAGTGAATGACATCGCTTTTGTTACACGAAATTCTAACACGCTGCGTGACGATCGTAGCGCACTGCTTGCCGACTGCGGAGTGCTGCTTGACAAATGTTGTGCAATAGATCAATTTTCCGGAAGTCGAAGATACGGCGTTTTGCATGCGCGCGCATACCATTTTGGGGTGTAACGTAAACTTGCACGCGTTACATTGTGCTTGCGGGTTTACCAATCGAAGTCAGTCAATTCCCTTTTACCGAATACCGACAGACTAGACTGACATGTTTGTATTTGCACCCCAGTTTCACTACTTCCGGTAAAGTGATCTATGCCACTTTCTGCTTAGACACTTGCTCCCAGCATGCTTCACACACAGCACGCCCTCTGTGTTGAGATTGGTTTGCTGCGCTATACGCCACCGTCATACGAACTGCGTGGCGACTGTTGTACGCGCATGACTATTGTGATGCTTTGAGTCTTTATTTTAAGAAGTAATTACTAGTTTAAAATGATGCATACATGCATAGACCCTCCAGTAGAAACCCTACTGGAGGGTCTGTGATACATGTCATATGCTGGAAAGGTAAACAGGCCACGCATGTAACGTATGCAAATGTGAGGTATGTTACTTGCATGTGTGTTTTGCCACGTGGACGGTATGTATGTTAGGTTTCATTATGTACATACACTTAATGGTTAATTATTAATGGTTTAATGAATGATGGTTTAGACTCGACAGCCGGTGATTATGTTTACTTTACTACAACCAAGCTTTGACGACAAGTAAACAGAAGAACTGAACGCCGCCAAGCGAAATCTATTAAAAATCACATCATTCAGTGTGGCCACACTCCGCTGCCAATATAATACTTAGTACTAAGTTAATTAGGTCCACTCTTACTGAATGTACTATCTGAACACATGATATGCTATTGAAACATCCGAAAGTAGACCATATTCCGTTTACTGCGAGATCCCGCGATATACGTGGACAAACAAACGCCGCGTGGGATTCAGAAAACGCGAAAGTATTTGCTGGGGGTATTTCCATGTTTAATACTGTGATATACCCATTTGATAGCGGTCATTTTTTATGAAGTAAGGATATCTCAGCACCATATTTCCCTCTGTACGCATGACATTTCGACAAAAAAGAAATTCAAGTTAAAAATCAATTCATTCAATTCTTCGACAGACGTTCGATCAGCGTCTTCCATACATTACGCGAGATCTCGCAGTAAACGCAAAATCATAAATTTTTGATGATTCCGGTGATATTGTAGTGGTCAATGGACGCAATATAATGTTACATTATTCTCTTAATCGAAACATTGTGTGTCTCTTTTTTCACTCTGAATGAATATTTCTAGGATATGCATACTATTATTGTATGGCATTGTGAGTTCTTATAAATACTTACGGTCCACGGTCTACAGAGATCAACTTTGCACTTTAACAAACCAGTCCCAATCATGTTTACATGTGATTGTGCATTAACGGATACGTGAAGTGACATTGTAATACTTCCATTCGCAGCGTTAAATCACCCGAGCCAAAGTTGAAGTGAGTTCAAATGAAAAGCTACAGATTGGGTGATGCGAAGCGAGAGGACGGGGATTATTAGTACACCAGAAATTACCTACGCGCTTCTGATATGTGTTCGAGACGCAACACCAAACATCATAGCGATACAACACATCAGCTGACTGGGGTATATATGGCTGTAATACTCGTCACTAAAGTAAACTGTGTTATATTATCAAAAGATCATTCACGGTACTCGTTTTCGCCTCTCAGATACTTTTCATGTTCTTCCGTCATCACGTTCAAATACCACAAGCCAAGGGAGCAGTGAACGCGATGACAGAAGTGAATTTAATTTGTGGGGGTAATAACAAGACTCGTGGCTATCTCTCCCTCTCATTGTTATCTGGTCGGCCATTTTCGTCTAAGTGGTTTGCAAATGCTTCTTCAGCGACGCCACATATTTTACGCCAGGTTGTCCTCTTTTATATAATAGTACAGTATGCATAATGACCGCAAGAATGGAACCTTCAGTGTCAACATCTCTAGAGCCATATGCGTATACAATACGACATTAAATTTAGACACTAGTTCCATTGATCTATCTGTCTTCACAGCACAAATGTATCCTGTCCATTAGTGACACTAATAAGGACATCCCCGGTTACAATAGAATGCACCGGATGAAATATAAGTAATGAAATAAATAATGTACATTCGCGGGATTTGCATGCTTCACCGACAGGTTGATACAGGATGATACAGCATATTTCATACCATACTACGATTTTAATCTGGAGTTAAATATTTAGTATTTTGTAATTCGACGTACTTAAAGTTGAATCTCAAGTAAAGAACCCCCCACCCACATTTAACACGCGTTAAATGTTATCTACGCAGACTTGTCTACAGTAAAACAGCTAAAAATAATAGAATCGCTATACAACGCGCTACCTAGCCGGATATCGCGATCTGCTGATATATATTTACGTTGCAAACTAAGAATAAAAAGCCAATACCATATTATTTATTGGCATTTATTTCATGTAAACACACAATGTATTGTGTATAAGCGGCATGGAACCCACACCGAGTACAACACGACTGTGGCCCTTTGTGTTGAATGTATGAAAAAAACGTTCCAAATTCAGTAAAAAAAAAATACATCACGCAGACTAATACCTAATAGCAATGAGTCATCCAACATACGGTATCCGCGTTTTTTCAAACATTTTTCTTTAATAGTTGCCATGACAACGGCCGAAAATTTTTGCTCGTGCCTTCGCGCAAGATGTATCCTCGTACAAAACTTTGAGTCAAAATTTTGAACATATGTTAATCTAATTTGTATTTTTTTCACCGGATTGACACAATACGCGCATTTACTGCTCGCCTAAATCGCCATTTACACTCGAATTCATTGGTTAAAACAACGATGTTAAAAAAACGCCTCTACAAACAAGAACTGGAGACTAGATGACGCGGTTTATTTTAGCGTATAACAGTATGGAAGGCGTGATAATCACACATTCACGAGTACTGTTCTCGTGTTTCAAAAAAAATATCCAAGCATATAACGATTGTTCTGCGCATCATGAATTCAAACCTTCGATTTTGTCCGCGTTATTTTTGATTTGATAGGCGGGTGTCACATAAACTCATGGATTTCACTGTAGTTTGACGCAGTGCAGTTCAGTGATTTATGCGTGCTGAAGTTATGAGGGTGTCGTCGAGTGGTCGTTCTGTGAGACATGGACGTCTTTCTACATCATGACATCATCAATTATCTGACTTGGTATGTTCGGTCTGATGTTTACGCCTTTGAACACAATTATTTTAGGCCTAGTGTCCAGATTCGACTAGGTCTCATTTACATGTAAATCTGCCAACTTTGCAATTGCTTTTCACAACTTTGTGAGCAATTTGTTTTTCATTTTACGCTTTTTAAGTGCGGGGTCGATAATGAACATGACTTAGGTAAAATATATTAGAGAACGCAAAGTATAACAATTTTTGTATGGGGATTAGACGAAACTTTAACGAATTGTAGGGCTGAATATATTTTTTTTTTGAAATGGCCAACCCCTGTTTAATAGAGCACATTGCGACTTTCAATACTTCATCATCTGAGATCAATAGCCAACACAGGCAGAACATTCGATTGATCGTGTCTTATTACCAGCAATGTACATAGACCACTCTGTGTTACTTCACCGCTTGGCCTCCGATGTCAAGCCCTATGGAAGCTCATAGTGATCACATTCATTCGTTGAGTTTTAATCATAAAATAACCACGTAATCGAACTGTATATTTATCGAGAATACTCAAGTTACAAGATATTTCAAGATTTAGTTCAGCAAGCGTTCACATGTTCAAGTCTAGTAAACTTCAAATTTACCGAGTCTTGGAGTGTATTGAATGTTCAAGTTCATTAAGTGTTAAACAGAGCATAGAGCCAACCGTATTGTCTGCGTGTCTGGTGATAGGCTGATCAAACCTTCACTCTAGTTAGATGGACAAATTTTGAAAAACAAATGTTCTCCCATTACCATGGCAACAACTGAAAAAATGTCACTCACCATACGCGTGTTTCCTTTGCTATTAATAACTTACCACGTGCAGGCATTGACATTGTAATATATTATAAAAGATGCGCATTATGGCATTTCACGACTTTAGTTTCGTTATCAATGTGTTATTCGGTCATCATAATCTGACACAGCTAACATGAAAGACACCCACATACTAATTTTACCATATCGCATTTCGTCGTCTTCGAAACAGCTGGTCACACAGATGCCGTAATATACCGCATTCGGAGAGCAACAGTGCAAATATCGCGGACTGCATTAACCATGCATTGACGTACATCAAATATCAATAGAATAGTTACTTAATCGTTTTGTGAGTAATCTTAACACTGTAAACATGTTATTGTCATCCGATTCATGGTATAATCCGCGCGATTACCACCACCGTTTCTGATCAGCGCAGTACTTACTAAGGCAGTATATCATTAATTAGTATTCCCGAAGAACATTCTAGTGTATAGACAGAGCTTTTATTACATTGAATGTTGTCTTATAGATCTTACTAAAAGCATGTTTCGGATTCTTTTCAACAACCTGCTCGTCTAGCCGCTTGTTTCAAAACGAAACACATGCTAGCAGTCATTATTTATTAGTTTTTCTATTAAATATACATGTATGTTAGTCTCTTCCTTTTAATTGGCGGCGGTCGTCGCGCAGCGCGTGTTCGAATTTCAAACAAACAATGTTTTTCACAGGCGTTGTGTACGTCGCTATGAGTCCCATATCGAATAGGACGCGGCGCGACGATCACCGCCTTTTAAATGTCAGGCCACTGAAAAAATCAAACTGTTGTCGGACATTCTTATTCTCGCTTTGATAGTTGGAATGGACACGACATACATCCGAAATACATCCACAGATGTACCATCCTCGCCTTGGCGGGCGTGCACGACGAGCGTTCCTACGCCATACAATCGCGCACGTGCATGAAACGGTCGCACGTTTCTGTTTTCCGTTTTAAATTAAATTTATTACCCACTCGACGTGTACTTGCTTTATAATTATTTGGACATTTATACAGATAAGTCAGAGGCACATACACTTGCACGAATCGACATTTCAACGCAGTCGACCTGAAGGTGAGTGTTATACGGCGCGTGATGAATATGGAATTTGACGAAATAGTTCATACACGTATCGATGACGTTGCTTTCTAGATAATTGGGATGGCTTGTTACAATTTTAATTGCGACGTACGATTGCCAGCTCAATTCCCAATCCCCTTTAATAATCAGGTGATTGCTCTCGAATTTACTCGATGTAATGAGTACAATGTAAGCGTAATGAGGTACAGTTTAGAAGCCGTTACGTCATCCCACGCACTGGTCGTCGATGTCTGAAATCACACAACACGTAACATGGTTAGGTAATCGGATAATCTTACATCGTGGGTGAGCGATTTCTGATCAAACACACAATTTTCATAGGTATTGACTGACACCATCACTGTGTTGTGTTTTCCGATTTTTAATTTAGTGACCCAGTTAGAATTTTTGCTCGGAAATTCTGTATTTCTGTAACATAAACCAAGTCGGAATGTTCCGCCGCATCAGGAAGTTCGGATGCCCGTGTCTCGAAAGACGTGTATACCCCTGTCACTTATCGTCGTGTATTCGTAAGATAAATAAAAAATCGACATCTGGATAATTAAAACTCTAGTCATCTTATTTGCAGAGCAGAAAAGGTTTTGTCATAAATATGGCGGCAACTTGGCTTCAGGTAATAGACTTTTGGTCGGTATATTTACGCGTTTTATAGGCAGCGCAATAACTTAAGTTTTGCACATGACATTTACTGACCAGCACGGAATTTTAAAGCAAAGTCATAAAAATCCAACATATCAATTACACCGTGTTATTACAAGTCACGCTAATTGCGAGATGATTACAGACATATCGCAAGACAAACTAGAGATACTAGAGTTTTGTTGTGTCCTTGCTTATAATATTCTTAAAGTGTGTATTATGTGTTTTGTTTTTCTGCGTAATTGACGATAAACCCTCAAATCAATCTCACTCATTAATGTGTAAGAAAATTGAACATTTCTTAGCGTCTGCATATCTTTGATTTTACAACATTACTATTTTTAAGTCTAGAACATGTGTAGTGTTAGTGAAATTAACCAAAGAGGGCCACGACTTCGTATTTTCATTACTGTCACTTAATCCATGCTTTAATTGATGTCATAATTAAAATTCTTTGAAAATATTTTGCTTTTCAAAACGAATTAGTATTTCCACTTTGCTTTTCGATTTGCAATTCCAGTTTACAATTGCGTTTCCACTTTCCGTTTTGATTTGCAATTTGACCCACTTTTTGATTTGCAATTCTACTTCCATTTGTTGTGTCCTTTCACCCATGACCTTTGACACATGACCTCATCCCATAGCATGACGTATTCTTTGCAGGCAAGAGCCTATCGCGTATATCGTACCAGACATACTACTGCTTGTTGTGTTTAGTAAAACTTACGACAGCGTCAAAACGCAGGTCACAGGTAGCAAGTTTCCGATTACTAATGTGATGATAATTATTAAAGCTTTCGCAATATAAAAAAAATATATATAAAAAAAGGCATATAAACTCTTTATATGAAAATCCTAGTCATGATCTCAGTGATTTATGAATAATGCAGCAAGCCAGAAATCGTGTGTTCAAAATAGCGGCACACAAACGTCGTCAGTTGACACACAACGCGGTTTCGGAGATTATGCGCGGTGTTTCAGTAAAGCAGTGGCTGACCGAGCATAGGTTTTTGATTAAAATATTTTGTAACCAAACGCTTTTATGTTATTATTTTTCTGTCACCGCATTTGTAAATTAAAAACGACTATTATTATTGTTTTTATCGAAAACTGGAACATAATGTCATTTGGACTATTAAATGACATAGATACAGGTATATTAGCCGTACGTCACATGGGCCAATCGTTATGCGACAAGTTTACCAACAATCATAACCGCCGGCGGTGAAAAGATTGGCTTATCGCGAATCACAAATAATGCAATCACTATATTTATTTTCAGCTTTTAATAAATAATAAATGTGTTTTTTTTTTGTTTTTGTTTTTTTGTTTTTTTTTTAATTTTCTAAGGTAGGTAGGTGGCAGCTGGAAAAGAGCTATAGCCTTCAAATATGACAGAGAACACGGTCAACACTTCTGGTTATGCAACCTGTGAAACAGTGTAACTTATATAAAGCTAATGACATAGTTGTATTAAATTCGAGCAGATTGATGTCCGGTACGATATGTTCTCGTCTGCAACGAACGCGTTATGTTATTGCCACATTGCTCGATGGCTATGTGATGAAGTAACGTGTCAAAGGTCATGGGTGAATGAGTATAACAAATGATAGTGGAAAGTGCAAATAAGAAAGTGAGGTCAACACAAGAAAGTGAAAAAACAGAAACAAACCTGAATTGTAAATCGAAAGTGGAATGTCAATTGTAATCTGGAATTGCAAATCAAAACGCAAAATTAAAATGTAAAAAATGAAGAAAAGAAAACGTGTTCGTAGTGAACGCTCAAGTGTTCTTACCTGCGAACAAGTTCTATCGTTCATGTAGTAGAATACGAATCTGAAGCTGTTGTATCTTTACAAATAGGTCCGTGACACATTTATTTTTATTTTTAAAAAGTAGCTTCGGACACATTATTTCAATTTCTCGAGCTCCAAAAAACAGTAAAACTTTTCATAATTGAACGAGTCGTGTTTTTTTTTTTACAAATAGTTCCATGTATTGTCTTAATGACCAAGGTAAATTATTCAAATGTTGATCTTACCGCAATGTTCCCGCATATGACTATCTATAGCAATAAAGTAACTCAAATTTCGAAGAGCTTTCATAAAACTATATTAATTAACCTTAAGGAGGTAACCATGCTGCGACATTATTCCGATATACACGTCAGTGTTAGATGCATTAACTTTGTGAACGTGAATTATTTAAACATAATAACTAATCTATGGAATAACAGAAACATAATCGAAAAAGAAAGAAATTCAATACAGCAAAAGTACTCTGTAGCGACGTACTTCATTAATCTGCTACATTTTCTAATTTCCTCAGGATGTGCAACTTCTCTTATAAGCAATAAATTTTCTGATTATGTCAGCGTAAAAAAAAAGTCATTAACTTACTTCATTCAGTTAATATTAGCATAGTAAATACAGAACCAAAACGCTCATCTTCCGTAGAATTTCCGTTTTCTAAAACCAGATAATTATACACCTGTTTCCATGGTTATTTCTCAACTACGCCCTGGTTAGGTCATGCTGCATTTTTTACGTAATTACGTGCGGTCGAAGCAGTTTCAAACATCTTTCATCATAGATTGGCGCAGAACAAACTATTAAACTATATTTCAGTTGACCAATTTCCCTTTTCCTGTGACCTGAGGTGCATTTTTAAATTCATAAAATAAAGTATGTGGTATCAAATGAATATGCATGAGATAAATATTTTCCAGATACGTGCATGCTATTATCATAAGTATATTTCAGGTTATATGACATGTGCCGTCACGTATTTACTCACGTAAGTACACGTAAGTACCACGCCATGTTAATTTTAGCTCAGTCAAAATAAAAAAAAAATAAGTTAAAGCCCTTTTAAATTGCTGATGACGTCACACGTCTTCATTGTCGTCTGCATGGAATCGCACATCTCGGTGTATTTTAAGAAACAATATCGATCAGTGTCAATGTTGGTCTTAAACTACTTACTACATCGCAACTGACTTTCATTCTTTGTGTATGGTGGGTATACACTAATCTCTACTTCTAAGCAAAACAGCTAAACCAGTCTAAAGGTACGAATGCGTCACGTACCGGTATAATACGTTACAGTTTGATGGACACGTGTGTACGTGTTATCCCATCTGGTGATAATGTGGTACATTATATCAAATGTACATGTTATTAAACATAACATTAATTTCGAAATTCGGCTTCGTATATAGGATCCAATATTTAGACGCCCCTGTATGATACATTAGATTTGATATTGGAGTTATGGAGATTTTATACACTATAATAAACCTATATATTCAATCGTCTTTGACCATTTTACGAATTAATTATATGAAGACGTGTAATAATAATAATAATAATATCTTGGGATGCATTTTTTTCTAAAATTCCACAAAAATCAGACAAATTAATAAATATTGATAGTTATCTTCAAATTTAGAATAATAACATAGAGAACACATTTGTTTACACCTTTCAATTTCACCTTTCATCATCGTGTCGGTTTTTCATGATCCTGAGACAATGAAAACGATACGCCTGTCAGTTGGGATAGATCCGTGAAAAAAATATTTGTTATTCTTTAACTACCAGTCTGATAGCAAAATTATTTGAATGTATGATACCGCCCTTAAACGTGAGTAAATGTCAAAACGCACAAATAGCATTCTATCCTAAGGTTATGCCGTATGTTAACACGCTGTAAATAACTCAAATACGTTTATGAAATATATTGTATTGGGACATGGCAATATAACCTATGGGGGGGCATAGGTGAAATGTATAAGTAGAGGAGTCACTATATCGTGAGTCTGTTGCAATGTATTTTCTATGGGGATATTGCATTTTTATGGGGATATTGCATTTCTGTAAATATATAATACATTTTGTATAGGAGAAGCTAAGGCGGACACCACGGGTTTTGTTATGAATTGTATTACTTGACATTGATTTATTATAAAATCGAATTAGATTACACAAAGCAGATGACGATTTTTACTAGACAAAATCTCTAATTTTACTGACCCTGAAAGTCTGTTGGACGACGTCTCGACAATAATCTTGACTACTCTATTAATATATTACGATGTTTTAGAGATTTCAACTCGTTGTCTGTCATGCGTTTCGAAAATACACCGATGTACGTATGCAATGAAGACGTAATGGTTACATCATAGACGACGAACGGGTTGATTTAGAGCTCTCTTTTATCTGGCAGAGATGATGAGGCAGAGACGAGTGAAAGTATCCCATCATATTGACGTCAATATAACACAAGAGATTGAATGCACGGTCAACCATATTGCATTACAATTCTCTTCGTTGTTTAGGGAGCTAAGCATGTGTTTGTCGGTGTGTGTGACGATGAATGGTTTCAAAAATATTGACAAGCATATGGAGGTACATATGGAGTGGTCTACTTGTTGAAATCCTATGTCATTTACTCAATATTGATATCAATCATTTAACTAAGAGTTTTTATTCCCCTACGCAATATAGCATACTGTATATAGGCTATTTGAAAAAAAAATGAATGTACCAAAACAATCGAGTTTTAGACATTATATATGAGTACATATATTTATTTTCTATGCAAACTAAGTATATCATATTAAATTAAGGTAGCGGGACTATTATTTGCATACTTGTTTTCATCTTCTAATTGTGACCAAATGACTACAAATAGATCCAGGAAAGTATATATTTTTAAAATCGCCAGACTTCAAGCTTTTCAAAAGTGTGTTTGCCATGCCCGTATCTGCATTCTACGGTGCGTTACTTAATCAAAAGTGAAAAATTACTTTTTTTTTAAAAAAATAATTACGCATTTATGCTGGTGATAAGAAGTTTTTTTTCACTTTTCGTAGTTGTTCAATAGTCTGGTAAATTGAATGTGTCTGGTCAGTTTTATTCAAGCAACGCATTTTAAAAAGTAGTGTCCTGAATTTTAATTTCTGTTTTAGTCACATTGCCCCCAACTCAAACCACAACAAATTGGTAAATAATCCATGAAATAGTTTGTCTGGACTCATTCAAGTTCCTCTCATTGTCACCTTAAAGCCGTGAAAATTTGGTGTTAATCCGACGACAATAAGAGTGCGTTATTTTTTGTTAAAGACCTTGTATTTTGAAAAACATAAACTCCTAGAAAACGTCGATGAAATCACAGCAAAGATTTTCAAGCTTGTTTATTTGCACAAGCGATATGTTTTCCCATCAAGGTCTGATTTAACATGTGTAGGGGCATCCAAACGTGTAAGGCTATTGGAAACCAAAAAAATAAAGGAATGGGATAGCTATAGTTCAATAAAATCGGCAGATGAAAACACCAAAATCAATGATTTTGTTTGGAAAATGTTTGGAAACACTAATTGTGTGTCAGATAGCTGCTGATAACACACCCTAACATTGATTTGTCTTGAGTTAATCTTTGAAACTTATAGGCACACAGATTAAACTTGTGTTGTCGATTTTGGAAACACTACTGAAGCTGCATTGCTTCCCATCAGAAAATCTACATTTTAACCAACTTACATGACATTCTAGTTTACGTTGACTTTATCAGATGAAGTTTATAGTGCATTTCATCAATTAATAAATGAATGTGAAAATCGTAATTTTCAACACAAATAATAGTCTCGCTACCTTAAATTTCTTTGGTATACTAACAGAACTGATTTGAAGAATTGTTATTGAGATGTCAAGTAGAGATGTGACACGTCTAGGACTATAAATGTTTAATGTTGAGACATATCGGATTTCGAAATAAATGATGAACTCACATTACTTCAATTTCTCAAAATATTGGTTATTTATTGTACACTATATACCTCTTGAAGGAATGTATTATTTATGGTAGATTCAAATTTCAGCTAAAATGTCATTGAGTCGAGGTAATATATATGGCACGATTTGATACGTCAAAAACTGACAACAAATTAGGTGTTCTTGATTGATCTGACTTTTTGATATTATGTGTCTTTTGTCACCTACGTATAACAAAATAACAATTGTCACCGTAACGCCTAAGTTACAGCGTGCCGTGATTTTGCAGTATTTTACGGGGTATTTTCATCTTACCATATTAGGAAATGCAAATTCCAAATATGGAATGATTACGCACGTAAGCGTCCTGTAATACTAAAAGCGAACATGGATGACACCAGGGTTTGACCGGACTCCATACAAAGAAGTTCGCTGATTCTGTTCTAAAATTTGTGGATTTCGGCATCCCCATGGTGTATCCTTGTAAGGAAAAGATGTATCATAATAAGGTTAATACGAGAAGCCTCAAAGTATGCTCTTAGACAATACGTATTCTTTCATAGAGCTGTAATACAGAATATTCCGTAATTTAGCAGCCACGTGTCTAGTGCCATATATTGTTACTTGATGTATTCAAAAGTGCAAATTAGATTGCATGGATGCAACCAGGTTTGGCTGTACTCAATATACTATATTAATTGTCTCGTTAGTATAAACTATGGTCCAGATTAATATAATTGTAACTTCCATTGTTAGCTGTAGAGACAATGTGCTTTTTATCGCAGGTACAATAACGTGACACCTTGGAAAAGAACACAAAGACTGGTACACTTGTATCAAGTCATTAGTCTCTACGCAATTTTTCAGTTACTTCCAGTCTTCCCAGTAAATTGTTATTTCGGTTTTAACCAACAGTACTGTTGAAACCCACCAATTAAAAACATCCTTTGTATCCAATAAATGAGATACTGATATTGGTTCACTGTCTGTAAGCATCGCATTCTACGATATAGTAGTTATGTCACGTTTTCAGTTAATTACAAAATACGTGCAGTCGTTCACAAAAATATATTTATACTTCAGAGACTTTGAACATAACATTTTTCTTGAAATGAGTCTTTCATAATATATACATTTACTAAGTATTCGCATGTAACGTTTTTTTAAGCGGGCGATTGATACTTGTTCGCTGTCTGGAAAAATCACATTCTACATTTAGCCATCATGTCACGTATTCACAGCTAAATACAAAATAAGTGCATTCATTCAAAGAAAACACATTTATTTTCAATTCAGGGACTTCGAATGTAGCAGCTTACTTGATCTAAGTCTTTTTTGTTAATACATGCATTTACTAAATATTCATTTGCAACGACATTATACAACTGTTACGTGCTTAAATGAATGAATGTCAGGCTAATTTATAACAGTTACATTTCATTTAAATACTCGTTGAATTGTGATAGCCTTGAATTTAAATAAGTTTTCCGCGTTATAGATAGAGTTATCTTATTATTCCTTCTGGTATTGCCATAAGCCTTTTCTAAGGCGCGTTTAATCGTATATTTCAACTTTATACGTGTAATACAGAGCATGAACTATATATTCGCGATAGTGTGTCCGTATTAGAACGAGCACGGACCGAGACGTTCCCTCGCAAAATAAATATGTATCTATTTTGGGTTACCATGACAATGGATAGCGCACGGCTATGAGATGCCAAAATGGATTATCCATCGTATTGGGTTGTATTCTATAATTTCATGCATTTTTTTTTTAATTTTTAATTTTTCAGAAAATAGATAATTTTATATTTTGCTTTCAAACATTTCGATCAAGACAACATTAATAAACACATTGGTGCAACATTAATAAAGTAGTTACTATAAGAATATCGTATACACGTTTGGACAATGCTGCAACAACAAAAACGTTAATGGGAAAGGTTAAACACTAAATCAATCAAATTCCATGCTGGATGTCGGTGCGACAGTTGCAAAAATCAATCTTACGCAATGACAATCATGCACTGTTGCATTTTCATGACGAGCACACTGTACAGACAGAATGTAAATGCTTTTCTGGATTATTAACTACGTAAAAAAAATGCTGTGACAGCGGTCTCACGCATGGCTATATCTGGGATGACATTCTCTAAAGATTCAAAATTAAATTAATTAGATGTTCGGTATAAAACGTCTCTTATCGCCAAATGTCTTTTTCATAGGATTTACAAAACCCCTACTAAGCGAGATAAATGGGAGTAATGCATTGATATCAATCATTTCAGTTGATTCGTGAATCCATTTGATGTCGATTCATCTTAATATATTATTTTAGATAATGCTTTCAAAAAACAATTCAATAATCTTACGATAAATCATGTCACGTGATTTAAAGTTTGATTCAATAACTGTATGTACACGTTCGTTTGATATTCGCTCACGACTACCTTTGCACAACATATTATAATATCTGCATATGAAGCCAGCGGAACGGAAGCCGGATGTCAATTTAGAATTAGGTCGAGTGAGGTAATTATAATAGGGTCATTTCATAAATAACTGACCTAAGACGTCTACTTATCAATCTACCCATAATGAATATAGTTAACTAAAGTTTATTATTAAATAGTCATGACACGTCCTATTAATACTGTCCTATTTATATCTTACAGTTGTAAGGTATACAACGAACATACTCTGGATACTTTACGTCAGAGGACATTTCATATCATTATTTGATTTAAACGTATTTGTATAATACCCGGACTTACTGCACTAATACGCGGGAGTCGTAATAACTCAGTTGGTGTGACGTGTGAGCGCAATAGGTTAGCCTCAGAATGTTACATATTTGCTTAACACGTCTAGTATTCCCGATCTAATTAACGACTCAGAAGTAACGTCGATGTCATCCGTAATGATCAAATGCTAAATTGACAAAAGTTTTTTCGGATTGGTAGTAGCGGTGTGACTTATTCTAGTTTCTCCATATTTCGTTTCGTTTTAATTGACATTTTGAGTATGTGAGCGCAAACCAGTCAAGGATGCCAGTGCTATGACTTAAACTGAAAGCGCTGTAAGTGTAGGACAACCAATGAGCACGCAGTCAAACGTGTTTAATTGAGCGATTCGTGATTTTTTTGCTCAAAAACCATGCCCATACGTTTTCTTTCAAAACGCGTCTTTAAAATCTGTAAAACATATCTAATCCGCTACTTACGTACCAAATGTCAAATTCCAAAAGAACATGCGAAAAGGCGGTCGGCTCATTGATCCTAATCTACATGCAACAATTGGTTATATACAACACGCTACGAACCAGATTGCGTCAATGCTATCTATGCCAATTATCTATAAGAATAACCGTAAATGTTGATTTGATTCGCATACCTACGGCGCACGTAACTATATATATATATCCAAACACAACACGGTCATTGTTACTAAGATGCAGCACCAAAACACATCGCAGCATATAACACGTATCATGCTATCGAGCAGAAAAATGGCTTCGATTTGACCCATTTCGCAGCAAGATATGAATATGAACCTGACTGTCGGACCGTACGAGGCTGTCGTGACGCACGTTAACCGTAAATAATTAGATGAATGAACAAAATATTTCATTGTCATACTATCCTGCCGACGTGAAAGATTCGTTGTATATAACGGAATGTAAAAAGCCGTATCATTCGCGTACTTTTTTTTTCTCCCTGGTATCGCAATATTGATAATATGCTATCAATATCTCGCCCTTTGTGTGTTTCACAAAGGCGTCGAATATACATAGATATCATCCAATTCACAAATCAGTATAATTTATTTGATCAAAGTTATATTGGATACATCATAATACTATAACTAACATGTATACGTTCTGTGAAAGAAAGGTATTTTGCCTACGGGTATCCATCACACCGGGTATCATTCATTCCTGACGCAAAATAAAAAAAACTGCTGCTAGGCAACGGTACAATGCTGATCTACAGGTCGGATAATCATCATTTCATACTTCTTTTGTAGAGCCAACCTTTGAATCCTGTTGTAATAGATGTAGCCCGTGAGCGAGTAATCTCGTATAATTTGTGTTCTTACGCCGAGGTATCATAGTGGCTGTAGAAGGAAATCATCTGTGTAATTATCCCTGTACTTGTGATAACCAAGCACTATAATCAAACGTCAATGGTTATCGATAGTGATTAGGAAATACGACAATGTTCTACCGAGCGTCTGTTTTATGCTGATCAGTTCGTTTATAAAACAATATTACGTTAATCTCGTAATATGCGGTTTACTGTTATTGTGTAACCTGGAAACTCGTGTGTTCTTATCAAAGTTGCTTTCGCACTTCGTGTGAACTGCAAAAACAAACCTCTCACTGACCCGGCCTTCAGCGTTAACGTTCGTGTTCTCACATAGATAATTTAGAGGGCTACTTACATTATTCATGAAAAACAAGATGGCATTCAACACTAAGGCATTGCAAGTAAAAAAAACATAGATAAATATACAGTAATTAAAAAAACATAAGTAAATAATTAGGCACATTTAAATATTTTGACAATTGTGATTATTTAATAGATGTTTTGGATGATCTGCCGGAGAAAAATTGATTTCATTTCAAATTACTGTACAGCGCATAAATAATCCGCAAAATCTCATTTTCGCGCTAACTTACAATCTGTGTTTTTCCGGTGAATGTAGAAATGTGAATAAGTCTTGATATACTGATTTTATGTATGTGTGTTGTTGTTGTTGTTGTTGTTGTTGTTGCTGTTGTTGTTGTTGTTTTTATTGGCACAACACTTGATTTTATTAAAACAGAAAGGTCTAGCAATATGGTCTTCAAGTTAAAAACTAAGACGTAAAATACAACACGACTAGGAATGATAAAACTACAAAAGTAAGAAATAAAGTTTAAATATTTCCAGCGAGAATATCAGTATGCAAATGACGCTCAAGTGTGATACATCGATTCGTGGTACTCCGCGAATCCATCTTTTCGACAATCACAATGCGTTGGGTACGGTATTGTTTTTATCGTACATATCCATGAGTATACAAAGGATACAAATAATTATATTGTAATGTTTTCTGCAAATACCCTACAATTGTGATGTTACTTTACAGTTTGGGTGACATTTCAGCGTAATTTACGCATGAAAACGTCAAGAAAGCATGTTTTAAACAGTCGTCACGGTTATGAGTGCTCAAAATAATTGTCAATCCTAGGTTTATACAAAATCAAAGTGTCAATCCTAGGTTTATACAAAATCAAAGTGTTAATCCTAGGTTTATACAAAATCAAAGTGTTAATCCTAGGTTTATACAAAATCAAAGTGTCAATCCTAGGTTTATACAAAATCAAAGTGTTAATCCTAGGTTTATACAAAATCAAAGTGTCAATCCTAGGTTTATACAAAATCAAAGTGTCAATCCTAGGTTTATACAAAATCAAAGTGTTAATCCTAGGTTTATACAAAATCAAAGTGTTAATCCTAGGTTTATACAAAATCAAAGTGTCAATCCTAGGTTTATACAAAATCAAAGTGTTAATCCTAGGTTTATACAAAATCAAAGTGTTAATCCTAGGTTTATACAAAATCAAAGTGTTAATCCTAGGTTTATACAAAATCAAAGTGTCAATCCCGAGTTGTTTGTTCAATCTCTGGGTGTGTTTATGCACGCATGGTGTTAGTGATATAAGTGATACGTTCTAAACTTGTTGTCCAACCAGGCCAATTAGTGTAAACTGTAGAACTGGAGACGTCTACGCGAAGAAGTCGTTTTAAAAGCTATATGCGTTGATGTTTTATGAAACACGTTGCTTATATGACTTTTCTAGTATGTAGAACATTCCAACAGCACGAGTGTAGGACAAAACACACACACACACACAACCGATACCCAACAACACATGCTTGGAGCAGGCGCACACACAAAGAGACTAGCAGTTACAAGGCTCATAAAATATGATTCCAACTACACATTCGTGCAATCCCCGGGATTGCGGAGATGCTCTTTAATACTTCCTTAATGTTTCGGATGTTTACAGCGAACTGGGATAACAAAGAAACGCACATATTTATAAAATAAATATGACAAAATATGAAATTTTGAAATTCAGTGTGCACTCTGCGTTGCGATTGGAGCGACCGCAAACGAACGTTCCCGGGAAAATTGACGCGCTATTAAAACGTCTAAACGTCTATTTCCCCACGTCACGCAATATTACCGATATACGTGTAAAATCTTCATATGACGTCACTGTCAGCTTTATCAGTGTTTGAAAATAATCAATCTTGGAGAAGCAACCCAAAACAGAATTAATTACTGATACTGACAACTCAACCGTAATTATCTTGTAATGTTTTCTGCAAATGCCCTTAGGATGCTTACATTCCTTGACCTTTAGAGCCCTCCCCCCAATCGACAGGTCACGTCCCCAGAGAAATGGACATGGAACTGAATGTAAATGTGGAGACAGTTACTTCTGTACGTCCTTGCAGCCGATAAGATCGTGATTTCGTGTAATTATTTGGAAGTGTCTTGTAATTGCCCGGGGTACGGGATTGGGACTGGTATTCCACCTTATTTCATCCAAGACGATATGATTAAAGCAGATATCTTGAGAGCTGTCTGAATGTAATACTTTATGGATCAATAAAATTTGCAGGACGTTTTTTTAAGACTGTATACATGATAGATTGAACACTAATGAATGAGACAGTCTAACGCGTAATCATATCAGCGAAAAATTAAAGGCGATGTGATATTTTATTCATTGATACACGTGTTTGGTATTTGGTAGACATTCATTTGAAAATAAACCTTGTTTTAGGGTTGTATATAAAGTCTCCTTCTATTATATTGTCGGAGAAATATCAGCTACATGCCGGCTGCGATGGGAACAACCCTTTAAAATGGGTGTCGCGATATTCACTTTAAATTCATGAAACAAACGACCTGCGACGAAAGCTCATTGAACGCATGAGTCCACTGTCCCGATAACGCTAGTTTTATAAATAAACCCGACAGCAAAAGGAAATGACACATTATACACATCTTTTAATAAGATTATGTTATTGTGAAATCTAATATTTTCTATCCTGTAATATTAAGTCTATTCTTCACTACTTTGAGTAGTAAAACGTGCGCGCTAAATAATTTGGATAATTAAGGCACATTAACACTAATAACTTCCGATAATAATAATAATACGTCATACTCTTGAAAAAATACTCTAGTTACTGTCAATTAGATCGCATTTCCGTCAGTACAATTGTCTATATCACTTGAATTATCGCCACCAACAAAAGAATGGAAATTCAGTATTTCAGGCAAAAATAAATACGTTTACTAATTTAATTTCATTTGTGTTTGTTAACTGTGTAGGTCATGTATACAAGGTATACAGTGCGCCATAATGTATTTATAATATAATTTCTTCGCTGAACGCAATTGATTGGCAGTAGAACAAAGACAAAAGTCTGGAACTGAGAATGATACCGACTGATGCTAGGCTCAGGGAACAGGACTGTATAATGTATAAAATGAACACGATATTGTTGTTGACACGCTCGCGCAAATATAATGTCTGGGTAATATCGCGCTCATTTATCTCCCAAAGCACTCACCTAATATATATATATATATATATTATGGTACCATATATATATATATATATATATATATATATATATATATATATATATATATATATATATATATATATATATATATATATATATATATATGGTACCATAATATATATGGTACGAACTGAAGGATCTACCTACCTTTCAATACTCAGAGTAGTGAGCATAAAAACCGAGGAGGCGCTGGAAAGCAACGTAAGGTATGGCAGTAATTTGCAGACAGTTTCTCCCAGTTCCCATTTCCAGAGGAAATAGGTTGGTGTTTGGAATGGTATGACGATCACGACTATTATCAGGTCTGCTGTGGCCAAACTTGCCAGAAAGGTGTTGGTCACGTTCTGGAGACTTCTGCATTTCTGTATTGAAAATATCACTAATACGTTACCGATTAGACCAACCACGAAAGTGATCGCGTACACTAGGACGGAGGGTAGCCATACTTCAATCGGCGGCGGTCCTGGCGGGGAGAACGTGTCGTTGCTATTATACATGTAGTCGTTAACGGAGTAACCGTCGCTAGGATTTCCAATCGCGGCGATGGTTGGAGTCCAGTGAGAAGAATTGCTAACGTACTCCATCACTCGCGTTGTAGCAGACACCAGCAAATGAAGATCAGTACGAACGTATCATTCTGTACAATGTGACTGGGTATTCTCTTCAATAACAGTTTCTTTATAGGAATACTCGCAATGTACTTGTATCAGCGATAACACAAACTGATATTAACAGCCGCGAACGGTGTATGATGACTCTATTTTACCGCTGACAATGAAATACACCCCGCAATGCATGACGGTATGCCAGGGGAAGCTCTCTTCAGTGCTTTTTGTCCTGGTCGCGGGTGTCTCAGTTACGCACGTCACACATATATCATCCAGGAAGCGTAAACCCTTGACCTTGTTTCAGAAATCTACTTACATATGATCGGCACTGTGGGGGAAACGCTACATCAACGCTACACCTAGAAATATTGATATGAATATAAGACTCATTGCAAACCAGGCCTCAGCCGATGCTAAAGTGACACAAACGTATTTCTGTTAACAAATAAATCCGCGATCGATGACATTTTGTTAGATTCCAGCATTGTGTATCAAATAAAACAATTAAATATATGTCCGTTTGCTACAGGGGGCGGAGTATTGTGTTATCATGTATTTAATCGCGCGAATATTTGTAACGGTAGTAGTGCTTGAGTCGCCAAAGTATGGTTTCCATACGCAGTTTCAAGTTCCACGTCTATCGGAACAGCCAAAATATAATTTCCAGTCGGTATCATGGGTAACAACACGTCACCAGACTATTCTCATGTAACCGGAATGCAACCTGATCACTCCATCTAAACCTTTTTGCAGTAAACTATTATTATTATTATTATTTGATCTTTCACAAATATGCCATCATGCATTTTTATCTTCAATTTGTCAATATGAGTAATTAGGTATGCAAATATCGGGTAGTCCATTAAGTTGTTATACCGTTATCGTTCTCGTACCCTTCATTTAACTATCAGTAAAGGGGTATGTCCGTGATGTTTGTCATGTATGTCTGTCACTACTTAAACTTGATAGCTCATTATAATGCAATTATTTGTCATTTCTGATATAATTATGTTGAATGCAGATGGAATTGCTGCAAAAAAAAGTAAAGTAAATATATCTATAAACTGTTATAATTGCTGCACAGATACATAGTGTCTATTATAGTTATCATTCTCGTGCGTTTATTGTTTTAAGTTATTAGCAATAAGTAGCATAATTTGTAGTATCTATACTAAGGAAAAACGACAACAAATCATGGCCTCGTTGTGCATATGTTACGCAAATCAGATAAACAAACAATATATGTTACACTCGTTGTATACGTCACCTGGTTTCCAATATCGAACGTGACGCAGCACGACGACTATGACAATATAATCAATTTGATTTTAAATCATAATTATAACTTGTACTATGTTAACGGTTGGTTTCAAAAATAAAAGTGAGTACAAGTGTTGAAAAAAAAATGGTTCAACTACGCTATATAGTTTGAACTCAACTACGCTATATAGTTTGAACAAGTATATACACCCCATGCGTAAAACACTCTTATCGCGAGACATACTTAAAGTCAAGTCAATTGTACGCTCGTAAAACAGTCTCGGTTAAAGCTGTATAATTCATCGTAGAACACATAAGCGGTATTCACATCGTGACTGTCAGGATACCCCGTACACTGTTATTGTATATATAATGAGATTGTATTTATCGTTGACTGCAGTCGCGCTTTCTAATCGCTTCCTGATTGATATCAGCGTTACCGAAGTCAATAATCACACCCGTGATAAAATCGGATAGTTCACTAAATTGACTTTTTCATCGAGATTGGATACAATTTATGGTTGATCGCGTCACGTCCCCGAAACCCGACGTTAAAAGTTGACATCTTTACATAATAGTGATTTTGATTTATATATTCGAGAGAAAACAGAAACCCAACTCATGTTAGTTATGATCTTTGCCGTGAATGTCAGAGTTTGTCCTCTCTTTGAGTAACATTTTAAAATATTCTTCTTATTATTTTCAAATATAGTCATCAACTTTGCTGGATTCATTAGTCTATATTTGTTAATACGAAATATTTCGTGATTGATCATATTGACAGCTCAATTTAATATGAAAGTTACAATGATGTATCACCCATGTGATCACATTTCCCATATTACAGATTCAATTCGACATACTACAGTTTATTTACATTTTAACTTGTCTCGTAATATGCGCCACTGATGTTTTATTTGTAAATGCCGCTGAGATTGAATTGCTTCTTTTAATAAAAGGGACATTGCAAGAATATACGGACCTTTTTATTTGCACCTATTTTGTACGCGAATAAAAACGGCATTTGAGTGCATAACTGTTGGTGTAACCAACGCAACGTAACATTTGTAAATGTTAACAACATTCGGGAAAATCCACCCCCCCCCTATTTGATCAATGAATGAACGTTCTCCAAATATGATAACTGTACTTTAATGGATGTCCTCATGTCAAATTCGAGATTAGTAATTTTTGAGACTCACTTCTGGGATGTCAAGGTTACACGAATATAAAAGTCATAAAGGTATGAAACATGTGTCAAACATCATATCAGCCCAATTAAACATCTACTAAGTAGAAAATATTGTAAAATAAACCCTCAATGCAAGATCGCAAATCCCTGTGTTAAATATTGTGGTCAACAGTGACATTTGTGGCTGTAGGGTTTGTAACAACGTATATGTGCATGCCATATCTACTCCTCTTTGTGTCAAAATAGTTGTTCACACTTTGTTTAAAGACCCACTAAAACGTTCAAACTCATACAAACTAAGTCTATTTGTAAAAATATCCCCGGTAATCTATAATATGCTAGAAGTTTGTAAAGGTGGGTTTATTGTTTACAAACAGATCAACAAAACATTTTTACGTTATTAAAAAAGGTCGATCTACACACTTCTGCTGCCCGTATGCGGTGAATTATATTAAATTTGGCCAAAGCAGCACAATTTTGTATTAGTTTAGTTTTCATTAATCTGTCATTACCAGCCGCACAACTCATACATGTAAACCGTAATATTTATGATGATGTACGATGTTGTATTCAGTTCAAGTATTTATGTAATTTTACTCAACACCCACTGATCGAATCGTACGTCATTATTATTACGAAACGCTGCCTTCATTAGATTGCTCACCTACGTCTATGTGTTGCCATGTAAGAGTCCAAACAGCTTCTAATACTTTAATCAAAAGTTACTCTTTTTTACACTTTTCAATAACTTGTTACAGTCCTTATAAAACATAGGACACAACGAGGTCATGCAGTAATCAGGAACTACGTTACGCGCACATTTTTACATGATTAAAAATTTATATAATTCTGCCTATAGAACAGACGCATAAATTGTGTAAATTAACTCTACCACAAAGGAGCCTAAGGATGTAATTGACAGCTATGAAAATGGGGGAGACATGTGACGGAAATGTGGCGTGACAGCCATGTAATATTGTGTTACATAGCTCTGTGAGAATAGTTTTTAGAAATGGATCAAATCTATTGCGTAAATTTGATGTGATTGAGATTTCGATATTGCATTTCAGATTTAACTATTCATAATTGAACCTACCTCGCGACATTTACTTGTAAACAACGATTAATAAACTATGATTATTAAACCATGTGTCCTGAAAACATAATTTCAACCGCCCTATTCCACTCCCTCCCTCCCCCAGGGGGTTCAAACATACCAGTCAGTAATTGGTTAATCCGTGTCAGGGATATGTAACGATGTATTAAAAAACACGTCGTAGTTGATCAGGGATCTAAAATTGATAGTGACGGTTAATATTGCGACTAACCAACAGGGAGACAATTGGGGCGAACGCATGAATTAACTTTCTCAAAGACCTTGCCATTTCGGCACTACCAGCACAATATGGTATTCATCATGGTAATATATCACTTGAAATACATATAGACCAATATACTATAATTGACGACACGATTTTCACGACATGGCTTTACAGATATTGACTATTGGCTATTATTCATTACTGTGACTATTCATGAAATATAAAAAAAAATATTACAAACGATACATGGTATTCAGTAAACCTCGATGATGATAAATAAATCACGCTTAGTAACAGCCTGTGGTGGATTTGCGCCAGCTTTTCACTTGAGCGACCCTTTCTGATCTGATAACTGTGTGTTTTGTGTCCGTTTTATCGTCAACATTAAAACGATGTTTACAGTGTCTACTATATTCAACATTCGCGAGTACCAGTAAAACCCTTTCACGTCACGTGATCTCCTTTTACAAATGTTGTATATTTTGATACACCTCAAGGAGAACTGTTTTACAGAGCTTGTCTGTAATTCGAATTCGACACTTTTAATTAAACTAAGCAAAAGATAATGAATTTATCATCAAGTGGCGCCAAACTGTCGCCCGTCATTTGTTATTGATATTACATTACACGATTTGTGTAACAAAATGTAGTTCATCTATAACGAAATACACAATATTTATAATTTGCCGCATTTGATATAAACATCACGAGTGACCGTATTGTGATCGCAGCAGCTGTTTCAAACAAATGTTGACCCGGAGATTAGTTCATTGATCAAGCACAGAATTTCCGGTGTTGTGCAAAAAAAACTTTAAAATGAAACAAAGGTATTACATCATATGTGTCGTACATTTCACTGATTCAACTCAATCTCTGTGGATTTACATCATCTGGTATACCTATCTAGATGCATAGATACACATCAATGGGAGATATATACAAATTTCTAAACTACCATACATCATACAATAATCACGTAACAGATCAATAATGCAAGACATTCAAGCAACACATACAATGTGACGACCTGAATTTGATAATAAAATTATCGGACGCTCAAAATCAGATAATGAGAGCTATTGTACAATCTGTCCCCACAAAAATGGAATCATGAATCGCTTTTATAAATCATCTTTGGATTGGATCGCGCGTTATAATAACTGAGGATATCATTGTTGTATGGCAAAGTAGACATAAATTGTTGGCAACGTTACTTTGGTAACGCCATGTGGTGTTAGTAGTACTTCAATTTTTTTATAATTCGCCAATTTATCAGCATTACATGCATCACTCGTAGTTACTCCAGTGTGGTCACATGTGTTTGTGCTTTGTCAACAGTTATTACCAGCATTGAATCAAATATACACGCTTATATAAAAGTTGAATGCAAAGACGTTCAGTCACAACGTCATTTAAAAAAAGGTTGTTCATAAATAAAAACGCTCTTTCCCAATCTAGACTTATTCAGCATTGTCCATTACACATGTAATGGCTGAGTTTTTAAACGGACTAGTAAGTGCTTATGTATTGTATTTTATGGTGTTCTAAGCAATCCTTTCAGTAACTTATAACTTCTTCTGCCATGTTTGTGGAGATTAATTTGTTCTCTTACAACAAAAGTCGCATGTCCTCTAAAACACCTGAAACAGCTGTTGCGAATTCAATGTTTCTTTTCATACATACATACATACAAATGGATTATGTAAGATGATACTTTTTTTTCATTTCATAATAGAGTTGACTTAAATGAGTGTAAACACTCAAACAGATATAGTATGTATCGAATGCATGCTTCTTTGAAATCAAGCAGTATCCCGTTTACCACACTGATCGTGTAGTTTACGCACGCGTGGCGTTTTAAGCGACATTATCTTCTCGCATTCAAACAAAGGAGTATTGGCATATATTACCTTGTAGACAGGCATAGTAATTTAAACAGATCTATTCTAATATCACTTGTTAAGTATAACTGCGTGATCATCGCGATTGAAGACATGATGGTGTTGAGTCCATATATATTTCTCAATATTTTAACCACATGTGGTTGAATCACGCGTCCTATTTACTGTGGTCTCACGCGACATATACAATGTTTCTACATGAATTTTCGAACGCGCTCTGCGTGACGTCTTTGACGCGCTGCGTGGTGTTTCTTCCTCGGAGTGCGTCCTGGAGTGCTAACAACATTGTCAAGATGTCAAGCGTGGATAGCATGGTGGTCTATTTTTGGAATTCTGACATCTGAGTTCGGCTTCCTGGTGCCCAACCATGGCGCAGACTATTAATACACGTGTGTACGTGTTTAAACTTCTAGGCTGCGTCTACGTTGTATGAGTCTTGATTCGTGTGTCTAAGTAGGCACAAATGTGTCACGATAGTGTGATATCAACACATCTCACCTAACCTCTAAATTTGCATAAACTAAGTGATACGTCGTTATTTATTACACTTGGCCCAGATGTCTCTTATCCAATCAGTACGGCGTTCTCATAAATATTGTGCGATAACAAGATTCTAAAATGCTATGTAATACCAGTATACATCTGTAGACCTTACGATAAAAATTAATTGTATATTGTGATGTAAGATGTGAAAGGAATATATGAAGCAAATGTTAAGAGTGCAATTGTAACTTGATTTATATAGGTGACTTAAGTGGCTTTACTAAGATTATTGACGGACATGGTTCATATAAAGGCAATTCTCTTGTTACAAGTAGAACTGTGTGAAGTATTTTTATTCAGTCATTTAATACATGCATATGTTGCAACTTTCATTTCATTCGTGGCTTACGCCTGAGTTTAAGTCACCTACATTCGGTAAATGTAATTATAATTATCTGCGTCAGTGTTTCTAATTAATACGGAAATAAAAAGTCATCGTAACGACATGTGATGAATATAATAATATTTAAATTAGCGCACATGGATCCAAAGTGGCTGTTATAGTATTCAGATGTTACCATATAACATATTTATATACATAGAATGGCGTTAAAAAATCTAAAGTTGTTATAGTATTAGCTTTAAAAAACACTAGGGATAGGAATACATTCCAAATTCAATAAGGAGCATGCATATGTTTCCACAAGCACAGATGATCGTGATGTCTGAGTTACAATAACCGTATAAGAAATTATGCCTTTGCGTATACATATATTAATTACTCAGCCTAGACACCTATAATTTACGCGACTCTTACTGCTGGTAATGGTTATGTGATCGCGTTGACGACCAGCACTGTTAAAGGCTATTCAAGACGTGCCAGTATGTAACACTATCAATGCATTTACCGTACCCCGCTGGGCCATACCAATCGTCGTATTACGTTTTATGTGTCACATGCACGCTATAACTGTCGCATAAAATTATACAAGTATCATGATTGATGGTTTGTTACGACTGACCGACTTTTCATAATAATATGATTGGGGCAAACATGTCAACGTGTTTCGCATGTATAAGCACAAAATAATGTGAGAGTGTCGATAAATCAATAAACTTGAATCCATGGTGTTGCTATGTTTATCGGCTGTTCCAAAGTTAAGAACTTCGATTATTAAAATAAATTCATCTCTGATACATGTACTAAATTGGTTTTGTTTAATAAGATACACGTGGTTTGGGCATATTAATAATATATATATATCGGTATTGGTGGTATATAGGATGGGGGTTGCCCTAAAGATGATACACGGGGTCGAATGGAATACCCAGGTGTAGGTTGTACTGCATGGGATACACAGGGTTGAGTTGTACTACGCGGATACACGGAGTTGGGTTGTACTAAATGGGATACACAGGGCTGAATTGTACTACATGGGATACACAGGGTTGGATTGTACTACATGGGATACACAGGGCTGAATTGTACTACATGGGGTACACAGGGCTGAATTGCACGGCATGGGATACACAGGGCTGAATTGTACTACATGGGATACACAGGGCTGAATTATACTACATGGGATACACATGTTGAGTTGTACTACGCGGATACACAGGGTTGGGTTGTACTAAATGATATACACTAGATGGGGCGCAGCAAATGTGGAACACGGGTTGGGTTGGACTGAATGTGGTATACAGGATAAATAATATACACTAGATTGGGCGTAGAAAATGTGAAACACGGGTTGGGTTGGACTGCATGGGGTTTACAGGCTAGATTATACTACATGGGATACACAGGGTTGGTTGTACTAAATGAAATACACGGGACTGGGTTGTGGCAAATGGGAAACACAGGATTGGGTTGTACTGAATGTGGTATACAGGATAAATAATATACACTAGATTGGGCGTAGCAAATGTGAAACACGGGTTGGGTTGGACTGCATGGGGTTTACAGGCTAGATTATACTACATGGGATACACAGGGTTGGTTGTACTAAATGAAATACACGGGATTGGGCTGTAGCAAATGGGAAACACAGGGTTGGCTGAACTGAATACAGGGTTGGGTTGTACTGAATATCCTAATACTTTTTCGCGTAATATAAATCACACGAGTAATACGATCATACTTTAAACACCCAATAGACTGAAAATTCGAACTCGCGGCCATGGCAAAAAATATTGCCATTATGAGCAGAGCAAATCCATCTACGTCACAATAACCACAGTAACCAACGCAATAGCGACCCTTGTGATGAACACAAACTTACATTGACTAAATGGACATGCGTTGGCTTGATTGTATCGTTGATTTTATATATTTCTCGTCTAAGTTAATTGCATTGTCTATCTATGCTACATTAATTTGAATATTATATTAGAATGGCCATGGTATTTCTGAAGGTTGCGTTAAATGAAGTTTACATTCACCCTGAACGTATACATGTATTTTCTTTAGTAATAAAAACAAATTAATATCACGCCTGATAATTCGCTCGATGATCTTCCATTTCAAGCTTAAAATTCCATCACGTGATAGTTGATGTCATCGAACGTTAAGGATGAGTCTCAGGTTCGAGGTTATTTTCAAATTCATATTTCACAATGAAGATGATATTCGACTATACATATGTTATATATGTTTCAGGCTATCTATATATGAAAATTGTATCAATCTCTGTGAGCACAATCTTGCCATCCTTGAAAATCGATGTTTTCACAATAAACGTATGTAAATCGTGGAGAATTTTCAGCACGGAGATAACACATGGAGTTCAATGTTTTTCACTGGTGCTATTATTGTGTTGTGGTTAATGAAAGGTGCTTAACGTTGTGTAAACGATTCTAACAGTTAAATATAAACACAAACAAGCACGCTCAATTTTGTTGATAATGTTGCGTTGGGATATTCAAAAAAATAATAATAATAGGTTTAAAAAATAAGCCACGAAACTGGGTCTAACTCTTAAATCAATTTAAATACACATTTTAAAATCCTTGCGGAATAAAAATAAATCTTAATATAAAAAAGATCAAAAATGTTATGTCATCTATCAAACGTTTCATTTAGGTGTCATGTGTGCCAGTATAAATCATACTTTTATTGGGAGTGACTTGGAAAAAAAAACGATTCACCCAATTTAAAAAAAAAGCTTGATAACACATACTTGGACTAATTTCTGATGTGTAATTATTGCTGGCTACGGTGATAACTGAAACACTGTAATCGAAACAAATGCACTAAAAAATTGTGTGTGCAAGTCGGTGTTTGTAAGAATTATATGATTATATGACTTTCAGTTCATCCCTACAGGAATCATTGACTTGTGATTTAAAATACAATCTTCAATGCTTTCTATCTTTAGTTTCTAATTCCACGGTGATGGGTCATTAGTATGTGACACGGAAAGGAATATTTGTGCCGAGATACTACATATTACCTTATTAACTGGTACAATGTTCAGTTGTATGTGCGTACCGAACGTAATTGAAATTGCGTTACGGTATCTTCATCGAAGATAGTTCTTTACAGACATTTATGTTATGTCGGGTAGCTAAGTTATTGCTTCTGTAATAAGGTTAGACGTATGAGAGATAATAAACAGTGGCAAATAATAAGTACCATCGATATATTTTAATTTTATTTTCGTAGTCTCAAATCATTTATCTCGAACACCGACATGGTGAGTCGTATAAGCCACTATTTATTATATGGGAACCGACAGAATCCATGTTTTACAATTACGTGAAGACATTTGGATGCAGTACATTTCTTTTCTACAAATTGCGTATAAGTCGATTAGTTCACGGGAAGTGCCTTTGTGGTGCAGATTGTAATCTCTGATGGGTTACAGAGACCCGTACCCAGTTTAATCGTGGCACTGATGCAATTGCCAGGTCAGCCAGGTTTACTTTCGAGATGTATCACGATCAACGACTACAGCTTTATCCGCGGAGCTTATATCTCGACATGCAACCTATCTCATCAGTATAGCCATCAAATACACATCTAAATATCTTTCACCGCTCATTGGAGCATATGATTAGCGCTGTAATACAATGTCAATGGCCTATTGACATCATCATTCGATCTAAATTGCATTTGACAGTGACCCAGTCGACAACAGAATTGTCATGATTAAGATGCACGTAACTGAGTCTGTAAACATGGGTACATTTCGCATGCATATATTGTGACGTCGACGCTAGTATAAGTATGTTAGTTTTTCAACATGTCCATTGCATATAACTAAAAAAATATCCGAATGAAACAATATTAACACTATCGTACACATGAATAACAAAAATAATGTGAAATTATACTTATTTACAACCTGCGAAGATTATAGCTTTAACCTTAATTTCAGTTTCTCGTATGTCGCGAACGTTTCTGTATGTTATTGAGTTTTACATATAGATGCATGATATGCCATGACGCCTTTAGCAAAATTGGTAAAACACCGAGAACTTTGGACCACATTTGTTCATTCATTTATGAGCTGGACAATTTCCTGTTCCCGGGCGTAGTGGCACTTTATAAATATTCTAGTTTCCCGCATTGTTATTTTATTGTATACGTGTTTCACATGTTGATATCACCTCTCCATTGCATGGCATTCGATTCTAAGTAAGTATTGTATGCCACCATTAAAGACTTAGTCGGACGGCAATAAATTGTTAATAATGAAACTGTGTCACCAATAAATGCAGCACTGACTGACGTAAGCGTAAACAACGCACACTACGGGGGTTACAACAATTCATCCATGCCTTGAGGATAAACGTGTCTGAGATGTATACTTACATGGCGGGTCCACGGTGACTTCGCGGTGTTCCCATGTTGCGATTGGTCCGTTTCACGCAAGGAAAGGAAACAGTAGAAACATGTTTCCACCAGCATATCGTAGGAACACCATACGAGAAGACAATAGGTGAAATTACTGGCCATCTTGTCAACGAAATCAACTCGAAATATGAGTGGGATTTGGTGTTCGATAGCAAAACAAGACGTCAACAAAATCATTATGTTGAAATTATTCTTCTCTAAAAGTCGATAAACTATAATGTTTCGTCTCACATTCAGCCTTTCGATAACATAATTCTGATTCTGTTTTTATAAATGTGATATTGTTCTCACGTATTCTCTGGACTACGTGGGTTCTCAAATGAACAAAGTAGTGATGAGTTGCTGAATCTGTTTCCATGGTAATTATATTTTATATTATGCCCATAACGTCACTGCCCAATTGAATTTAATCATTTTACTTTTGATTATCACGGTATTCAAATACTATTATATAATATTACGTCGTCAGAAATTCGACTCGCGCTTGTTCATCTAGGTCCGCGTTCGCTGTTTGGGGCCGTCTATTTGGTAACGAAAGACGGCGCACTGCATATCATTGTCTGATAACAGGGGAAGGACGGGGATGTGTACAATAATGGATGAAACGAAGTCGAGGCCGTTATTTAAGCGAACATTCCCGTTTGAGTCCTGCGCAGTAATATGCAGTACGAACTCCTTTATTTCAATTACAATACTGTGGACTGTCGAAAAATGTAATATACGTACAGCGGTTGCTTGCGAGAAAGAAATAGACAGTGTGGTTAGCGCATCGGGAACGCTTGTATTTCAGTTAGGCTAGAAGTTCGCGAGCAGACTATTTGCAAACATGCGCACATAGAACAAATTTCAGATGAAAAGAAACATGATTTCTCAACATGAACAAATGATGGTTTTGTTGTTTGAACTATTCATACAAATGTTTGAAAAATATTGAAGGTTGAAGATTCGCACACAGAAACAAATTTGTTCGTATGCTCTTGACCTCAAGCACTGTCCTGTTATAACCTGGTACCAGAGCTGCACGTGGTACCGATCGACCAATGAGAATGAAGCGTTTCAATAACAGGCAGCGCAAGGAGTTATAACGTGGCATAGTACGACGCTACAATGGCAAGGCGCTCTGTTCTGGTCAAGTTCCTTGTTGTTTGTTTATATTCGTAATTTATCTGTAATTTGAATACAAGAAAATTTAAATCTTTTTTCTTCAAAAAGGTCTGTCATATGAGTCACTGGATACATTACAGGTAAATATGGTGATTGAAGCATAACATATACAAGACTAAATTTGATACGTCGAAAAACATGTTAACAAACTAGATGAACTCTGATTGGTTCGACTTTTGGATGTTAGCATTTTGTATCCAATCAGACACAACCTTGTTAGTAGCCTCGCATTGGCCCGAATATAATATAGTCATGGGCATTCAGTATTACGGTGCAATCAATAGTTTAAGTTATAAAGTGACTATTTTTAGCTGCACAAGGTACAATCATGCAGTACAATATACAACAGGTATTGCTATTATACACGCAATATTAAAACGGTGGAAAGTCTACTTTCAATTGACAGTTGTTCCGACAGGTTTGCTCGTTCTAATGGTCTGTATGTCCGTCTCACAATTGCCGTGACGTGTTGTTCGTGACTGTTGAACATTTGTCAATGTTTTTAATGTAGCCAAGGTATATTTTAGCTTACTGCTCCGTCGAGGGAATTGACATATCGAGGGAAGCTATATGTGTTAGTTTCAGTATTCATACAGCAACAGGGTCAAGGATTGACTTACGAGACACTGTGTCGTATATCATTAGTCGCATTGGGAAATAAAATACAGATTCATGGGCATAATACAACTTCAACTAAAGAACGTAGACAATACATTACAAGTAAACAATATGTGATTAGCGCCACATACAATGAATTAAATTAGACTGTTATGAGTTGTGTTGTACCATACTAGATAGGTAAATACGGCATACATTGAGAACATATCGTGTGCAAAAATACAATAAATGCATGTAATTTGTTTCGATTGTCTTGCAAGGTCAAGTTAAACGTTCCCTTATATCTATTTTGAGTCACGTTCACACTCACTATCGAGAAACAATACATTTGACATTTTATAATGTAAATGAAATAATTTTCATGATATGTCTTATTTGGTTTCTGTGGACATGCATATTAAGTATTACAAATACGACACTGACGTGAATAATGTCATGTTTTTGACAGCTGCGTCATTAAAAGGGAACTTAGCGATTAGAAATTGCGAACCTATTGACTCCTTACTAAGGATGTATAAACCTTGGCCTACAAAACTGAATTGATGACATCCCCGCGAGACAAAGCGAGTGAAATTTGAATCTTTTTCTTGGGATTAAGTTGTAATAATAAAAGGATTTAACATTTAATAAAGGTATGTCACCAATGAATAACCCCCAATTACAGAAGCGTAATGAATTCTAAAGACAGGGGAGAATGGCAGCCAAACTCAAAGGGATGTTTCTATATATTCTATTGGTTGCACGAGGTTTTTTCAGATAAATGTTATGGAAATCGAGATAGCTTATTCGACGTGGGTCCCATAGCGACGTACCCAGCGCGTGTATAATATATTGTTTGGTAACACGAAATTTAAACACGCGCTGCAAGACGATCACCGCTTTCATATATACCAAGAGATGCTCGTATGAAAATTGGTGACTGAATTTGGTCATTTGACCCACCTAAAATAAACTTGACATATTATCAATTTTCAAAAATAACTAATGCAAGATATCTGTACTTCAAGTTTACTATAAACAAACATTACCAAAGATTTAACATACTGAACGGTGGGTACTGGTATATTTCACTTTAAACAGTCAGTGTGACGTTAGCATACTATGTTTTGGTGTCAGTAGAGGTCATTCAGACTGTGGACATTATGTAACCGAATAGTCATGTATGTGCAACTTTATTATTATTGTAATCAAATATTTCACTTTTTATCGAAAAATTCAACAGTTTTTGTTATTGTTTGTATAGTTTAAGGTTAAAATGAATATTTATAATTTGAACGTTCGATTATTTCACGGTATTGAGCAAATATAATTTGTGATTTAGTTTTTCTGGAAATCGCTAGCAATCACACATACTGTCCGGTAGAAATCCTATAACAATAAAGAACGAGATAGCACGATACCTACCTATTTCCTTAGCTTGCGCAATGGTTACCGTCGCTGTTGTTGAACAGACGTACAATTTCTGATCGTTTGAGGAAAGTGGAATTAACTCGATTTACGATCACTCGTAAATCGTTGGAATGCAGTGACGAATGCTCGTGTTTCAATCAAATAACCCCCGAGCAAATTATAGTACTGCGATTTCTGCTGCCGATTGTGTTTAAGTGTGTCTTGGTAATGTGCAGAATGAGCCAATTATCAATAAAAGTTTATCAGATATAGTAAAACAATATTTTTATTGGAACAGCTGCCTAGATGATGTAGAATCAGTGTGCCGATCATGGTGTTGAATAGAGAACCTCGTCCTGAGTTACAATCATCGAGACGATGTCGGGTCTTTGAGTAGGAATGCGCCGAAGGGTCTTCAAGAATCCCACCTCTATACAAGCAATCAACACCCAATTATGTACCCCCTTTTTTACAGAAGGTGCTCAATTTGGATGCACAAGCATATGGCTTTCCAATAAGAATACCCTCTCCGTAATGCTATTACTAGTTAAGTGTGTGAACAAATTTATTAAATAGCTCAAAACCACATAACATATTATCTGATCCCGTCCAGACGTTCTCATATTGCTTGGCATGATGCCAAGAATATGGACGTGATAAGAAATCATGTATGTGATGTTTTCCGGTAAAATAAACGCATTATACACTCTGTACTCGGACGTGCCGCTTGCCGGCGGCAAAAAAGTGCCACACTACATTAAATCAAATCAAATCAAATCAAGACAAAATTACCCTAATGCCTCAAGGGGGTTTGGCGTACGTAGATATTTCGACTTTACACAAGCTTTTATCTTCAATCAGTAACGACGTACCCATGGCCAGTACAAAGCCACTAGAACATCTCTCAGACGCTGAGTTTAATAGCGATGTAGCTTATGTCTGATCCTTGTATTTCCTAATATGACATGATAGGCCCGTGAAATTTTAAAACGTACAGACGTTTGGCTATTAACCAATTCCCTACATGTTTACTAGTTAGTTTCTTCTCCAAAGTCATTGTTTCAATTAGTAATACATTGATAATAATTATGTTATTAATGGTTATATTCCAATAGTTAATACTGCCTTCGGATATTGTTATCCATGTTTTCCCTGTGATTAGCCGACTTGGTGGTTGCATGGAGAAACGCTCGAGGCTTTGTTTATTCCCCATCAGTCTCTTGCACTCACAGTCCCATGCTGTTGATACATTACCTAATTGTGCCTGTCGGCACTTTTCACATAAGTGCATATCTGGTGAAGCCCCCTGATTGATAAACGACGTGAATAGACGGCAACTCGCCCGGTACCTCTAATCTGTGTATGTTCTTAAGAAGGTTGATCACCGTTTGTTGTTTGAACTTCTTCGTGATCTTTTTCTGTGATCTGTGTTCCTGCATCGGTGTTACTAAGGTAAGCAACAGATGGCGTATGGTGACTACAACTAATAACTCATTTAGTGTGTGTAACGATATAACAGTTATTCACTGATGGGATTGAGGAGAGCAGATACCGAAGTAAAGGTGACTATTTGATTTTCGTGACCCCAAGATGAAACTATTGACAGAGACTTACCCGATTTCACGTGTCACCTCTGCTGGTTATTGAGTAATGACCAACCACAAGTAACTTCTTGCTATATTATTATATTTAAATTATTATTATATTATAATTATTATAATTAAACAAACTCAATAGAATGCCGGTTCATGAACTTTGTCCTAAAACTCCGCAGTAGAAAATGTTGTTTTTTTAAATATATCTGAGACAGTGGAGTTAATAATTAATATTTACGAGTGTCACGTGATATCATTCTGACCAATCAGCGAATACATTACATTGAAGACAAATCTTGACATTTGTGAATGTGTACCGCTCTCCGTTGTTTAAAAAGGTGTAGTAGTGTGATGTGTTGGTACACGTGAGTAAACTGTACACATGCATTTCTCAAAAGATCATGCTGTATGTCCATTGAGCATTTTCTTTTCTTCGCCGATGACCCGAGTTGATGAAATGAACAAGTTAAATAATTTCTCCATCATTCCGTAAACAATCCTGAGATATTATTGCATCTCATCTTTTTGATGGGATCGATATTCGAATATTTATTCTTGCTAACGACCTCATCATGACAAATCAATAAAAGCGATCAATAATTGCATATATATACATAAAGCCGATGTTTTCATTATGTGCCAGATTATTTCGATCAGATGTGATGTGAATATGAGTCCTGAAATTATGTAATGCTCTATATAAGGAACCTTTATTGTAATAATCTATATTATTATACATCTGTCACCGTAAAACCATACGTTACCATACATTTTGCGGTATTTTACGGGCTATTTTCATCCTACCATATTAGGAATTCCAAATATTGAATGATTACACGTGTAATGATAATAGAAAAACATGGCTGCCACCAGGGTTTGACCGGACTCGACACAAAAAAGAAGTTCGCTGATTCTGTTGTCATGAATTAGTTTTCGCGTATCTGTTGACAGAATTATTTAGCTGATTACTAGTGAATGTCTGTGTTATATCTGTCATCATTTAGACTTATGCGAGGTCCTGGACGGAACTTGACTCATTAATTTGGAACTAATTACGATATAACCGTCGCCATCCAAGACCGCTATTTCTGACAGTTGGTATTTGCAGTTAGTAATATAGTGAACGATTAATCAAAAGATATGACGTGTCCAGTACTTAGTTTGATTGGCTATGTGCAAGTTGAATGTGTGAAGGTTACGCCCTGTGTCTTTAAACTGCTTTGTGATTGGTTAAGTTTTTGATACGTAATAAACATTCTAAGTCCTTGGTCACGGAGAGAGAGAGATAACTCAACGAGGCGAGAGAGTCTTGGGGAGTCCTGGGCAGAGTCTCGGACGAGGCAGTTCGCATTGAGGCGTTCTTGATGTGCAGGCCCGTAGTTTGGGGGGTTCGGTCGAACCCCCTAAATTTTGGAAATGAATAGATTTATGATCGTAGATTAGAACATAATAAAACAAACAGTATTAATTAAAATAATTATCATCGTTTAAATCACTTGATTCAGTGAGGTAACGACTCGATCGAAATTGCATAGTAATGAGCATTTAGGTGGCAACGAGCTTTAAATGTCAATCGTGAAGTTACGCCGTCTCAGTTCAACAGCAGCCAATCAAAACAGGTTGTTATAAATGGGCAAGCTTTTATTCGGTGATTCCGCGATGGTGTAATGAAGATCGCGTTCAAGCAGCTGATGTTAAATATTAAAGCAACATTGAAACAATAATGTAATGGTAGTCATTCTCTGAAGGATGTGGTGGTCCTGAATAGGTCCGTTTGTCTTGTGCTAGTGTTTGCTCAGTTAGAAAAGTGTGGGGTTCGAACGGGATTGAGACGGCAACACCACACTGTACTTACATATTGGTTCATTAGTTTTGTATTCTTCAAGTTAATGATGGCATATATACTGTTTTGTTCTAAGTGTATCAGCCAAATGTAGTCAACTTATTGTATTAGTACGTGTAGCCTGTGTTATTGGACATAGTGTACAGCTAAGGGTTGAAAACATCATTAAAAAAATGACGAAGATTTATCATCACGAGTTGTATAGGTTGAAGAGCTTCTTGCAGCTAAAAAATTATCCCACAGAGTTGCTTCAGCACTGAAACTATGCGATAAATCATATTTTTTTGTTTTTGATATCTTAGAAAATTTTCTATATTTTTAGTGGGTTCATAAAAAGGAGATGTAGTCATTGAAGTTTATTGAGACCGCTGCTAAACTGCTACTATATGCATATTGTTTTACCGCCCTCTAAAAACAGATTTACAGTAAACCAACAAATTTACGTACTACAAGAAACTTGGTAGTATGCCATTGGTTAGTGCATTTAATTTGTTTGATGCAATCATTGTGCCAGCTATTTCTTTTGGTAGCGATATGGGGGTACCAAAATTCGAAACTCGAGAGGGTACAGATAACATTTTGCAGATATCTACTTAGCATTAACAGTTGTACAAACATTGTAGCGATGTTAGACGAATGTGGAAGGCTGCCATTATGCTGTGGTTATTTCAAGCTTTGTATTTTATATTGGTTAAAATTAAATAATAAATAGCTGGAACCCCAAAACATGTTATATCATGCTTAAACGATTAGGCAAGACCGACAGACTTACTTGGGAAACCCACATAAAAATCTCCTGTCTGGTTTGAAAAACAAGCAATGTTGCAGATACTGCAAATTTCTTAGGGATATTTACTCAAAGAATAACAAAATTGTTGTCAGCAAGAAAGCATGCCTCAATTCCACAATCATCCAGGCTGTGTACTTTCGGAAAAACCAATGTAGTATTATAACCTGGGAGATTTATTGCCAAGCAATTATAGACTAAAATATATATTGACGAGTTTTCGCTGTTTTGGCTATAAACATAATGTTGAATTAGGCACACACACAAATACAGTTAGATCAATATTTTTTTTAGTTTTTGCAGTGATACGTTTGAATTTAGCATGATAGAAAATGAAATTCACTTTGTTTTTATATGTTCATTCTATAATGATCTAAGGGCTGATCTTTTGTCAATAATTTTATGCAATTATGCAAATACTGACAGTCTGGGCTTACTTCGTCGCTACACAAACTGCCACACCATATATCAACTAGCTCTGTATCTTTTAAAAGTTTTCAAGAGAAGAGATAAATATGAATTCAGCTTAACTTAGTACCTTATGTTTACATGGATGTTGTATTGTTTTTAAAATGCGATATGCACTTTTCTACTCATTACATTTTGTACGATGTGGTTAGGCCCTGTACAGAAATAAAATTACATAACTGAATAATACTAAAATGAATAATTGTAGACAGACTTCGACATGAAATTGTGCCACTTTTATGTGCGCTAACATCTGTGAAGAGCGAAAAAGCTCATGAGTAGCATTCCACCTTAAAATTCTTGGACAATACTGCTAAGATACGTACAGTCTTGTCTTTTTTGTGTACAACATTTTGCCGTAATGAATCAAGGGTGTGGGTGTGTTTGTGGGTGGGGAATGGCCTAGGACCCCTTCTATAAAATGGTAAAATAGTTCAAAAATGTTATGTAGAATAACTTACCAACGTAACACAAAGTAAATCAATTGAATTTAACATCGAGAATATAAAAATGTATGTAACAGAGCTCAAACACACTTTTTGAATATTATAAAATTCACACGTTTCACATCAAATATATCATTTATTGTTGTTTTCGACCCCCCCCCCCCCCTATTCAAAAGTGCTGGCTACGGGCCTGATGTGGCTGAAGACTAGCTATTGAAACGTATTTGATTGTAAAGCTTGAGTGACTTTCCCGGTCCGGTACCTCAAACAGACGTGTATAGAGACGGGATATTCCCCCGTGACACGTGTTGGAGAAACCCAGACCAGAAGAATTTTCCCCTGACATTGTTCTAAACATTTCAGATTTCGGCATTCCCATCAAGTATCCTTGGAAGGAAAAGATGTATAATAATAAGGTTATTATGAGGATACCTCAAATATGCACTCAGACAGTATACCTTCGCATACTCCCGCTGTACTGTATTCTTGCATACTTTGAGGTATCCTTGTAATAACCTCATATTCTCAATTGCATTTGTTGATCCCGCAAGTATAATTGCTGTGATATAAAGTTGATATAAAAATCATTTATTATGCGCATACTAGTCTTCCCTGCTAGCTCGTGACATTACATAAGGATCGATGTACTTCAATCGTTAGTTCAGAAATATTATCTTATATAATTCATTTGCATTTATGTATTAATCAATTTCATCGATTTTGACGAGATATCTGATGATAATGATGTTAATCATGTATGTAATACTCTTCGGTTCACTCGTTGGAACTACCGCCTTGTCATGGTGCTATTTCCCAGCTGTCCATATTGCGAGTTTCTGCTGCTGTCTTTAACATAATTCATCAACGATATGTATGTTTCGTTCGTATTTGTATGCAAATTTATGGCAATTGCTCCGACATGTACGCAGGAAAAACGATCAAACAATGCTTCATAGCCAGAATTCCTGTCGCCTAATTGTATCAGGGATCAGAAGATGTAAAATGTTGATGTTAATTACTCAAAATTTTACTCATATTTTTATTACTTTGGTCCGGAGACTTCCGTGGCTCGTAATTGTCGATAACATTTCACTTAATGACCAGTCATCTTCACAGATCGATCGTATGCACATCACTTCCGTGATATAGTAAAAAGCGGCATTAACACTACTGTTGAATAATGTTAACATCATTATTAATGTTAAGACTATTTAAATGTTTGTGTTAAATGTTGAACTCAATTAATCAATTAATTAATCAACCATTCAATCAATCAATCAATCATTCATTCAGTCAGTCAGCCAGTAATTCCACTAGAATATATGCTTTCTTTCGGTGATTAGAACATGTGAAGTCGTGCATGTCATGGTTGACAGATTAGAATTTTAGTATGATGTCATACTATATTATTGTGGGCATTTTTAAATATATTTGAAATGTGCTCATTACAACTATATTCGTTGTCATGTTAGAATACAGAAATTGATCGGAGTATCGCTGTAGGATTTCTAATTTCGTGACTATTTTCTAATTTTAGTAAGTGTTCTGGCAAATAAAATAGTTTGTTCAGTTGTTTTTGATTGCAGCACGAACATGATTATTTTATCCTGCAGTGATGTAAGCCTGAAAGAAGGGAACATGTTGGGTCATTATTATCGGTTGTGGTTAACAATAAAAGAATAGTACATATACATTATTACCGTGACATCACACAGCAATATTGGATTATTATCTCTTTTGCTGCGACTTTTATTGACAAACTTTTTTGGACTTCATTGAATGTGTCATACTTGTAAACGTTTTGCAATATAGTAATAGAAATAGAATTATAATAAGTTAATCTAAAATGTCAATGAAATAGATGTACTAAAATGCTGTGGAATTAGAGGAATGTAATCCCTAACATAAAAGTTATACAAGAAAATGCGTCTTCTCTATTAAAAGACGCAATACAAATTATTTGGCCAGAATAAGATTGAGCTATATACAGATGGAAAATTTTGACTGGTCAATTCGACTAATAGCTTTTCAATTTGTAGATTTTTTTTAGAAAATACATTAACACTTACCATACCAGTATGTCTTCTAATTTTAGCCAGGTCTTATAAAGTTCCCAGGATAAAAGAATTCAATATTTGAATTTGGGGGAAATGTTCTACCGAGTAGGAAAATCATTTCCAGAGTAGACAACTACTCCCCAAAAGAATGTGGTGGTTTCTAAAAAAACTAATTAAAGCGAACCACCGGAGAATATAACAATGTTATTGTGATGTCGAAGCATGAACAGATTGTTGATAAAACTACATCACTTTTTTGTTTTTTGTGTGTTCAAAACCATAAATGTAAAAATAAGACCGCATAATAACATATTGTCATGTCTTTTGTAATGCACCTTGGTGCGGTGAACAATTTTTATTGTGAACTCAGTAATCTATTATAGTGTAGTGTATTACATGGTTAGCTTTCTGAGATATTGGTGATGCTAATAACCAGTGTAGGTGTTGTCAATCACATATAACCCTTGGTTTATTCGAAGGCGATGAATTTACTCCTAAAAGGGTTTATTTGTAGTGGGTATAGGTTAAAAAATAACGTGGAAAAATCGAAAAACACTTATTTGGTTAAAGAGTATTTGGTTGTGTGATGTGATTGATACAATGCCCTTGAAATGTAGCTTAACTGTAATCAGACACTGAATACTGTAAAAGAAAGGGTTGCTCATTTTTTAGATGACTACATAATTTGGTACGACTGTGCTCGAAGCAATATTCATTAGTCGAAATAAAGGTAAACGCCCGAAAGGACTCCTCTCTTGTTCAAATTGAACTCAAACGTGCACCTGGCGAATATCAAAACAAAAAGAATTAATTGCTATCGAAACAATTAATAAGCCATCAAAACAATAGACCTTTATTGACAGATTAGCAGTGATAAAAATAGAAAAAACGTCAAAACCAAACGATATTCATATTAATAGTTGTAATGGCAATTTACAGATCTAAGAACCGCAAAATTCAGATGACTCATTTTTAAGTATACTCCAATCACAAAATGCCATTATATGCACACACACAATTACATTACCAATTCTGACGTCATAATATCTTCAAATGCGGAGATATATTGTATTTTCCCATAAAATACATCAGTGGAGAACCAATTGAATTCTTTCAAATCTATATAATCCCCTCCTTAAACAAACGTTGTTCGATGGATTCGAGTGGCAGATTGTAAGTCGAACTCGCGCTGATGAAGACCCATAATCATTTTGTCTTGCATTCGGACGACCTACAAAATCCCCTGTGTCCTGTTATAGGTTACTAATCATTGCGGATAAATGTGCTGAACTCAAATCAAATTACACCAACCACTGAGCACGTATGTCGAATACCACTCGTGTGGAATATTTGCAGGTACTCTGAGTGCGGTTTTCTTTCTTTTTCTATAACGCCTTTGGGGGGTTTCTATTTTGCGTCGACAATCGAGCGTATTGTCCAATTCAAAAATGTCTTATCTGTTCGCCCGTGGCATCTAAAATATTAATATAACCATTAATATAACAAATTTAATAAGCCAATACTCATGGGACATATAATATCACGTAGGATAATAACAATGTGCTGCCCCGTGGTGAAAATTAGCTCTTAGGTTCAAAGGTTGTTTACTATAAAATATAAAATAATAATAATTCATCACACTTGGCTGCAATAAGATCCAGCATTATTTGCATTATCGTATGAATACATATGGTGCGTCATTGAAGCTGAACTTATCTTGTATATATATATAGATAGATGATATTGCCGCCGGGATTTCTATTTTAGTTGAAGGTATTTCAAGTAATGGGATATATATAATTAAACCAAATTTAAACTATGGAGCGGCAGTTATAGGAAATCGGTATTGTAAACCAATTGAAGATGTTCAGTTAAAGTGGTGTAAATATATATTAGGTGTGGGGCAAAATACAACCAACAGTGCAGTTATGGGTGAACTCGGACGATATCCACTTAGTATTGGTAGAAATCTAATCCGTATTAAATTTTGGAAACGTATTCTGAAAATGTCATCTAATCGACTCGTTTACAAAGCCTATAGAGAGTCTGAAAAAATGGCACAGATAGGAAAGCCATGTTTTGCTTTAGCTATTAAGAAATTATTAATTAAACACAATATGCATACTGTTTGGGAGAATAGGTTTATCTCCCAAATTACCGATGAAACAAAGAGAGAGATTGTTATTTCAAAAGTTGGAAAGATGCTTTATTTGACGATGTTCGTAGATCCCCAGACAGTAGAAATAAGTTACGAACGTTTCGCCAATTTAAAACAAATATTTTTTATGAGAATTATTTGGATATCGTTTGTGTTCCCCTGTGCAGACAAGCTTTAACTAAACTCCGGTGCTCTAATCATAAGTTACACATTGAGACCGGTAGATAATATGGAACTCCAGTGGAAAATAGAACCTGCCAAATATGTATAGATGCTGTTGAAGATGAAACTCATTTTCTGGTAGTTTGTCCAGCATATAACCATATTCGAAAACCGCTTTTTGATCGCATTGAACCACAATTCGAGTTACTTTCGCCTATCCGTAAACTTACATATATTTTTTCTCAGGATAACCATGAAATCATCCAAATTATTGCAAGATTTGTATACACAGCTTTTCAGATTAGATATAATTTGTTAGTGTGAGTTCTCCAATAGATGGGTTGTATATATATGTGTGTGTGTATGTGACTGTGTGTGTATATATATATATATATATATATATATATATATATATATATATATATATATATATATATATATATATATATATATATATATATATATATATATATATATATATATATATATATATAATACTTCATTTTATTGAGGCGATTAAAGTCACGCCTGTAACTTTCGCATTGTAACCTGTTCCCCCAGGTTAGTGGGGTATATTTCTTTAGAGAAATGGAAATAAAATAAAATAATAATGATAATATATAATTGCAATGAAGTTCATGTCGAAGCATGGCATTTTAAAATATTGAAATAGTAATGACACAACTCACCTGCCAATTGTTTTAACAAAATCAACACATTTAGTAATTACAATATATTATTTATTCACGTCGTGGCTTATACGAACTTCAAACGGTAATCAATAGATTTTATCATAGAGCGAAACATATTTAACAATGCTACAGTTACCACAAAGCGTGTATTCGAATGATGAGAGTGTCGTGATCCAAGGAAGCCGCGCACAAACAACAGTCATGTCATCTTTCTTTACCGCCCTGTTTGTTGATCTACCACAGGGTATACCCTTTACTGGACTCCCTAGCCTGGGCGCTGTGTTATACGAGGAAAAATGAGTAGATTAAGCGGACTCGTTAGGACAATGTTTATGATGACAACTGACGTAAAGTTTAAGCATTCATATTAATTGTCACTCCGAAATACTATTTTGATCGCAGTTTGGATAATGGATTTGTTAACTGTTTAAATTGTGAATAATTCCGATGTTATTTGTGTTGGAGAATCGTGATCACTCTAGGTACTTCGACGGTAATGAGTGTTAAATTGTTTGGAAAATCACAAAATGGGGAGTTCTTAACATAAATTGAAATAACTCGTCTGTAAATGTCTTGCCTTATTATATTAAATTGCATGAATTGCACAAAAAATGTTCATGTCACTACGATTAGATATGTACCTTTCAAAGGATTACGGCGTTTTAACATTTGATTACGTGAAGGTTGTTAGCGTAATCTTTTGTGACAATTCTGTGTTAAGCTGTGAGCATTATTTTTGTAAGAATGTATTTATAATAACTATGTAATACATCACAGGGGTGGACGGTAGATTTGTCTCAAATCACATTCGTCCAAAGTCGATTCGTCCCAAAAGTGTATTCGTTCGATTTAGGTCAGCCTGAAACTAACTCGTTCAATACGCGAATTTAAGTGGTCTGAGATCTAATCGTGGTCACCTACTTATCGTGCACATGAAAGCACGGTGACGACCGTACTCGGCCAGTTGGTTGGGTGTTAATGGGTAGGTGAGTGGGTGGGTTAGAACAAGCGCATCAGAAACAAATAAACGGATGGCCGAATCATCGTCGATAGAAATCGACAAGACCTAGCATGCACACGAAATTGGCAACTCTTTGTACATCAAAATAGAAATAAACATCACCCTGCACAAGATCGCAATTAGGCTAACGAAAGGCAATAGAACGAATATGAATTGGAACGAATTGACTATGAATCTCCACAGGAGTGCTTTTACGTTCAACGTCTCGCTAAACAGAAAAGTCAAGCAAATATTATCGCTGATAATAAACGGTTAATGACGCGTCGTAATTATAAATAGCATTAACGTGTAGCTATATACTGTTATGGGTGGTTTCAATACTTCATATATTTAAATGATGGGGGAAATCTTGGTGTTATATTTATACGGATATTTGCTTTGTAATTTATGTCCTGGTATATTATTTCCTCGCCGAGTGAGGTATGAATCAGCCAGGGTCACTTCCGGCGTATTTGAATGTTTATTAATGCTTTTAACTGTATATGTAAATAATAATTGTACTACAAACGTTCATTGAATATTGCGAACGAAAAGCTTTAGTATTTACATTAGTTATAAAGAGTACTGAACATTTTTTCGTTGTTTCACATTAGTCCGTGATACTGTGCTATTTCATACTACTTTGAATAGTTAAACTCGAGTGGTTGCAATCCAGATACATGTCATTTTTTTATAAATTCAATAAACTATAATATTCTACTATATATGGAGAACTGGGTGAACATTATCGCGAAAAGTTGTGGTTAATGTTTTGTGCCTGGAGAAGAAATCAAATATTGCGTTATTCCTATGTGTCATTGTCGACGATGTTTGTTGTGACTTGGTCACCTCGTTGATCGTTCTCTCGAAAATACAGAGAAAATATATTCAAAATTAACACGGTATAGTGTACTGTAATGAATTTATTCTTCTGTAATGAAGTGATGGAGAGTCAGGCAATTGTATTCGATGTCGCAAAAATCGACCAGGACAGGTTATACTTTTTCTGAAAGCTTCCTGGACAAGAACGATACGCAGCTAGTTACTGATAGCTAGCATATCAAATATATCTCATATTCTTCACATTATCGGTGTATCGATTCATTCCGAATCAGGAAAAAAAAATTTGCTGAAATGTTATCATGGATAATTAAAATATGAATTTTATTTAAAATTATCTACGCCGGTTATGTTGATTTCTCACAAACAGCGTATAATTCCGAAAACATAACTTCGATTTCGTACAATCTGCTGAGATCATAACAGTGTATTTTTACTCACAAACATCGTCAGAAAAATCACTGGAGTAAAACAAATTATTTTGAAAGCTTTTGATATAAGCGGATACTGTCAAAAGTGAAATATAATATATGCAACGATGTGAGGAATGATAAGTTTAAAATAAATACTTTTCTGGAGAGTAGTATTTCGAATGTCAATTCGAAAAAAATAACTGAATGTCTCTGAAATATATGTCACTCATAGCATTAACAGTGTATTCTGTAGTCAAAATGCTGGCATTGCTGTTCACGCGCAAACAGCTACAAAATAATCAAATACTAAAACAAAACTGATTACTGGCAACGTATTATACGTAGTGTGGTCGATTCGGGAATCGTGCTTGACATTGGTATTTCAAATTATATTACACATAGGGAGATTGACAGATGACCAGAATGTTATAACATGTCTCGTGTGATTATACAACGAAACATGGAAAATTTAAATGTAGCTTAAACTAATTGTTGTCGAAGAGATTGTCAAAATGTGAATGACAAAATATGTAAATAAAGTAGCAATATTCGGACTACGCAAGGTCAAGTCCAGAAATGTAAGTACATAATATAACAACCTGGACTGGCTAACCGAGTAACAACCACCTGATCTATGTCAATATATATTCACCGCAATAATTTATGAGTAATACATTTAGCTTAAATGACACATAGTTCTCCTGAGAACGAATCATTTAAAGCAGGAGGGTCGTCACCTGCGCACGCGCGGGAATTGAAAAAAAAAACACGCTAAAATCACAAAGGCTCATGGGTAGACGCTTGTTTGTAAACAATGATACGCTATGGCCATCTGACGCATGCGCAGGTGACGACTCCCCGCTTTAAGAAAGAGTTGATTTTTGCTAACGTAAAAGCGAGATAAATTATTGACCCTAGAGCTATGAATGATATAACATCATTATAATAACTCACACCAAAAACCTATGTCTATCATGAAGAAGTGTATGTTCTGGAAAAAAAGGTCTATGGTTTTAAATGGGTATTTATAACACATATTTACCACTAATACAATACTGTAACCCACAAATGTCAGGGGGGCTATATTGAAGATGCGAGAGAGACAAGACATGCAACTGTGATGGCACTGAAATTTTATTTGTATTGTCTTCGTGACGTCACACACAAAATATAATACTTACCTGCTTGTAAATATAATTTGCATAAGTATTACTAATGTTAATTACTGTGTGAATAGGATGGTTAATGTATATTAAGTCATTGTACATATTTAATGTCAAATCACCGTAGGAATCCAATTAACTCTGACACAATCAACTATGATTAATAGATAGTTTATGAATATTAATAAAATAACGTTTACAACACAGATTGGTCAAAGCTCGACCATAGCAATTTGAAAACAATGTTTGTTAACTTGAATGGTGCGTGTTTTCACGTTTAATCAGCTGACTGGTAAATGACGAATTTAATCACACCGCTAATAAATCGCTTCAATATATAAAAACACGTATTATTATATTATGAAAAGTAAGTAAACTAAATTGTCCTGCAATAATAATGGGATTAGTATATCAATTACGTATAATGTTAAAATGTTGGTAAAAGTGTGTGGAAGAAAATGAATTAATTGCACAAACGTGTTGGTCACATTGGTAGTGATTTATTTACACATTGGAAACGTACACAGCTGTAACAGTGAAATTAGATTCAAATGAATCGGCATGGTAACGACTATCAAAGATATATAATACACAACAACAACAACAACAACAACAACAAACATTCATCACAAATGACAAAACTTCATATTATTACAACACATTTTCCGGCACTCAGCGATAACACGTATTCCTAAATATAGTCATAAGCTATACGGTTGCAAACAGAAGATATTGATAGGTGAATTCTGGTGAATATTGAAGATAATAAATATATAATCTATAGCAATGCATTATGGGACGATTATTGTAGGATAGAAATAAATATCTGAAGAAAATATATTTAAAAAGTATTTTTTGAATATTCTGCTGTACTATAATATTGTGTTAGTGTAGTTAAATTTTAAAAAAATCTTGACGGTAATTCTTGAACATTTGAATGTCTCACGCATCGATTCAATGGTTTCATCGACAATATATGTACTGACTTATACATGTCAAATCGACCCACAAAACAACCGAGTACAATATGGCAAAATGACATCCATGCTCAACATAACATGTCATGTGACGTATTTAAACGTGTCATGTCAAACATAAGCATTGATCTAATGCATGAACATTGCACATTGCAAGGTATTATTAATCATGATTTTTCGGGGATACAAATAGTTGAATAGTTGCAGAACCCACTCTCCTGATAGTCTGATATGATTTGCGTTTACATGTTCTCAGATGTTAACATCAAAGGTGGGGTCATTCCAATGTTGAATGCACGTCACATTGAATTTTGGTTTCATTGTTATATGTTTTTAACATTCAATGTTAGTCAAATGTAATGTATGTCACATTAAATATTCTTCACAATGAATCGATATGTTACCTTGAATGTTCGTCTTATTGAACGTTCGTCATATTGAATATAAATTAAGTGTGACATAAACTATTCGGCACAGAGAATGTTTGTTCCCTTGAGTGTTCGTCATATTAAATGTCGCGATGTATATACAAATTGTAAGTGCTATTGCTAAAATACATATAATATATTTTGTCACAGAATTTCTACTACGTGTTCAAGAGTGCATTATGGTGACAAGAATGTATACCTATCTCTCCATAAAATGTTTGCAATTGAATGTTCTCTCCCTGTGTAAACTAAACCCCGGGTCTTGTACCTGCAGACTGTCAAGCTCTGTCAAAGTTACATCCATTTGTGAATACTCCTCAGTCAGAGGCTTTAGTCCCCTATAAAGTCTTTGTAAGGATCCTTTCTCATTTACTTTACAGGGAGAAGACACGGATCTCAGAGGAGACCGTCGAGACTTTCTTGTTAATATATGAAATCCGCTGTGAGAGGCACAGGGTAAAGTTGGACACATTTTCGGTGTTCAACCTCCGGCATAGTATGAACATGAGGGCTATCGTTGATGGATTCAGCACAAGCTCAACTCTACTGCAGGTGGTCGGTGTTTGTCTAACGAGGTGGGTATTGTGATACGCCTATCATTCTCAGCTCAGGGGTAATCCAACTAACCTCATAATGCGTTTCTTCCATTTCATAAAGTTTCGAATCAAATCCCTCGTTTTATTAATAATGTCCAACAATGAATATGTCTATATAGTACTTTGTGCACGATGAGCCGAGGTGAAACTTGCTCTAAGTGTTTTGTTCGTATCTAATACGTGCTTAGATGTTGTAGCAGCATCGGTAGCGATGTCAGCCAAAGATGAACGCTCTATCAGTGCGCGAGTATACACGGACGACACACCTTTGCTAATGATGCTACTGGTCGCAGAGGGTCGGTGGGTGTCCTGGGTACCACTAACTCTGCAGCACGTCTTGATCGCCCAGAAGAAGCAATTCCGAAATGTGCGCGAGATGAAGGCGTAGCATATAGGGTTCATGCAACTGTTCAGGTAAGAAAGGAGATTGAACGCAATGGCCAGATAAGTTTTGAAGTGACTGTATCTAGGTATGTAGCCGAACTCTATGAGACATATCAACCACAGGAGCGGACCCCAACAAATCATGAACAGCAACACCACTAATAGCAGCATCCAAATGAGCTGAGATATGAAAGAGAAGAAAAAAACGTTATATTGACATTATTTTAATATCGCGGACCATTGTGTCGAGTAGAAATTGCGACCAATGTGACATGGTCATTTTTCACAAATAACAGCGAACATCATTGCAATATGGGACACAACACCATGGACTACATCACAAAAATTGTACACATTTGAAAATTAATATTACTTATAATCTATTTTGTTTTTATCTGATTAAATAGGAACAGTTATTACTTATTAGATTCACAGACCTGTTTCCGTGCATGCTCGCTGTTATACTTTTTCTTAAACCTTCTTTGTTTATTCTTTGCGCTTTTCGCACCGAGACCCAAACTAGACTCTTCCGGAACAGTGAGATATCTGCTCTCCCCTCCCCCGTTCTGTTTCGAACACAGCTTGTAATTCTCTGGCATGTTCTGCATCTTTCGAGAAATGAGGGTGCTACGCCACAGTTCGTGGATGATCCTTGCGTAACAGAAATACATGACCAAGAAGGGAATGATATACATTCCAAAGAGTAGATACAAAGAGTATGCTTTGCCCCACACGTCACTTGGCCATATGGTAGTACATGTATGGTAGACTGTGAAGTTTGGAAAGTCCCATGACAACTGTTTCTGTTGCGAGAAATACAACAATACGTATTAGACACATGTTATATATATTCTACACTCTATATTCGTATTCTGACTTTACTTTATTACTTTCACTTGTCATCGATCCCAACTCGCACGTGTTACTCACCTTGAAATATAGAGGAGGTACGCTATATATTATAGCTACCAACCATACACCAACAATGACTTTGCGGGTTCTTCCCATCGTGATCATAGACTTGGCTAACAAAGGATGTACAATCACCAAATATCTGTAACATTAGATGTGTATTTATTATAATTAGTACAATATATACCAAGTTATTGGAACCAATGATTGTGATGGATGTACAAGAAGCGAAGATAAAAGGCCGAAGATCGAAGACCAAAGATGATGTACACTTTCAAGGAATTAAGTTCATTTGAGTAGACATGATGATTAAATACTTATAAATGTGCGTTATTTAACTACGCTATGTTATACAGTGGACATACACTCGCAGTAATCAGAATTATCGATTCCACACATTCATTAGTACCACTAATTAAAAGTACGGATTTGCATTTATTTCCCAAGTGCACACTAATTACAACCAGTTTGGCACACCATGGTTGAATTTAGCGGCAGTTACCCGACGCTCTTCGTTTTGTAGAATACTATCACATGTTCTACAAAACAAATACTATGTAGTATATTACTGTATTAGTTGAGAGACGTGCAAGTCCGTTCTAAAGAAATCAATTAATGGCATTTATGAGTGTGGAATCGACATTTCTGATTACTGGTTTTCTCTTGCCTTGATTTCACTAAGAATCAGACGACGCACTTGTTAAATTATTTGGAAAATGTCATGGTTACACAGACCATGGCAATAGTGGACGCGATGACAATAACAAGTGCACTATTTAAGGAACAAAGTAACGTGGTTTCCTCGCTCTCAGCGAGATCTCGTTGAAAATTTGCGTCCGAGGTCTATTGATTTTTATCACGGTATTAATATGACCTAATTATTCATAGCATTATTCAAACTCTTTTTAAACGTGTGAACCTTCAACGGGCATCCGGATGAATAATTACTTTAATTATTTGTAATTTTTAGTTTAACTATTTAACCTCTATCATTGTTCGAGTATAAAGCTTTTTAACTATCAACATCAATCAGTGATACTTAACGATATACTTTCTGTAATGTCATAATTATAGATTCCTTCCTCATTTTTTAATTAGTATGAGTGCATATTCGACTAATAAACATGCTTAATGGACATGGACATTCATAGTGTCCAACAATACTAAGAGTTGTGAGTATCAGCCTAAATCATCCAAATTACACAACACGATAGGCTTGTCTTCAGTTGGAATTTTGAGCAAACACTGGAAGACGATCACGTGCACCTGTCACAGCCTCGTTCTCAGTATGGATGGATACGTCTGCGCCATTTTCTATAAAAACATTCATATAAGTGGAATGTCTATATTTATATTAATAGATATATACAGAGATTAGTATACAAACAAAACAGTTTTTACAAACATCTGCTGTGCATCTCTCACTCAAGTTGTTGTCATGAGTGAAGACACGTGCGTGTAACAGTTACTCTATTGTATTATGGAGTCGTATTGCCGTGCACGGTAAACTAACTAACCAACTACACTAAGCATTGATTTCATATGATGAACTATGTGATATGTTGTAGTATATAGTCGGTTCTTGAGTATGACAATCTAACTTTATTACTTTGATTGTATTGTATTGTATTGTATTGTGATTTTTGATTTACGGGTATGTAAAACGAAATTACATTAACGGATGTAACTGATAACTTTTCCAATGAAATCCTTAGCACCCCGTTGGCAGGCCAGTCACACTGGTTCTCACCACAAGAGGTTACGATTGTATTGTATTGTATTGTAGAAACCAAAGTGGCGAGTCAGTTGAGTCAAATCATTTTCAATTCGCTTTCATCGACGTTATTTAGTCTCTGCATTCGACTAATCGAGATATGTGATTTTTTTTTCTAAATATGCTTAGCTTCTTCTTTTTTCGCTACCTAGTCTGAAATTCAAGTATTTTACTGAGATTGAAAAATCTGAAGGTCAGTTCAACATGTACATAGGGTAATAGATGGGCGTAATTGGGTAATAAATAATTAACATCCACGGAGTTGCTTTATCGCATTTCATGAAATCGGAGTTATGTTAATGCTTAAACAACCCTACTATACAGAATGCTGAACGAAATCAATCACGAAAACAAATGGCACAATTTCTTGAATATACCAGTGGGCCTTAGGCAAACATTCAATAGTTAATATCGGAAACAAGTGCGTACATCCTGCGCTACATGTAACATATATTGATGTGAGTTATTAATAAGAGCCACATGTAGTCTTCATTCCAAAGATCATCGGTCATTTTTGTGTAATGGATACATATTTGGGTGACGTATTATGGTTTGAATGAGATGAAATCTCTCTACTATGATGCTGTAAGATCTTACTCCAGTGACGTGCAGCGCTGGAAATCACAATTGTGGGTTATTGAGAAATCTTAAGGTTTGAGAAAAGAATTACGGTGATACTAAAATTGTTTTTATATATTGAAAGCAGTATCTAATTTCTGTACAATATATCAATAAACATCATCGCTTCATTTTGGCCATAGTTATATATATCAATATAAATAAAAGGCAAACTGACTTATAAATTTAATTAAAAAAATGCGCAAAGATTCGTTTCTTGTTAGTAATGACCTTATTAACAGGCAATAATAACATATGAGTAACGTTTCCACTTCAGATACTCGGATCGCAATCCAGGGACTCTCCATGTGTTCCAGATCTTACGCAACACATTGATGTCAATCTGCCGATGGTAATAACTAAAAATGTCAGAGTTTTCTTCAAGAGCCATGTCTTATACATAAACGAATACCCGGGAGGATACACTTACATATACTCTCGATCTCCCCCGTGGAATTGATATAACTCGCTGTAATACTGTCTACTGCGTCATTAAAGTGGAATGGCCCATGGGATTACGTTATGTATAAATCTATGGCATGTCGGTAGCATTTCTTTCTATTATGAGTTCAAGTAGTCAATAATAAAGTGCAGTGTGGCGTTTGGAATCGTATTATATAGTTAAATCAACAAGAATCTGTTTATTATAAAAGAAAAATGCATATAATAATTGACAATATGATCTGTTATGTATTACACCAGTATGTGCTTGTTTCGACCTTTATGTGTTATACATTAATGTACCCAATATATCATGACAGTTCGGTTTAATAAACAGTATACTACTGGAAGCATGTTCTTTTACCTAGCATGGTATTATAATTGTAGTTAATTTAGCTAATCCATAATTTCGCAAATTTAAGATATCGCTAATTTAAAAGTATATATTCTCACAATGAGATTGTTGGCTAAATTAGTATCCTATTAATTCATGCATGGAGTCAAGTTTGCTAAAATGGCATATAGCTATTTCAACATGTTTTGCAGTATTTTTCTATATCACCGAATCTATGTAATACAAATTCGAGCAATCTGATTGGTCCGTGCAAGCAGATTGACCGTTTGACATCATGGATGACTGTTGCAAAAGAAACCAATAAATCAAGACATTAGTGGTTTTATTCTATATTCCTTAAATTATTATCAGAAAAAATATTCATTCAAATAATCTGGTAGTTTCGGATGTCAAATTCGTGACCCTACAGCATAAGATTTACACTCGTTTATTAAATGTGATATTTTAAAGTCACTGTATATATTACAACATTATATTTTGAATTGTGTGAAAATAATTGTGTTATACATGACAAACCTTATTTGTATTATCAGATGTAGTATCTCAGTTACCTAGTATAAGTGTGTCAATTCATGTCATTACTATGCACGAATTTGAGGTGCGAAATTTAGAATTCCTTAATTAGTCAGATAAATTAGCGTTAGAAGTGTGTTCGCACGTAAGGGTGGATATCATTAATTCAACTGACCGTAACCTAGTGGTTCCATTTACTTTCGTTAGAAAAATTAGCAATGAATTTTCGCTCCCCAGTTCAGGGAATGGGCCACGGTACTATTCTTGGCGAAATCAAAGATAGCCGCCATCTAATTAGCACGGAGGATTACATGCATATCACAAACGCTAACTACTTACATAACGTTTTGGCGCGCATTTTTAGAAACAAATCAAAATACTAGGCTTTCAGAATAACGTGTGTCTAATCCACAGAAAGAATAATGAAAACGAATTACCAAATTATTACAATACATGGTCAAATAGGCGAAAAACATATATATGCAAAAATAAAATAATAAACTATTTTGAAAAGTGAAGTGATGTGTTTCATCGGGAGTGACCACATCCCGGGGAACACATTCTGGTCTGCGTGTGAAAGCCTCATATATTTATGTCCACGACATAATCTAACAGTTATTGTCGTCTATTAGCAAAAAATGACCATCAAGAGAAGATCGTGAAGGTTTGGGTCAATTCTGTTAATCTTTTTAGGGCGTCTTATTCAGAACACTCACAACTCGTTGTAGGTAGTGAGAGGGCGCGCCTTACACAATGCAAGTGTCATGATACCTGCAGACGATGTTCATTTTTTTTTTTAGATACGCCCTCAACATCAAATCCGTTGACGAAATCGTTTATAGACCCTCTCACGTTTTTTGAGAAATCTAGATTTCTGTCATAACGCATCTAATGAATGGACATTTGCACTTTTACCTACCACTTTTACCTATGTCAGTTAAGACTGGGGAATTAATTTATATTAATTGTGATTTGCGATAAATAGACGACGAAGGTGATTAGATTTAAGAGTCATATAACATTGAGAGGAAATATTTCAAATGTTACAAATATTACCATTAAACATATGAATATTATGGAGAATAAAAGTTGATATTTATTACGTATTTAAAATTTATTTTAATTGATTTGGTATAATTACAGGGGAGTTTTAAAACGTTAATAAAGCTGTAATGTCGCCTATATTTTATTGAAAACCTTTGAAATATAAAGTATTATTATACGACGTAACGCCATAAGTTACAGCGTGCCGTAATTTTGCGGTATTACACTGGGTATTTTCATCTTATCGTATTAGAGGCGATTACGCGCGTAAGCGTCCTCTAATAATAAAAAAACAAGGCTGCCTCCAGGGTTTGACTGGACCCACTCAAAAAAGTACGCTAAATCTGTTCTAAACGTTTTGGATTTCGGCTTTCTCATGATGTATTCCTGAGAGGAAAAGATGTATAATAAGAAGGTTGTTATGAGGATACTGCAAAGTAGGCACTCAGACAGTTCGTTTTTGTCGCCGTGTTAATTTTTCTTCTTTCAGAATTGGTAGGATTTGTACTCATGGCGCCACTGCGCCCAAGCAAACATCGAACACAACGTACTTCCTAGGTTCCTGAGTTAATTTGAACAGCAATGTTAGTTCACTGAATTTAGTTCATTACCATTTTAGAATGATAAACTTGTTATGCACTTTTTTGGGGAAAACTCATTCATTCACTTTGTGAAAATTACACATTGGTGTATTTATGCTGTGAATGTTTGCACTTGGCCGTGTTTCTACCACTGCGACATAAAAAAAATCATCGAGAATACATCTCGAATGAAGATTTGCGCGTTTCAAGAGTATGTTATATGTGTTTACGTTAGTGACGCTGCAAACTCATTCGAAGTCCGTGGTCAAACGTTTAACTGCAAACAAGTGGTTGCTTGGAGGAATATTTTAGTTGTTTTATAACATTAATCTACAAACAAGGACGACAACATGGCATATAATATAAGGTTAACACGAGAATACCGCAAAATATGCACGAAGGCAGTACGGTGTATAGAGCGACGCAGCGACCCGTACTGCCTGACTGCACACTTTGCGGTATTCTCGTGATAGCCTTATTATTGTACATCTTTTAGCTGCTTGAAGTAATGATGCATTGAAAGATTATAATTAAAAATGAAAACGAAAACCGTTTTTCGCTGCTTGAACGTGTTCGTGCAATGTGGACAAATAGAATAGAAGTGTTCGGATGTGACGTCAGTAACCTGGAACGCCTCAATGTTGGTGACGTACATTATAAGTGTAGTCCACTCTACATGCGGGAAAATGCGAATGTTCGAATCTCACGGAGCCCGGGGTTATCGTCGGCTGGAATTTAGTGTATATAAATAGACGGGGGATAAAGGTTTCAGCATCCCTCATTTTTAAACTGAAAAACCTACGAAAGAAAAGTCAAAATAAATTGATGAAAAATACCGGTTTGAAGAATATTAGTTTATGTTTCAAATTTCGCCACCGCTTTACCTGTACTTTACTGATCTTAGTACAATAAATGAAGACAACTAAACAGATTGACTTTGTGAATTTATTCATGGATTATTTTCGTGGAATCGCTAGAGCCTTCACCCCACCCCACCCCCTCGTCAAAGGCATTCGGATCAGGCTGTACTAGGTTGGTGAAAGTCTAAAGTTATGGTGCAGAATTATAACAGTGAATAAGTACTGGTGAATAATAGTAAACTCATAGTAGCTGTTGACATAGAAAGTAAAGCAATTACCAAACAAACGGTAGGTACTATATCAAATCAAAGTGAACACGCACATACTGCGTGTCTGTCTCGAATCGATATAATATTTAAATCATATCATACGATCATAAATCCATGATCCACACTAATTAAATATCAATGTGATGTTAGATGTTACATTCATGTGGTCACGTGATTGCGAAGTAGATAAATTCTTTATTGAAGATTTAAATAACTACCAAGTACAAAACATGAAACTTTTTTGAATTTGTTGTCCTAACTTTTTAATGTCTATGTTTTACCAGAATATTGTGACAGTTTTAACGATGAGAAAGCAAAGCATCCAAATCACTAACGAGCTACCATTTGATCGATCATTTGGATGTCAGGTAAAGACCAAAGATATACGCGAATTTGCAATAATAATTAGATAAAAAATAAAATGTCCATTTTTGATAACATTCACCACAAAAAGGCGCCAGTCTGCACGTTTACAAAGTCTGACTCGAAAAAAACGCAGCTCATCCTTGACAATTTGTGCAGTTTAATTATTTAGTTGTAAAAAACGCGTTGAAAGTGTATTATGTAATATTCCATGATCAATGACGTGTTTTAAAACGACTTGGGACAGAATTGCTCCCGTCATGACATTACAACAGACAGGACCAATGCACGATTATCACATCGTTTAGCGTGAGTCGATTTAACTGTATTCACGTCAAGGCACAATTTCCGCAAAATGCGTGAATGTTACATTTCCTTCACGCTATTCATCAAATGCTCTTTTTATTATTACTGGGTACCATAGTGACTAAAACTACGATGGCTGCGGGATAACGGGAATCAAATGTTAAAAAATTACAAAATACAATTCAATCGCAAATGGATTTTTCTAATTAGATAATGGGACGCTAATAAGGTGAATGATACGTTTCCCAATACTCAGTTTATTACCAAAGTTTGAAATTTAACAATGACGAATGGTTTGATATTTTACAGACTTGCTGTCTATGGAAAGTTAACCTTTTTGAAAGCACGGCGATTAATGTAAATTTGACGGATGATGTCTGAGTGCGTTCACGTTCTGCTCATCTTTCATTGAAAGACATTTTACAATTTACCTCATATTGCTTCGCGCTAATGCATTATGCCATCAATTCAATCTCTAATCAAAATAGTGTTTCCTTTAAAAATAGTTGGCGAACGACAATGAATGAACTTGGCATCTGACAATATCGATTAAATAAATGTATGTCATAGTGAAAAGGATCACTGAACATGCGTGTCCGGATATTGATTTCTAGTTCACGTTCGGGTTCAGAAAAAATAACGATTTGTCATGTATTTACGAAACTCTTTATGTTGTCGGTCATGTTCAGTGGTGATCAAATAGTTATTGTTAGAAATTCATGGTCTACATCCGACATGTGTCACTGAGACAAATCGTAAGAGCTTAGAATAAAACCGCCAACTCAGAAAACTTGACATCGTATTCAAACGTTGAAATAACTTACAGTGTTTCACTGAATCGATTGTGGGCGCTGCGCACTTGGTGAGATTTTGTGATCATTCCACTATAGGGACGTGTCAAATACATCGTGAATGTTATGAATTGCATCTGAAGTCGTTTATAACAGAGATGCAATACAATTTAATTATCAATGTATATCTTGCGATCGAATATATCTTCCACTGACGCGTAATATGCGGAATGTCGTTATGCCAAGCCTAGAAAGCTATGGGAATGTGTGTACCAGCATAGGTGTTTTTTCAAAGAGTTGCCATAGCAATTAAGGATGTCGTAAAAGAGCGTACAATATCATGCAACCCGTGGTAAGTGGTGGCAAGTGCCATGTTATCGGCCTCTAGGACAATGATTAAGATTGCTTCGAATGACATCGTTTCATGACATACTATATATACCATGCGTGAAAAGTATTGCTGGTGAAATAGAAGTGCAACTGTGTCCATGCAACTGTTGGATGCTTGTCGTCTGATTAATGACGATAACAGATATATGTTACAATAAATACAATCTGTTACGTACATTCTGAAAACACATTCAGCTTAAAAAGTCATCCTTCGAATAGTTAGTGAGTACATTTGGTTTTTCGTCTCACAATCAATTATACGGATTTGATGCGTCACTCTGACAAAGGAAATACCATATGAGAAGTCATTTCCTAGGAGAAAAGTTAGCATTTTAACTATTATACTAGCATTACATCTTGGATATTATTGTGCCAATCAACAACGAAGGCTATTCGATTTGTTGACGAATGTAGCCAAGAGGATGTTGACATTTACAGATGTATTAGATTTCTGAATGAATTGAAATTGTCTTTAAATTGACTATTGACTTTTGACTTTTACAATGGTCTTGACCAATTATTTTAATGATTCGTCGATTTAGTTTTCCAAATGATAGTATTTAGTTATATATTTTATTTGTGCTTGCAGATTTTTTTGGGACACAAATCTCTTCCATGTTGATAAACTATTTGAATAAGTGATTTTTGTTTAAATTGTTCATTTAACAGATTTCAAAGTAGCAATTAGTCATCTAAGCCGCGATCTTGGAATTCACATTCGATAGACTCATATCGGCGATTGCATCCTTCGAGACACGGAGGGGAAATAGTTGAGTTTTCATTTGCTATGCTGGAACTATGGAGTCTCTTCTTGAGCGTATGGTGGCGTATTGTTGAATGAATGATTTGTCGCAATAAAAAGTTTATTAGTCAATAAAATAATAGCACCATAATCGTTTTAATTATAATAACCATGGAAAGTAGACAGTAAACCATATTATTAGTAGTCATAAACAACCATTAAATTGAACGTACTCCAACAATGCTAGTAATCGACAGACTATACTGCCAAATACCCCCTAACTTCCTGATGTTCCTGATATTCTAACATTTACTCGTTTATTTACACATAAAGTAATTTTATTCTTTGTTTCAACTCCACACGGTAACGGATAATACAAAAATATTATTATTCGAACTTCACCCCAATAAAATATTTCGTTTAATTGGAAGTGACTCTGAATGGATTGTGCGTTCCACGTAAAGCAATAACGTTGTATCGTTGTCTCATTGTAAAAGTTATTATCCTATGAACTAACTTACGTTAGCTTTCGTTTCTGCTTAAATTTAAGTTTAATTTTAACTACATATCTTCACCCAGACTGCACATGCAGTTACATCACCAATAATGCCTTCTCCATGCACTATTCACATTGGCATGGTAATTCTATAACACGCCGCTATCACGCATTCATTTCACGTACAACGATATTGCATTAACTGAATAATGGTCTTGTAGCTACGTATCTCCGACCTCTATAAGTAGTTTTTGCAACCTTTTATCAGCCGCTTTAGGTTAGTAGTTTGCAACTTATATTAGTATAGCACACTTACGGACTTGGATTCATTGTAAATCGAACACATATTGTTTGACGTGTAAATGCCGTTCAAATTGAGTTTGAACAATCTTTATTGTGACTGTCATTATACCAGTCTAAAATTCATTGAAGGTAATGGAATATCGTTTCATATAACATTTGCTAACTCTGTTTAAAATCAAGTCACCGGAAGTCATAGCTCATCGACCCAATAAATCGATCCAGTCATCTTCGGGAAATGAATACCTTCAAAATGTCGATAGTCATGTGACTAAGATCATACAACACAATGAACTGAACATGTATTCCTCATTGTACTCAGTTATTGGAACAGAAGCGGCTATTAGCAGCCCACATAACAGTGTTGAGTCGTTAAACGTATGTCTTAAATTGTCCCTATTATTTCCCAGAAAATAATATGGACCGGCATATACTCTTTGTATTTCTATAGTAAGATTTTGAGAGAAAAATATGATCGCTACTTGCACTATTATAATACAGGTGATATACCGGTAAATGGACTCCAGTTAACGCTAATTCCATTATGATCGAAGTTCAGAAGGTCATTTGACATGAATGTTCAATAGAAAAATCAATGGAATAATCATAGTATGAATGTTTAAATTTATTTACAGTTCGTGAAAACAGATTCGTGTGCTATTTGAAGCAATGTGTGCAGATGATTTGTCGTCGCATGCGAAAACGTAGTTAGAGAACAGTCTAATTGTCAATGACATTATTTTTTTCAGACAATGTTTTATTTGACTTTAGTGCTGTGGTTTTGATAGTAAACATATTAATATAATTTAAATAAAGTATTGAAAAAAACTAATACGCATGCGTTTATATATGTATCTATTAATTTGTTTATATATATATATTTTGTATTTCATGACTGAATACTGTTGTTTACAGCCAAGACATTTATTATTTTTGAATTACATCAAAACGCTTCCATCAAGACAATTATAACACAACAATGCAAAAAATAAACTGGTAAGAATGAATTATATTATCGAATTGTGAAATACACATAATATTATAATTGGTCGCGAGGTGTAAAGGATGGACGCGATTTATGTCTGGAGAAAAGTTGTCGCGACGAGATACAAGTCTAGAGAACAAACACAACCTATCAACGATGACTTACCCTATCATGATAATACGGCTGTAAAAAATAAGAATAATAGGTAGTAAAATTATTGGTCTATCATGATGTTTCGTCCTGTAACGGTCTCATTGCCAGATAATAGCTCCATTCAAAAGTAACATACTCCCGTATATAAAAATCAGGCAGTTATCTAAGCGACTTTGTCAATTGCGTCATGTTGCTCGGTTACAAGAAGATGGTATCCCTGGGCTATACATTACATTTATACGGGTCAATTCACAAAATAAGTTGCAGCCTGACAGCTTTAAACACACGATTGATGACTTTATATTACAATAGCCGGTTTTCTCATGATTCCATTATAATAATACATAACAACTGTCAGCCGCCACTATTAATATAATAATATTAATACATAATACATAGAGTGACTCGTTTTTTTCGTGCTTTCTATGTATTAGTAGTTGTATTTCGTTATCTCGTTCTGTGCAATACTGTTTCTGCGTTTGACTAAGGTTGGATATATATGAAAGAAATCGAGCATGCGTATGTTAATAATATAGAAATAATATAGTCCTGGGCAATGATTAATAAGTACATGAAGCAAAATTTGACAGATCTCGTTAAGGAAGTTATGGGCTTACTTATAGGCTGCCTTCGGTCCCGAAATCTCCCTTGTTATCAACCTTGTTCAGGGCCTTATTGACCCCTTAGACTGAAAGCTGATTTTTTTTGTTTTACAAGCTGGTGAATCATTTACATATATTTTGATTAACATGGGCTCTCAGTGAAGCAGAGTGCTTGAAATAAACTGTTGATTTTGTTATATTTCTTCCCATTTTGTTTTATGTCTGCAGTGCATCTATGACCAGAAGACGATATGTAGGTTTCGTTTGCTAAATCCCCTGTTAATTATAAATATTATAATTAATATATAATATTAATATAAATTGGGATTTTCTTCTTAAATTTCTAGCTGTGAACACAATCTGAAACTCTTGCGAGCCACAAATTGAAAAAATCAATCAGCAATGGATTAATTAATCAATTAATCAACCAATTATAAAAAATAATATAATATTAATTGATTATTAAACAAATGTAACGTATGTGCGTGAAACTCTCCTTCCACGCTCGGCCGATGCAGGTGAATTGAAGAAACACGTACAATGAGAACACAATGTTGATTACATAGTGTGTAATGTATTGTCACGTTTCAAAATCTGTATTCGACAAAGATCGACATGTAAAACAAGCTTTAATTGGCCTGTCCAGCATCATACATCAGTAGAGGCAACGCGTAAATCTGATTAGAGTGTGTGCACTCAACTCATCACATTGCATTAGACTATGTAGATATATGGCAGGTGTATGACACACTATAAGTCTACTTAAATGAAAAGTGCTCTTTTCGTATTACGAGTATTAAAGGAATATAACATGTTTTCTAAGTCAAATTGATAATCTAAAGAAAATGTATGTACTTGTGATTTAGGGGGTATTTGACAAATGGAAAGATGTGTTGGAAATTAATAGGATTCATTGGAAAGCACAATATTGTTCTGGTGTCTCCATGTGTGTGACTAAACTCAAAAAAATCTTTCGCCAGCTTCCTCGCTTAGGTAGACTCCTATGCAAGAACTACGCCCGTTGTAACTTTAACTTTCAGGTCGGCCGATCACCTGTCGACTTTGATAACGTAGTCGGCTGAATTTAGCTCGTATTTGTGCCGTTTTAAACGTTTCACAGTATTTTAATTGTTCTTGTATATACATATTTCAAATCCCTCCTTGAATGAGGGAAATACTTGCAATGCGATGGCAAATTTAGTATAGTTTACGATGTTCATCTGTCCCTCTGGCAATCATGAGGAAGAAAAAACACATGAGGATTAAGCCAAAGTCACGTGTCTGTAAAATATGTAAATCAAATGAGTAGAAAATAAATACATTTCCTATTAATTTCCCAAGCATATAAATGATCTTGGAATAAACTATCCGCTAAGCCATATGCTTAATGAATTCAACTACAATAAATTCCATCGGACAATGAATTCTTCACAATATTCAACTATGCCTTCGTAAGTTTTTTTTGTACAAGGGGCTGCAGTATAGAACACGTTTAACTTAGTTTGATTTTCTAAGTTCCGTTGTTTTCGGTTGCCTAGGTGAGTTTTTTAACAGCCAAAGTTGTTTGTTTTTACATATGGGCCAGAAGCTTTTGAATACGCACTGGTAATGATAATTTTTATGTTTCACAAATAAATAGATACCTTTAAAATAGTTTCTTTGTTTAAGTAGCTAATAAATACACCGATATATTTTAATATAATCATAGAATACAATTACTTTCCTCAAATGTCTTGGAAAGCGATTACATTTCATTTATTATATAGAAACATAATTTAGCGGACTTCCCGCAGATCCTTCTCGACCTTATGATTTGACATGTTGATAATATTTCTGACCACACGCTGATGTTAAATAAACATTTGTAGGAGTGTGTCAACATACATGAGCTTGAATGTAAAATAATATCCAGCAGATCTGTCTCCAAAACACTGTACAGGCCAATTATTTCAATATTAAGTAAACACAATTTTTCTGGACAAAATTATTATCAAGTTTCTTGGTATGGTGAATGTGGAGAATAATGATATAACTGTTATTTAGTAAATATAGTGGATTTGCTTCCATGTGCATTGAACGCGACAAGATCAGCTACGGTTGATCTGACATGGCTCATCCGTGTGCCATCGACTCGTCAAACCCATTAACCACAGAACACTAATGCTTTTAGTTTTCGACATTGTGCAAACCTTTTGATTTGTTTTGACGGAAAACAACATATTTTGACATGAACGTTCAGAAATATATTAAGAATAATTCGAAGTGTATTCCATACGCGCACCAAAGTTAATTTCCATAATTACAAAAAGAAAATTACAGAAATAAAGATAATTGTTATATTCTCTATATTATTGCTATTTAATTTGTCCTGAATTATATAATAAATATGATTTTACTTGATAAAATATCGTATTTGTCCTGCATATGAAAGAAATAATTTCACAAAGTCGAAAACAGAAATCTTTATTATATAATAATAGTGTTACATGTAACGTGCAGGTAACGTGTTTAATAAAATGTCATTAGTGATTTACCAGCGAAAATAATTTACACATAAAATATTGTACCTACCTTTCTACGCTCATTGCTGTCAACATAAATACAGAACACGAGCTGGATAGAAGAGTTAAATACGACAACGCCTTGCACATGAATTCTCCCAGTTCCCATCTCCACTGAAAATACGTCGGTGTCTGGAACGGTATCACTATAACGATAAGAATAAGATCGGCGGTTGCCAAGCTAGCCAAGAATGTATTGGTGACGTTCTGTAGACGACGACATCTCTGGATGGAAAATAGGACCAGAACATTACCCGTTAAGCCTACGAAGAACGTGATGGCGTATACAATGACAGTGGGCAACCAAACCATCATGGGTGGTGGATCGGGTGGATGGAACCACAGCGTATCGTTTGACCAATCCAGGGTACCGTTGTCTGCGATGTTGTCGTTGTATTCAGTTGTTGATGACGGAGCGGTCATAGTGAAGTTATGAAGCTCGTGCTTCATGGTTCGTCTTCAGTGTGGCTATGAGTACGAGATGCAGATGTTTTTCCTCTGATGAGTATGGACTCAAATACTCAATAAGATTGTCTCTTAACCGTGATTGCTCTAAATTACTTTTGTATAAAACGGTGGGAAAGAATATTTTTCTGTTGCCTCGGGCAGAAAAATCCAAATAGTCAACCTACGTTTTCACCTGCATGTGGGCGAGGCAGAGTGGCTCGAATAAGTTAGCAAACCTATGCCAATGTATGTGAAATTCACTTTTCACGAATACAAACCTCCGGAGCCGTAGTAGTGACTGTAGATAAACACTTATTTCGATTACTGAAACTGCACATAGCACTCACGGGTCTTGTCCTAGAGTGAGAAACGTACACTGTGTGCAGTTACGTCAATAACAACTCTGAGAACCAATCAGCATGACAGTAGCTCTGGTGGGTTGGTGAAATCCATCAATAACAACGGTGAAAGTTACATAGTGACATCGATATTGCAATAATGATAATAGGACGCGGAGAAAATGGGTCTTGCAATAAATTACCATCAACGCCGTTCTACGCAGCTTTACATGTACTTAGTGCTTATATTATGAGCTAGAAAGTGGCTTATGCATAATTCCGTAAAACGTTGAATGTGATGCGAGAAATGTTGATGGATTGGAAAGCGATGTCTTATAAACGTTGGGCAGCACTTACAACTACTCACAGTAGACATACTGCGCGGAATGGTGAAGCTCGCACGTCTGCTCTACATGATTACAAGTGCGTACGAGATGGGTTTCGAGGGGGTCTTTGCAAAGTTGTTTTTGTTTTGTTTTTCAATTTCGTAATGTTACCGAGATGGTAGGCCAAGACTACTTTGCTTAAATAGATTATCCGATCAATGCCGTTCTGCTTATTAGATTCATAGCAGTACCAGCATTCCATGAATTTCGTAATCACACCCAAGTTTAGCTTTGAAGGGCATGGACGCCGTTATATGTGTCCCTGGAGTTTTCAAATTTTAATCGATCCATCAAACTATTAAAAGTAACTACAATAAGTATAACTTGACATTTTACGCAACGTAAAGAGTTTAGCTGCTGTCAGTGCCGTAAGGTGGGTCAGTGGATATAATGTCGTGGGCGCATCGCAAATTATTCCCTGTAGACACCCACAGTAGTTGAAACCAACCTAGAGATTAGACGTAAAACTAGTCGGTATTTCCTACCGTAGTGCGTGTAATTTGACTTGCATACATTTGAATTTCAATCACAATAAATAGCAATATGACATCTTATTTATACAAATATTGTTCCGTACTCTATTTAACTTGATTTCCGTGCTTTCCAGTCTGCCAGATTTGAAGACATGTATGTAGCCCCACCGCAACAGAACACAGTTGTTAAATTTGTTACTTGAAATAAACAATCGTGAAATGATTACTATACTTATTTAACATTTAGGTCACGTTCTAGCCTCAAAACGCGGGAGCAATTACGGATTCCAAATATTGATATTTTCTACATGGTGGATTATTTTGACTCGGAGAGGATATTGAAAAGCTAATATGCCACATTATGTCAACTCCTTTTCAAATACGAGATTGTGTGTGAAATGAATGGTTAGGTTGCTATAATTTATGTAATCACTTTCCAGGATATGAAAAGGTCAAAATTGTTATAACACATTTTTGTTATAAATGGTGTATGTATGAGTTGGAATGTTTCATATGAGGTAATGGTAATTCAATTTGCTGATGATTGTTGGTAAATTGAGCATACAATCACGCTGTTACTCCAATTGCTATTTCAAACAATTCAGGATAAGTGGCAATTAAACTAGTTTGCCTAAATTGTTAGAGTGAAGATGTACCTTGACTAAAATGACGTTCATATATTTAAACAGAGTGATAGGTTCTGATTCCAAGCAAGGGATGAAATATTAAACAAATATATTGAAAGGTTATTATGAGCATAAAAGTATTATATGTATAAAAGCTGAACGAGGAATGCGACACTGTACAAATATTTTTTTTACTGTGCGTGCACCTGCGGTCTGTGAATCAAGTTTTCCGATACATTTTTATTTTACTGTGAATATTGCAAATCAATATCTGCAGGTGTTTAAGATCAAATTCATATCGTCGCAATAAGTGGAAATCTGTGAAACAACCAAATCACGCATTATATCACACCAACCAACATTCATGAAACAATGCAACGTACAATACAACTAATTGGTTTCTCAATACACTCACTGCAGTATTGAGTGAGTTAATTACCATGAAAATGCCCTTAATGACCTTATTACGATAACTGTCACATTTTCCACGGATGTAACTTTGCCCGAGTAATCATTATTGAATCGAAAAAAATATATACAGAAAGCTAGCCTCTGACACGTGCAAATTCATTGGTTTATGCTAAAAAAGATAGCTGTTTGTATGCACGCATCTAGATATGTACAGAAATAAACAAAAAAAGCAACAAATACAACGGGAAAGAAAATTGCTCTTCTGCGATCCACTCAACCGTCCACATGCATTGACAGTTGAATTATGGTTTGCGGAAGACGGGTACTTTAAACTCTACAGACTAACGTGATCACTCATAGGCACAAAGTTATTTTTTGAGCTCAGCATGTTAGAGTAATCTTAGTATTAGTTTATTGGGTGTAATGAATGGACTACACATTATAATGTCATTATAATGCATTGTGGGATGAATTCTTCTAAGGTGAAGAAGATGAACTGATAAAATAACTAATACAATTCTGATCGTATTCTGCGTAGTGTTAGTCTAAAAACTGGTTTAATGTAACTTTCAAAAAAGATGTCGATTGTTTAAAAAAAATGAATTTAAGTAGTAACATTGGTAACCTATATTGAAAATAATTAACATGGTAAAAGTTAGGGTTTGAGCTGCAAGAAATAAGTCCCGTCACATCTGTAAATCTCGTGACATGTGTGTTAAGTCTGGTATCTTATCAAAGTAGTGTTTTCATTACACCACAGTAGAGAGGTTTTGAATTCTCTGGTTGCTTAGCTACCCAGCGCGTGAAAGGGTCGAACAACGTTCGGTCATCGTGACTATGATTATTGGGGCAGATTGACCTGATTCAGTTTTGCATCGAGCAAGTTGATTCTGTATGTGCATCCAGGTTAAAGTATTACTAAATGAAATGTTCGTAAAAATGGAAAACGCGGCTTTCCTTTTATAACACACAATGGACGTTTCTTTTTTACGTTTCTTTTGCGAGATATCTCTGGGGGAAACAGAATACAAGTATATATTGAATTTGTGAAAACCTCGGTAAATGGGTTCGCAGTCTATTCAGGTTAGGTTATGTATCTAAATAGTATTATACAAATGTAACGCTGGCAGAAGCCATGCAAAGTAGAAATGTCATTGCACACATCAATAAATATAACAATAAAGTGAAAAAACAAGCCCAAGATCAAACAAGATTACCCTAAGAAAAGTGAACAATAATCATAATTAGTGGAGTGAAATTAGGGAGAAGTCAGAGAACACAAAAAAAGGATAATAGACAATGATGGACTGGGCGAGATAATTCAAGGGCTTGACTAGTTCAGTTCTACTACATACACGGTCTTAATTATTCTTATATCAAATGTGCATCTTTTTGTTATCCTTTGGTGAAATAAATATATATATATATATATATATATATATATATATATATATATGTATGATACAGATATACATATCCGTGTCATAGTCGATGAAGTGGAATTGCAAGATTAATACAATAAACAATGGACAACAAGCTAAGATGACTTTCGCGTCCAAGAAAACAATGCATTGTCTATCAATAAAACAAAATGTGGCCATCCATTATCTGCCTTGACAAGATTTTCGTATCATTGTTTTCTTTCTCCTCTTACCTCATGTAACATCTTGTGTAAACCACATTAGATATGCGCCTGCGCTAAACATATTTACACCCCGTAGAATGCAGTATGTTAACATAGTTAAGTTAGTAGTGGTATAATTAACACTATATTGAGCTATATTGAACTACATCATTGATAAAGTCACGATAAAGTCGTGATGTAAGTGTGAATATCAATGACAAGTTTAAGCTGCTTTGAAATTAAATGTATTTCATATATTTCACTTGTTTTCTTCTGGGCACTTACAATTCGAGTGGTATTTTAGAAATATGTAATAAATTACACGGAAATCGCAGTACAATTGGCATATTCTAATGAGACGCTAAAACAAACGTGCTTATTTACTAAAATGTGCATGTATAACAATGTAAACTGTATATAGTTATTTTTAAATATCGAAAAGAATATTGAGAATACATGTGTAGGAACAGATGGTTTTACGGGGTTGTCATCATCACAAACAGGCCCTTGTAATATATAACAACGCCATTTATTGATTGGTGCACTTCAATAATACGATACAACATCTTCGAAACGACATTACACAAAGCAAAAAAAACAACTAAAGTGCGGTTCTTATAAATAAAGGAAAAGGAGCAAGTAAACAATATACAATTAAATGTAAACTATGCATGTCTTATAAACTCATAAACTGGGTATCATAATCGATAAATGAATTTATATATATTCGACGCTGAAATTACAGCCCACAAACGTACAGATCAATATTCAATAAAAATACAGATCTGTAATTCAAGGAAAGTACAGACCAATAATCGAGTGAAAGTACAGACCAATAATCGAGCGAAAGTGGAGATAAAACATACTGTAGTGCAGACGCGCAAATAAACAACTTTCAAGCATATAACCTGGCAAATACAGTCAGAATAACAAATTAAACACGATTCTATTCCCTCACAGCTGGCCGTCATACATTGAAAATACACACTAACGCCGGATGGCTATGCATGGCACTCGAATAATGAAGTGTGGTATGTAGAGCTACTCCACTCAATAAATGCAGATAAAATATAATTGAAAAACAATGAAAAGCTGAGAGATGCTTACACAAAGGAAACCTGAAGCCCACAGTCATGTGTTGACCGCACTGATGTATGATTGCGAAATGACAACAACATGTTTCAATATGCATATGTATTTGATAAAACCAAATGTTCAAAGCGTTGAACTCAGGTAAACGTTTACAATCAGAAAATATTGCTCAAAAAATAATAACATAGCGAAATAAAACAATGTGCACTAGTAACCTACGATTTATTTATTTATCATTAAATAAATGTATAATAAGGCAAATATCCAAGCTTAGCCTACTGCAATGAATACATAAATTAACAAGCTCAGTGATTTGTATTTCTACGTAACATTAAGTTAAATGAAGTATACATTATATATATATTTTGAAACATTTTTTCGTCTGGTTTTAATATGAAAGATTAGGATAACAATTCAACTGTTGTAACAATTCCCTCAACATTCAATATAATTATATAACAGCCAGAAATCAGTGATCGATTTATCTGTATAGGCAATATATTTTATATTTGTAAATCATGGATGTGCCTAATCCGTTCCCTAGTTACAACACAGATTGATTCAGTAGTAATATAATCGTCATATTCACATCAATATAATTAGAAAGTAACTAAATCTGATAACGCCAGACAATAGCAGGTATTAGCACGAGGGAAACAAATCACGCACGGCATTGTAAACTCACAAATGTTTTAATCAAACAAATTATTGATGGTTATCTCTTTAAATTTTGTATGCATGAATTTAAAAACTAAAATATTGAAGTTTCCGGCCTCATTGAATGGTCTTGATTGAAGGCTAAAACTGCGCAACCAATACAATTGGAAAGATTCAAGCTATAGAAATAGAAACCTGTTTTGTGTGCGTTTGAAACCCACACATTTAAAAGCTAATTGTGTTTAAATGTTAACCGCTGCATTCATTCTATCGATTACGACCATAAATATAGCTTACACCCCGATGATTCGTCTGATGTTGACAACAAGCCGTCCTTTCAATTTTCTCCAAGGCTCTTAAAAGTCTCTGGAACAAATCAATCTTGAATACACTGAAAGTGTGTAATTTAATAATGCAAATTTATTGTCAATACTTCCATAGTCACCAACTTAATTTATTTGAAGTGGCATTTTTCGAAAAGCTCATAAAATTTCGTAATAAGCAGAATTTTAAAGTAACTTAAAAGTACCTAGATTTTGGGACAAAATTGCCACACTTGGCTTACGTATACATACAAGTTTCAGTGTAATTATGAGATGACAAATAAACAAGTGGGTCATCTAACTAAATTGTCTGAAGTAGAATGATGGTCTTTCTAATTCCATCTCCGAGCGGAACTAGTGGAGCAGGATGTAATCAATCTTTTTAAGAAGTTATATTGTCTATAATTACGTCTTGCAGGCATACCCATTTATACAAGTAGCGTACACGACTCCCGAGTAATCCATATCACCTTATCGAGTGCCATAGTAGTAATCATTACTGCATCGTAATTGATGTGCATTTCATTTTATGGTGAAAAGCAATACATTTTATGGAAATTCAATCGACTAATAAGTTACAAATATAATTTATTCAGTTATACATGTTAAATGACTTAAAATGGAATCAACTGTTTGAAATGGACCAATGAGGAAGTATCTTTTACAAAGCTCATAGATTCCTCCGAACTTGAATGTCGTAAAAAAAAACTATTTTCCTGAAGTGTATAGGTCATGTGAACTAAGCTGCGACATATGTATAATAAGTGGGTAGTTTCGCGTTTTATTATCGTCGCGTTTTAGCTGTAATGTTACACAATAACATAATTGAACAATAATTCAATAAAAACAAATACATAAGCGTCCAAAACAATATGAAAATGGGGATTGGTTGCAGACCCAATGGCTCATCAACATGCGACAATGAGCAAATATTTTGAAAATGCGTTTATAAGATGGCATCATACATACACGACAAGTGTGTGCTAGTTTGAATCCAATAAACGTGTACCAGTATATTGTTTTCTCATTGTGTAGTTAATTGAAATGTTATTTGACAGTATTATGTTAATTGACAGTGTCTGTCAGCAAACCTAACATTGCGTTTCAATCACAAACAACTACAGATACAAGTCTTTATAATTATTAATTTATTTTCAATACAGACACTTTGACGTTCGTGATTTAAATTGAACATATACTATTGATATACTTTCGGACAATGATTATACAATTCTCAGCTTTATAATTAATTCTCATATATATGCAAATGCACAGCACACATGATTTATGGTTATATTATCGGGAAACCATTTGACCAAAGAATATTAATAACAGTTTATACTGTTGAGAAATGGAGACACGCATTCAAACAAAGAATGAAAACACTTGCATCTCTCATTTTGGCGAAGCCATAAGAACAACATTTTCTAATGAGACACCAGGTGTAACATAATGCCCAAGCTGCACATTGAAACCATGACTTTGTAAATACTTTATTCTACCAATATCAATTAATCTTTTGCACATTTTTCCAATTTGTTCTCTTTCATCGATTTCCCAATACTCCCCTTCTTTATCCTTGTCAAAAGCATTCTGGGAAGTTCCAGTAACATCTTCGCTATTACGTTCACAAGAGCGTGTAGACAGATTTGTAGATTTACAACGTTCACATTTCGACTGAGTGACATGCGGATTATCTTCTGGTACATTTTCTGCTTGTGAAGTATCAAGAACTTTTGAATCAGATGAGTTTGAATGAAGAACAGGGTCTTCTACACTATTCAATTGTTGTTTTTTAATTGCACAAGTTGCCCAACTCGTTAAGAGAGATATTACATTAAAATCTTTTGCAGTGAGACCTTGACACTTGAAAAAATCTTTCCCAACATAATTACGCCAGAGACATTTGTGATGGCAGCAGAGAGCAATAACAATTCCATTTAATCGACTTGGATTTCCTTCTGTGTTCAAAATTTCATTGTTTATTGGTTCCATTGAAGCACTTGTCTGAATGTCATGGTACTCATGAGACATGCTGGCACATACATCTTTGTTATCTGAAGATACCTTGCTTGTCCGATCGTTATAACCTTGGTTACCCGTTGGTAGATTTGTATGGGAAAGTTTCTTTCCTGTAAACACATCTGTAGGAAGTTCCTGAATCTCCGCTGGAGCACTTTCATTTTTTGGGGACAAATTTATCTCATGACTGTTGACATATGGAGTTGTTCGGACTTCTTGTTTTTCAGTTGACGTGTTACTTGTAACAATCTTCATGAGACATCTTAGAGATAAGTCTACAAGAGTAAATGTATTACTGAGAGTTACACGTTGTTACCAGTATTACAGGTTGCTATCAGCGATAGTAAACATTTAATATACAGTATGCAGCAGGTGAAAAAATATCATATTGTATTCTATAATAGGTGTATTCAAATCAGTACATGGTATTACTTGACTGGCATTCACCACTAGAACTTATTTATTTTACCACTTTGAGCTACACAAAATGCACTTCTTCTTTACATATCAATACAATTGGTTGATCAGGTGACAAATAAGACAATTACAAAAGTATGCATTCAGTCTCATGAATTAAAGTAGCCCTAAAAATGGCACCCCAACGCATTAGAGAAACCCAAATAACTCACCAGTAGCCGCACCACATAAATGTTTACTAACAGCTACAATAGAACGTCTATTATCTTTCAGTGATGGCACTTTGTCAAGGTCCAAGTGTTCAATATCAATACGAAGTCTCTCAAAGTGGGTTCCATCTTCTGATGATTTACTGTCAAACTGATAAAAGAGATATCTGTTGTGATTTAAATTACCAGTAGTTTGTATATTTTGATTTTGTGTCTCTCATGAAATACTCCTAAATATACTATAAATTACTTGTCACATGTCATGAAAGAAATTTCTGTGAATTTCGTGACTCAATGAAAATCTTTGTAAAAATTCTGTTAGGGTTCTAAAAAAAGTACTCGCACTATATTTTTGCCTTTGTGAATGTCAGTTGTATCTATTAGTTGGTAATGAAATACCACACATACCTTGTATCTATTGGTCCCTCTATCAACCAATAAAAATAGATTATCAGTACTGTCATTCAGTGTGGTTTTAATCCAATGTGAAAGCTGACCTAGTATTTAAATTAGTAAATAATATATCAATTAGTTTTCATTTTTATAAATTAAACAACAAAATAAAGAACAGAGTGACTTTACTTGTGTTGATTGTCGGAACGATGGTTTGAATAGTTTGTTGGGTTTGCATTTCCTGTGGTTGACAAGTGAAATTTGAAAGTACTGCCAGCTTCCAATGTACATGCTATAATTGTATAAAGCAGTGAAAAAGCATGTAACTATCACATTTATGCCATGTTCAGTCACTTCTATCCAAGCATGATTATATCACTGACCTTTCCCAGCACCAAACTCTACATAATTTGTCTGAGACTGCAACAAGTGTAAATCTTTCATAGTGTTAAGCAAGGATGAGGTTTGTTTTAAATGTTTCAATGCCTTCATTCCATTGGCTGGATTATCCAGTTCACTTTGCATAATAGGATGATAGGAGATACAGTCTATAATATGTGGTGTATTATCTGTGGAAAAAATATAGTGATATTTATATAAATATAAAAAAGAATACTCTTCTAATAGATGCATTTATTTTCTTACGATAGTAAATATGATAATAATCAAATCAAGTGGAGATAATGAGGTTTCCATGTGAAAACATGAAAGGCAAGCAGTGTTTGTATTGACCAACCCATAGTATGGGGTCACTGCGATCCCATACTGCCTGAGACGGTACTTTGCAGTATTATTAATAACATTATTATTATAAATATTTTCATATTATATATTTCATATACATATTATGGAGCTGACCATTTCAATAATTGTCGCTATCATACTTAAGTTATTGTACTCTGTTGACACTTAAACTTTCCATCCGATCAACAAATACACAAACCAAATAATTGCTAAGCATATATGCCCAAGTATATGATGTATGAGAACCTAAATTTGTAAAAGAGGCTGGAAGAAAAAGGTCAGCTAAAAAATCACTTTCGTTTTCAGAACTAGTTTGCAACCAGGCATTGTCAGTGACATATTCGAAATTTGCATAATCGAACGCACCACACACATGTCATCCACAGACACAAATTCAGAGCACTCGCTTCATACTCAATCCGATCATGAGAAAAAGCTGTAACCACTCTCTTATGCTTTCATAAAAAATATATAAAAAGTGTCTAGTAATGACACATCGTAGTTATGCAAATAATTGTTATCATCACAAAACCAACACTGTACAAACGCCACTATAAACTGCTCTGTTTCAGTTTTAGGTGTGCATCGTATGCTACGGTACTGTCTCAATGCTCTGTGTCTCAGACAATACCTTTTGCTGTACGATGAACTCCAAGGTAAATTCTGGTATTTTGAGTTGATTGTAAAAATATAGAAAAAAAGGTGATAAGTGAAATTCTTTTTATGGCTCAATGTTGAAATGCTAATTTCTGGGAAGGGAATATTGCATTGATATACTCCTACTTCAACAAAATTTACCATCATTTAATGTGTATAGCACATTATTAAGCATGGACATCCCACTCCTCCAAAAATAATTTAATGTGTATAGCACATTATTAAGCATGAACATCCCCCTCCTCCAAAAATAATTTAATGTGTATAGCACATTATTAAGCATGGACATCCCCCTCCTCCAAAAATAATTTAATGTGTATAGCACATTATTAAGCATGAACATCCCCCTCCTCCAAAAATAATTTAATGTGTATAGCACATTATTAAGTGTGAACATCCCCCCCCAATACTTTCTATTTGTTGAATGATGATTGTTTGTCCCGTATTCACATTTGATTTAATTAATGCATACAAATGTACAGGATTTCGTAGTGAGTGGAAAATGGGCATTCAAGTAACATATTTCATCCGTTGCACGCAATTTGATAATTCAACATTAAATGCTATCACGAGTGCCTAAAAATGTTAATACAAATGACTTCATTATTAAAAATTTTCTGAACTTGATACAAAACCAGACTTGAAATGAACTAACCATTGTAGATTGTCTTGATACGTGCCATGATAGATTTCAACTCCGAGTTACTCATGGATGATAATGTAACCTAAAAAATAGAACCAATAAACAAACATCAACAGAGTTGTGGTAAACTTGTGTGCAATGTTATCACAGAGACATACTCTACTGGAAGTTAATTTGCAAGTAGTAAAAGCTTAGACTACACTACGGCTACATATGACCTAATATCACTTTCTCATAGAGCTAGTTGATATGAGTGATAACATGGGCTAGTATTATCCATGAACCAAAGGTGAGTCTATGATGCCAGAAGTGTGGGCCAAGGAACCAGTATAGATGTTAAAACATGCATGCCAAGGAACAAGTATAGATGATAAAACATGCAGGCCAAGAAACCAGTATAAATGACAAACCCTACAGACCAGGGAACCAGTATAGATGTTAAAACATGCAGGCCAAGAAACCAGTATAAATGACAAAACCTACAGACCAGGGAACCAGTATAGATGTTAAAACATGCAGGCCAAGAAACCAGTATAAATGACAAAACCTACAGACCAGGGAACCAGTATAGATGATAAAACATGCAGGCCAAGAAACCAGTATAAATGATAAACCCTACAGACCAGGGAACCAGTATAGATGTTAAAACATGCAGGCCAAGAAACCAGTATAAATGATAAACCCTACAGACCAGGGAACCAGTATAGATGTTAAAACATGCAGGCCAAGAAACCAGTATAAATGACAAAACCTACAGACCAGGGAACCAGTATAGATGATAAAACATGCAGGCCAAGAAACCAGTATAAATGATAAACCCTACAGACCAGGGAACCAGTATAGATGTTAAAACATGCGGGCCAAGAAACCAGTATAAATGTTAAAATATGCAAGCCAGGGAACCGATTTAAGAAATACATACCTTTAGATCAAAATCATAATCTTCTGAACCGGAATTGAGATTTTTCTCATAATAGATCTAAAAAATAGAACATCTACATCAAAATAATGTCACTAATATTTGATTAAAAATACAATTTCCTAGCAGATAAAACAGCTACATTATGATGTAAATGGCATTCTTATATAACTATTATAATAAGGCATAAGTAAACATTCAGCTTACCGGTTTATCCTTCTCTCTGGAGTTACATTTCGTTAAGTGGTGTTTTAACTGATCCTCATAAATAGAGCTGTAAATCAATGCAATACATTAATATGTAAAAATCAAACCTATGTATACCAACCACCCAAGGTAAATTAAAACCTGTGTATAGTGACCACCAAAGGTACAATCAAACCTGTGTATAGTGACCACCAAAGGTACAATCAAACCTGTGTATAGTGACCACCAAAGGTACAATCAAACCTGTGTATAGTGACCACCAAAGGTACAATCAAACCTGTGTATAGTGACCACCAAAGGTACAATCAAACCTGTGTATAGTGACCACCAAAGGTACAATCAAACCTGTGTATAGTGACCACCAAAGGTACAATCAAACATGTGTATAGTGACCACCAAAGGTACAATCAAACCTGTGTATAGTGACCACCAAAGGTACAATCAAACCTGTGTATAGTGACCACCAAAGGTACAATCAAACATGTGTATAGTGACCACCAAAGGTACAATCAAACCTGTGTATAGTGACTAAAGGTGCAATCAAACCTGTGTATAGTGACCACCAAAGGTACAATCAAACCTGTGTATAGTGACTAAAGGTACAATCAAACCTGTGTATAGTGACCACCAAAGGTACAATCAAACCTGTGTATAGTGACCACCAAAGGTACAATCAAGAAATGGGAACAGTGATATAATGTTTAGTTGAAGAGATGTCTTTAATCTACATCAGCCAATACAATAGTCTGCTGTCTATACACAACTTCATTTCAAGTATGTTTTTACAAGACTACTTTCAGAAAAATATAAAGAAAGATATAAATGAAAGTTATATGACCTAATAATACATGGACATATTATGTTGCGCTGTGTTGACTTTCATGTTTAACTTCTTGTTTATTCTCCCATTTTCAATGTCACCACTTTTTACATATCAATGCACACGGATGACATATAACACCATTACAAAAGTATGTATTCTGAAGCATACAATAAAGTAGTCTCAAAAACGTCATGTATATATTAATCTGACTTACTGTTTGGGATCAAGAGGGCATTGAATTCTTTTTCTGTTACTCTCAGCCTGAAAATAAAATAAAGAAATAGCTCACTATAGTTTCAAATTAGCTGTTCACAGAAAAATCTTATTTAAGGGAACATTAGATCTGCACTTCTAATAGGATAAATAAGGTAAATATAAAAACACAATGTGAATAGTGAATTCATTTCCTAATCCTGACTGGCGTAACCAATTTGAAAACCCGAGGGGTAGATGAAAAAACAACAATTTGATGATTATGAAGAGAGAAAATAAAATTTTCAAAAATGGCCGATTAATGTAAAAAACATTTCTTTTTTTAAAAACGATATAAATAAAATTACTTTTTTTTTGCCATGTGGTGTGTCAATAAAATATTTGAAAAAAAAACACACACAAAAAATATTTCTTCAACCCCACCCCCAAAGATTGCTAGTGTGAAACCCCAATTCGACTTATTTCTAAAAGAGCAAATATACTAGTAGTAACCTGAAAAAAAAGTTTCAGCTAAGAAAACGTACCTAACCTAAATTTGTTTGTTTTTTAAATTCATTGTATTTTAATTATTAAAATTGACATGACCTTACTTTTCTTTAATTTATAATCTCATAATTTATAATCACACATTGTGTGTTAATTAACCCTTTACACTGCACATGTCGATGAATCAGTGTTGGCATGGTAATAAGTTATCAATAAACAAATGGTTTTGATAATAGACTTTATTTAGGTTTATTTACGTTTAATAAAAAAAGCAATTGGATATTGTTTTGCTAGATTGGTGCAAATGTTATAATATTAGCGAGGTAATATTCCTTGATTTCACTATCCATTCCTGGGTGCTTGTCCTGTTCATTTTGAGTGCTTGTATTTTTTTCTTTATTTCTTTTATATGTTCTTGCATCCATTACTGTTCCTCTGGAACATGTAAGTTTTTTTACTAAAAAAATACAAAATATAGGTTCGTGTCCATTGAAAGAGTGGTTAGTTAATATTTTTGTTCAAATTTTATCGACCTGTGATGCATAAAATCAAAATAATATAAAGTGTTATCACACCTTACTGTTGTTACGCATGCTGCTGGACTCAGTCACATGACATTGTAAAAAAATGAATATTACATGGTATATTGCCCGCCAAGTGGATATTAATAACATGGTATATCACATGGATGACGTCACTGAAACGACTGCGCATCCCCACTGCGCATAACAAATTGTCGTTCGCTGATTTCGATTTTGTTCGCCAATTGCTGTTATTTTTTGTCGCAATGGCTTTGAAGAGACACCCTCTGAATTGGACAATATTCTGTTAGAGAATGACAGTAAAAATACCAGGATGGCAACAAGTAATGCCATTTCCACATTTAAACAATATCTGGGAAGCAAATTTGGATACGGCAAAGGCGCCCTACGACGACGCTCGACACTGCACTGAGAACGTTTTACGCCGAGGTACGAACAAAGAAGGGAGAAGTAAACACGACAAAATCATTACAGTAACTTAGATATGGGATACAAAGGTATTATAACCAACCTCCAATGCCCCGAAATTTTGATTTAGTTAACGGAGGTGAAATTGCCGATAGCCGAAAGATGTTCGCAACCGTAAGTAAGCAGCTTAAAAGTCAAGGCAAAGGAAACGTCTTTCACAAGCCAGCTATTCTTCCCGGCAATCTAAGCAAACTAACAACATACTTCAGTAGATATAGCACAAGTGCTCCCGTCCTTCTGCACAAAGTATGGTTTAGCGTTATGCTATAGTTTTGTCGCAGAGGAAGAGAAGGTCAGCGTGACTTACAAGGAAGTCCTGTCCTTGCTTTTGAGCTGTATCTTTCCAAAGCCAACAGACAATGTGATGCTCTCTTCCAACGACCCCGTGATAACTACTCTGTTGATGACGATGTATGGTTGAAAACAAACCTATTGGCAAAAACACCTTGTCAGAAATGATGGCTCTGATATCCAATTGTGCTAGTTTAAAGCCAGCGGTACACCAATCACTGTATTCGAGCCATATCAATCACGATTCTTAGCAAAGCAGGGTTTAATAATCGTCATATCATGAGTGTCAGTCGTCATTGTAATGAAGGAGCTACATGCGGGATACATCAATTGAACAAAAAAAAGAAATGGCAGAGACATCAGCATCACATTTTTATGGGACAAAAACAGTGAGTTTGAATTGAGACGACGTGCACCCCCGGTAAAGTGTTGTTTTAGTACTTAAACATTTGTTAATAAACTTTTATCATAAAGTTCACATAATATTGTTGTTATTAAGAACATGGTGAAAAACTATGCATGTTCTTGTTTGGCGATATTTTAAAATGTTAAAAGTCATGTAGTTATTTATTTCATAAACAGAATGAGCATGTATATAAACAATAGTTCTATTAAATAAAATATTATATCAAATATAGTTAATATTGCGCATGGGTGATTTGAGTGTTCAATGTGTTTGTATGGGGTTTCTGTTCGATGTGATAAAATAAATAACACATGTTCATTAGGGCAATATCACGATTTGTTGCCTGCCCTCGGCCTGGTGGTCTTCGGCCTTCGGCTCAGGCATCATCAATATTATGGTCGTGACCACCACCCCTTGGGCAGGCAACAAATCGTGATATTACCCTCACAAGCATGTGTTATTATTAAATTTTCATTTTATAGTGTATTCGAGCAATACAAAACTCGGGGGAAATAATAATAAATAGACATAGAGAAAATCTACTCAACCAATTGTGACTTGTAGATCAATTATTTAAAGGACTCCCTTAATATGTATTTTTCTACTTTTGATTTATTGTACCATATGCCTGAGGCCATTGTACTGAATAAACTCATACAGTATCATATCATAATAATAAATAATACCAGAGGTACAAATATGTACTGATTATTTAGATTTTCAGCCCTCAAGTGACATACATTACATTATCCCTGCGTGAATGTACTGCGTGTCGGGGGTAACATATGGACATGCATTGTGATTTAGTTCTCCCAGTCAACACAGCGATATAGGTCACATGCCACTAATTAACCAATGGCTGCTCGTAGCCTAGCAAGAACCAATGAAATTTTTTAAATATTTTTTTCTCAGGTGCTCTCTGTTTGAGGGCGTAATCACCTGGGTCAGAAGTGAGACCAACATGTGGTCTTTTGTTTACTACTTAGCGGCTGTGTACCTGTGGGTTTATTTTGTGTGTATTTGGATGTTCTAATCTTGGTGTTTTTCCAGTGATTTCTCTTGGTGCAATCCAAATACAGGAGGTGCGTCTTGTTTACCTGAGATTTGCAAGAGTTTGAGCTGGCCAACATGTTAGTTTTTTTCATATGGTTGATTACTGGCATGTTGATTTCCCATTTTTGAGCCATATTTTCAACTTTCTTCGTCATTTTCATACAGCAATCTCGTCATATGTTAACATTGTCGTCTATGGAAATTCAATTAGTGGTATGAGCCCTATACTAGGTGAGGCTAACATAATGATTGCTTCGTACATGTGGCATGATGTGCATTGTCGCGACACACGTGTGCATTAGTTGTTGTCACGAACGTACGATTGTAAGAGTAGCTTTTAACAGACAAGACGTAAATAAACCTCAGCCTACCTGTGCATCCTTGTCGAGATGTGCATGTTCACCGCAATATATCTTACCAATTGCCGGCGAAAGCTTACAATAACGACGCTTCCTAGCAACAAAATACGAACAGTGAATCCCAGCTGTGGCTGCCATCTTGATTTACCCACAATGCAGCTCGCAAGCAGAAACTTTCAACTTTGGCGTTTGTTTGTGGTTGGGCATTCACAGAGGGCGACAATGGAGTAAACATTATAATTGTTCTGTTTCCAACAAAAAACAACAAAACTCGAACTAGACTGAACTAGTGAAGCTGGCAAACCTCAGACAAGCAATAATTATTGGTTGTCTAAGGGCAAACTAATTAGATGCCCGTCTTTCAGCTCCCGGCAATCACGAAATACCTGGCGAACGCAGCCAACGAGTCACATACATTAAAAAAAATGTTCTTCTCATGACGAAAGTCGTGCTTACGAATTTAGGCTAGAGAGGAACAACTGAAAGCTGTGTATAACTTACCAATTGTTTGGCTACTCAATTCCCAAATAATGTTGGAGCTCTGGTTGTATCAGTGATTTTTCTTCCATAATGCCTGTATAAAGGAAAAAAACACACACTGCACGATTTCAAAATACACATAAGTGTGATGTCCGCAAGTTATGAATATTTCTTTCAATTTTTTTTTTAATGGCACTAGACGTACATCCGGGAATAATACAGTACGGTTATGTAACTATTTTCGTTGATGGAGTATGTCGATATTTCATCAGCCGAAAGCAACATTTCACGTGGGTTGCTGCTCTCCTAAATGGTAATCAATGGTGCACTTTCTTTGAAAATCAACGCCACTCACTCTCTTTACATCCGGGCGGGCGGTCGCAAAAAATGAAGCTGAAACCCTTTGTGTTATGTTATGCTATGTATGTCAGCAAAATTTGCCCCTCAAAATACAGGAAATAGCGTTACAGAGAGTATAGATTTCATTTTTTTTTTCCGGGGAGCATGCCCCTACCCCTTAGTAAGAACTCGTTGTTTCTTTACCTAGTTCGTGACCATGATATCCAGTGAAATTGCTCGAAGCATCAAACTATTGAAATTATATACCCAGGGGGTCACCCTATATGCTGTTACTACCCTAGGTGCGTTCCAAATTTAGCGGGAAAGCAGGGTGTTTTCGCGTGTTTTTATGTGTGAAAACAAGGAAGTTATTGAACTAGGAAAACATGCTTTTAACTGGTTGCTATGGGCGTGGTCATAGTTGATATGATAATTTTAATTTTAAAACTGATTAGTCTTGCTAAATGATTTTTCATATTTTCTCTAATGTTATCATGGCTGTTTTCTAATGTGCCAACAACTATACACACTATCACATGGGTAGATTAATTTAACGATAGCGTGATGAATGTGTTTTTGTGTCACCACATAGGACAAGGGCAGATCCAGTAAAATGTATTGGAAGTGGGGGTCCAAGACACGGGACCGTGCGATTCGGACGATGCTATGCGTAATCCAGATGCATTTTCATCATGCGTTTGGGGGGCCATGGCCCCCTGCCCCCCTCTGGATCTGCCACTGATATAGGATTGCTTTGTTCTCCATTCAAGCCTCATGAACATTATTATTTTAGAGAGGATCGGAATCGTTCGTTCTTTTATCCATTAAATACACGCACCGGATACATCTTGTAACACTTTTCGCTCTCAGTCAGGTAGAGTTGCTTCACGGCAACCTGGTCGATATTCTCGGACTCTAGCGAGAGACTATCTCTTTATTTCAGATCGACAGCGATATAGAAGTTACATTCAGACGTGATAGGAATACTGGGTATTGATTACTACTCTAAATATGAACCTACCAATCACACTGTCATTATATGTGGGTTTCTATACTTTGCATCCATCACTCTCTCGCAAGTTGACAATAACTTTTTTTTTTTTTAACTTATGTCAACACTGCATTATTGTGCGTCTGACCAAATTTGCTATCGATACAACTTTCCCCGGACTTGACGTCCATTTCTGTCGCATCTTTGAGCGACAAACAAGTGTGTGATTATTTACTCACGTACCTGCCACGGGAAATCGTTTGAAATAGTTTTAACTCCTGACTTTCAGAGTTTTGCATGCCAGATTGTTCATTGTTTGTAGGTTTGTATTGTCTTTCTTAGTTGTCAATTGTTTTGACATACAATTCCATATTCATGTTGACATGCATCAGTCAAAGCGGCGACTCAATAAAAATCTCTGAAAAACCTTCTCTTGATGTGCTGCTCTCAGTCGATTACTGACATCAGACAAGTAACAGAATCAGAAAGTTTTACATCAGTTGCCTGGCCTGCTGGGAGCACTGTATCCCAAGAACAATCTCTGTTCTGATACAGAAACAGCAGAATAGAGTTTTGCACTTTCTTTAAAACCTACTGCTAAAAAGAATAGTAGACAAGTTCAAAGTTGAAATATTAAAACCCGAAATGACAGATTTTATATACTTTTTATAATTTTGTTAATTATAGACCAAATGGACAATTTCCCATTGGCTACAGATTTTGATCAACATTTTGGAAGAACATAAGTTTCATTTTGTGCAATGTAAACAAATTACTTCAGGACTCAATGGGTTAATCATAGTGAATAGTGTGTGTGATAAATGTATTTTCTGTTACGACTGTTCATTACAAGTGTTTCATTGAAGTGTTTGCAAATGTATATCAATTAGAAATTACTTTTTAGCTTATTGTAATAATATCTCCATTTGTTGACATTGGAGACCACTAGTATTCCAGGGAATTTGGAAGATTTATTGCAAGTGATCTTGTTTGCAAGGTACATGATTCGCAATTACAAACAAAGGCTTTAATGCATACAACAAACATCTTGAGGTATATTCACACAAGACAAGGAAAATCAAACTCTAAAAATGATTTTATACTGATGATCAATATAACCAAGTTTGACACTGTTTAAAGCGGGAGGGTTGTCACCTGCGTACACGCGGGAATTGAGTCCCCAAGCTACGATAACAACACGCGCGCGAAAAACGCAAAGACTCATCGGTAGACGGTTGTTCGTTCGGAAACAATGACACGCTATGGCCATCTAACGCATGCACAGATGACGACACCCCAGCCTTAAATAAAATTACGGTAATCGAGTTTTTTAGCACCTGTGAAAAAATCCTGATGATAACATGAAACAACAGACAAAGTTACCTAATATACTTTACCCTTCATTAACATTGTCATTATGGACAAGCCAAAAATAGCAAAAGTTAAAAAAGTTTTACGAAGATAACTGCATTGACTTGACAAGATAAGGAACATAGTAGCCTTTGCATTTTTATTTTTCTGAAATGAAATTTCGAAATAATTTTTGAAACAAATTACTCGGGGAAATTGTTGCCTATTGTAAATCAGGTTTAAATACAGATACTAGCAATGTTTCTGTCCTAACATGTTCTAATAACAATTGCCTGTCAGCATGCAAAAAAGTGTAAAAGCATTTCTTGTGTAAACATACCAGGTAAATTAAAAAACAATTACCAGTAAACAAAAGTTCCTTGTAATAGTTACAACAAAGTTACATTTACAATAAATGGGACAACAGTAAAAATGTAAATGGAATAAATTGTTTTGATAAGGCATGTTTTCGAAAATAGTTAAAAATACATCTTGGCATTTACACCTGTCAGCTATTATCTCTATACATTGCATAATTAATGCAGTATAAAAGAAAAGCTCTATGATATGGTGGTTTATTTCGCCAACTTTTAAAAAAATGTATGCAGATGTTTATTAACAGTGATAATGAAAGCAGGTGATCTTGAACCTATTTTTGAAAATGAATTTGAAAACTGCCCATACATGGAACAATTGTTTCTTTAATTAATACATCATATACTTTAAAATACTTTATTTTCGCTTTATTTGCTGAAGGAATGATTCAGTGATAATAAAATCCAGCAAATATCCCTTTATTCCTATATTTTACATTCAACTCATAAACAATAAGTGAAAATAAACTTCATACCAAACACCCAAAGAGTCTTTTCAGCAAAATTATGTTCAGCTAAAATAAAGTATTTTACAGTACCAGTAGTAAGAAATTAGTGAATCATTATCAAAAGTGGACATATTTATTTATAAGCAAACTTAAAAGCACCCCAGACTGTATATAAACTTAACTATATACAAATATTAATGCTGTAAGTTTTGAATAATATGTCAATGTTTTTTTTTATTTAATTTTTTTAATCCATACAAATACTGAAATTGAAAAAAGGATTAAGCCCAGTTTGTTTTATACAGCACACTGACAGCCCAAAATGTGGCTTTTTGTATAGCAAAAAATTAAATAAATTCACATCCCAAAAAACAAATAACCTAACATATCTAACCTAAGTATGTGAATTAAACAAACGAATATGATAAGAAATTGGTCATACTTCAGTGCGTAGACAATATCATATATCACCAAGAACATTATAACACTGATTGCATTTGATTTTACATTTTATCAGATGGCCAAATTCGATGTATCTATTACTATGGCATCCAGAAATGTTGTGGCAGATATGTTACTAAACTAGTATAATGTTGCATTTCTGATTATAATCAACAATGAAATAATATGAATAATAATTTCAAGAAATAAAAGTTAATTAATTTATTCTGTGTAAACATTTAGAATACCTCTAAAAAATGTGATTACATCCTTTATTTACAAAATATCTTGCATGCTTGTCCCCTGTATCGGCAAAATACATCATATAAAAAGAACTTTGCCAAAGCATCTGTTTCCTCATCGACGACTTGTCCCACCAAAGCCTAAGATAAAACAAAGTGATTATGATACATTAGTTACCCTCCTATTATCAGAGCTCAGCATGTTTTCAGTCATGCCATCAAGTGCTGCTGAGTTACATGATGCGATATTACCATGGGAAAAATTTGAATAGAATAGAATAGATTTATTTCACCAGAAAAAAAAGACAATTGTACAGGAACTTTATCTGAATGAATATTAAATATATATATTTTTTCTGATGGGGATCAGAGGGGTAGTTCTAGCAGAACTAATCTAGTCCCTGGCCCAAATTGCCAGCCATCTTGGCAATACATGCAACTCATAGACACAACTCATGTCACATGCAACCCAACAATAGAAGCATTCATGCACAGCTCCTTTGCATGGGCTAAGAGGTTAAATACCTTAGCCTGTGCTAAGAAAACGTGCGTGAACACTTCACAGGAACTAAGTATGAATTAAATCTGACCAGTTTTAAAGATCCTTAGCGCAGATGTGCAGAACGCTTAGCTCTGGCTAACACCCAAAACGCCGTTGTATTCAACATTTGGAAGATTTACTATTATATTCATTTCAGTATGCCATTTCCGACATAACAATCAATGGAAGTACATCTAGAGAAATTGTTCTCAAAAAAAAATATACCGACGATGAGACTAGCGATGAGACCTGTTATTCTGTTTTGTAACCATAAAACTAACATGTATACCTTCATGTATACCTATAATTAAGAAATGCAAAAAAGTTTAAAAATAGTTTAAAATAACCCCAATATAGATAAAATATATTAATTTTGCTGTTTTAGAACAAATATACCCCCCAAAAAAAATGCCAGGATGTGTGACCTTTAGGGGTCAGAAAGTGCCAGGATGTGTGACCTTTAGGGGTCATGCATAAAGCCAAGTTGTGCATTGAAAGATACGTTACCTGATGCTGTTCTGGTTCCTGAACTTCTTGATGACCCGAAGCCACCACCGCCACCGCCGCCACCACCACCACCGAAAAAAGATCCACCTCCAGTACGATAGCCATAACCTGGTCTAGCATAACCATAACCAGTTCCACCATAACCATAACCATGGCCACGGCTAAAAATAAAATGGCATCAATTTATATCCACTTAATTACAGTATTTGCTCTATATAATAGTACAAGTAGCACACATGATTACAGAAATGACAGAGGTGTGTATAATGAATTACAATTTCATGATCCAGTATATAATATATGCAAACACTTCAAACAGAGTAAAGACAACTATATGAATTAGAATATCATATCTGCTATATTTGTAAATCAAAGTAGCTGTTTGCTCTATTAACAAAACTAATTTTATTGAGTCAAAATAAAATCCCCAAAAATCAATTTGGGTCAGCTTGGTGACTGCTTGGGAGAGAGGTATTTAATAATAAAATTAAGATTGTATGCGACTGTAGGGAGTTATAGAATAAACTGTTGTGGTGCCTAATTTCTCTTTGTTTGTTTATTCTGTTTATGAAATGTGAATTTTATACTACAAAATTACAAATTTCACAACTATGTGGAGATCACTGTTAATTTTTTAATGCATCATTGGTGAGCATAATACATAATGTGCATCAGTGATGTATCATATCTGCTTAAAGGTTAATGTGAAATTTCTATGACTAGTCTATTCTCTCGCATCCTCTATACAGTAATAAGTAGCATGAATTGTAAGCTGCCAACCACAGTCAGCTGGCGAATATGTGAAAATAACATAAATGTGATTAATTTACAAATATTAAATCAATTTGGGCAGCCATCTTGAATACGGCTTGAAACTAAATAAAAGTTGGGAAACATGTTTTTCAGAATCCTACAAATTAGGGAAAAAATAACAAACTTTTATGACCAAACAATCCGTTGGGGTAATATTAAGCCAAACGCTAACAAAATTCAACCATATTCAGACTTTTTCCCATGGAAAAATTCCTTCCATTTGAACACCTCATTACACAAAGAACCTAGAACACCTGTGGTCTTTGAAATCTAAAATCGTAATCCAACTCAGAAGTCAATCGGCAATGATCTCACAGTTAGATGACATCTTTGATTTTCAAATACCCCAGGAAAGTCTTCTATCTCTGAGTAATGAGGTGTTCATATGCAAGAGATTTCTCCACACAAAAACTACCTGACCTGACCTGATCTGATGCATCTGTAACCCTGATCATAGAAATCTTACTACTTACTTTCTATTTCCAAACATGTATCCCAGAATTCCACCAGTGGCAGCGCCAGTCCAGAAACCCCCTCCTCCTGTCCCAGTACTACCAGTGCTACCCGTGGAACCGCCGTAATTTGCAGAACAGCCACCTGAAATGATAACAGTAGATGCAATGTTAATCATAGCAATGAGACAGGAACAAAATATCTTTTAATTATTTAATCATGCAATAAATATAAGAATTATTATAATTATTATAGTGTAGTCATCACTGATGAAAAGAACACAGTAGTCATACATGTATAGTGCGTATTTGTAAAAAGGATATTATTGTACCATATTTACTTTATTTCAAGAAAATTCTTCTATGCACTATTTATATACTCGCCTGATTACCAAATCTTGCCAACTGAAGAATTGTTTATCAAGATTTTCTCAAGTGTAGATACATGTATAATTATGTGTGTAGTATTTTAGCTAATTTTGTATTTCAGATTTTAAAATTAATTTAGATTAGTTGTGTTATTTTATGTTTCTTATATTTGACTTTACTCAAGCATTGTTTTGTGTACATCCTAAATAAACTATCCTATCCTATCCTTTCAGGTTTCAGATGTATGGTAAAAATCAATAAAGTCATCAATAAAATAAGTCATCAATATATTTTAATGATCCAGCATATTATGCCTGCAATTACTGCTTTATGTACATTTCTAATATAGATTCTAATATAGATTCTAATATAGATTCCTACCTCCTGGCATATAGTCTGATCTGAATCCTGGAGGAGGGGGACCACCACCACCACCGCCACCTCCACCCCATCTTGATCCTGAGCCTTGACCAGGTGGGTGACCATCGTCAGGATAAGGCGATGTGATAATTATCAAGGAGAATATAGATATGTAATACCAATACGTCTATCATTGTAAGATGTGCTTTTGTAAGGGATAAAACTCTCCAGTAAAGTGAGAGCAGGATAGCTAATATATAATACATGTAATGGTACATTTTATCATATTTTTATGTTTTTAAAATGTTCTAGGAGTGATAATTTTACATATTTGCAAAGTGGGAAGAATGAAAACAGAAACCATTCCTTATACGGTCAAAGGTTGTGTCAATGTTTATGGACTTCATTCAAATGTTCTTATATTGTTCTTCTGATCTCTGATTGGTCTGTACCAACACTGTGTGCACTACACACTATTCAAAGTTCATCTAAACACAATCTAGCCTAAAGTGAAAACCTACGGCACATGTAGTATTTTAATCATCAAACAAACTTGAACTTGAACTATGACTGACTTACAATAGGAGAATTGATTTTTTATATTTACTAACTGGCCTGCAGATCTCATAAACTGGTTAATATGTAAACATTTGTTTTTCTATGAGCTTCCCAAGCAGCTACATAACAACAGTATCCCTTCATCTCTTATCCTGCCAGCCCTATGTACTTTTACATTGACTTGACCAATTAAGGGTTAAAGTGGTTTATAGTATTCCTCAGTCATGAATTTATTCAGGTGTTGTTTTGTCACAGACTTAGGAGGAAATTGTATATGGAAAGAGAAGACCAAGTGAGTGAGTTCCCAACCTACAGAAATGTATTAAAAGGATATCCACGAGTGTTTGATGCAACACATGTCTGGTAAATGGCATACACAATAACACCGATGATAACCCACATTATAATGTTACCTAACCATGATTCTTTCTTCCATTTGTGATGCTTCCTGAAAGTAACAAAAGTAAGCATTAAAATTACTAGGATGTAAGCAACTAGTGTTCAACGGGGATTAAAGTGATAAACAAAAGATAACAGCTTTGCTAATTTGAGGGCAGTATCAAATGATTTTATGAAAAATGAAAGAGACACACAAATTATATTACAAATAGTCTATCATGGGCGGATTTAGAGGGGGGCCGAGGGGGCAGCCCCCCCTATTTTTAGCAACCAAGAGGGTTTCGCGCCATTAGCCAACTTATCGGCCCTCCCCATTCCAGAATCCTAGATCCGCCCCAGTCTATCTTGAAAATAACGTCACGTTGGGCCAAACTGTTCAACTATAGAAAATTATGAGTACCTTTTGCATCAAAGAGCATTAGCAAAAAGCTTTTTAATACAAACATTCTTAACCATTGAACACTTTGGCGAAACACAACACTATCCTCAAATTTGCCTAATGGTATCTACTAAATTAAAATACCCAGATACATTTTTTTAATTGATTAATCATATCTAACTAAAGATGCACTCTGAAATCATTTCTATAATTTGATAGTATAAAAATTTCAGCAAATATCAACGCTACCACCGGTCAGTCATTTTCAATACATCTGTATATCTATGACATGATGTAAAATGAATACCGGTATATCAAATATGAACATAATCACTCAAAGCATATCAGAGAAATGGCTCTAGAACCACATTCATTAAAACAAAATGGCCACCAGTCAGCCATTTTGAATCTGATCTGAAAAACAAAATGACGTGCATAAGGGACCAATAATGTATGTACCAAGTTTGAACGAAATCCATCCATAGACGACCAAGATCCTGTTTTGAAATGCTGGAAATGCTTGATTTTTAAGCACAAAAATGGCCTCCATTCGGCCATTTTGAATCAGATTATCATACCAATACATTTGTATATCTATAATATGATGTATAATAAATACATAATATTTGAAAATAATAAGTCATAGCATGTCAGAGATAAAGCACTAGAACCGCATTCATAAAAACAAAATGATCTCAAATCAGATCATGAAACAAATTGATATGCATATGTATAACATTATGTATGATGTACATGTGAAGTTTGAAAGTAATCGGTTCAGGCATGTCTAAGATACATGTCCGGACGGACGAACGGATGGACGGACACACAGACACACACAAATAAAGACATATGCAGAAGTCAATCTACAAGTCCTCGTTTTCGAACTGAACGAGGACTCATAATGACTTACCCTTCATAGTAGGAATGATGGTTACTATTATCATCACCATAGTAATTATGTTTATGTTGTTGTTGATTTCCTTCCTTGGTTAGATCTAAAGTGTACTCCAACTGGAATACAACACAATAATATAATTTTGAAGCACACAAACATACATCTGAGGATGTAAACACATGGTATGATGTCATCTGTGGTTCTGTTGTACCAGCGTCATATTTAGAAAACTGGGATATTAAACTGTACATAAACCTTTATGCTGGAGGTCACAACTAATGTTGAAGAATGATTAAAACTGTACAGGCATTACATTCAAATGAACTACTGAAGATAACTGGTCGGGGAAAAAATATCATGACAATTTCTATTCAGATGCTAGAGAACATTCTAATAATTACTCTATAGAGATGTTTTGACAAAATGTTTCACTGTTTCCCAGAATTCTTAGCAGTTCTCATGAAACATATATATGTAATATTTTGCTGCATCACAAACAATTAAAGAATGAAATAATTTTGAAAAGTGGAACAAAACTACTACATATACCGTATGTACTAATAAAGAAAAAATATTGAGTCAAACATTCTGTAGTGTGTTTATTAGGATGTAGTCTAGCATAGGAAGTAATGTACTCAATGGAAATTTTCCAATCTCATGTGGTTATTTCACTGACTGGAAAATGCACTAAATTAAAACCCAGTGAATATGTAAAATTTAGCATAGGACATACAAATGTATTATCTAAATGATAAAATCATGAATTTAGGCGAGGGTTCTTCGAACCCGCTTATTCACATAGTTCATACCCACCATAGACTCCGGTCAGTCAAAATGACTATTTTGAACTGTAGGCATTAATCAGCGATTCTGCCGGTGACGGAGAGATAGAATCTAGGTCAGGGAAACCCCATGACCTCAAGATTCTTTTACCCCTTACGTCACGAACCCACGTGACCGAGGCCACATGGCAACGCCATAGGCAGCCGTCCATCACTCTTAATTTCTCTCCGCCTTGAGTGGAGATGAAATCTAGCGAGCTCTGCTGGATCGCCTGCTTTTTTTCCTGTCCGGATTTATAGCTTGGGTTGTTGCCGCTGCTCGGCATCCGACATGGTAGCTGGTAGGATAAGTTTTCCTTGTCTTTTTTTACCCACGTGACCGAGGCCACATGGCAACGCCATAGGCAGCCGTCCATCACTCTGGTTCCTTTCTCTCCGCCTCGAGGACTTAGACCAACGCGACGGAAAGAGTGGGGAGGTTGGGGGGACCCGGAGTCTATGGTGGGTATGAACTATGTGAATAGGCGGGTTCGAAGAACCCTCGCCTAAATTCACTACGTTCAATTACCCACCATAGACTCCGGTCAGTCAAAATGACTATTTTGAACTGTAGGCAGAGTCAGACACTGATAGGTGGCGGGTTTTTCCGAGCAAACAGAAAAAAAAGGAATGATGAAAGTCTTTTCCCAGTCCGGGATGAAAACAAACTCAAAAAGACCTAAGTTAAGACCCAAGAAGGGTTGTGTCTTACCTTGCCTGTGCTGTCCCAGAAGCAAGAAGCCAATGCTGCTGTGGTGACAGGGTTCGGTGTGCCCGAGAAAGCTAGACCCAAGCCGAACTCGGGGGTGATAAGCTTGAAGTAGGACCGAAACAGTTCGCATGAGGGCGTAGGTCGACAGAAGCGAAACCTGGGAGCTTCCAGGAAGTGCTAGTGGAACAGACAATCTGCCCGCAAAAATGCAGAGACTGACTTATCGCCTATGCGCAGAGGCCCCTGCAGTCGTTCGGGCTGGGTCAGCAAACAAGGCCTGACCGGCTACGACGGGGCCTAACCTGAAGAGACCCTGCTCAATAGATTGGGTGTCTCCTAGGTAGTAGTTGATGAAGACGTTCTGCGTTCTCCAGAAGCCTGCCCTCAGAATGTGTTTGAGGGGGGCACCTGACGCTAGCGCTAGTGAGTTAGCAATCGCACAGACCTCATGTTCTTGTACTTGGTGTCTCTGCAAGGTCTGTGTTGAGGAGGATAGTGTATTATAGACCTCCAGTACAGTCGCAGTAATCCACCTGGGGATGGAAGTCGGGGAAACCGGCTTATCCCGCTTGCCAGGGCCATAACACAAAAACATGTGTTTGGTTCCCAGTCTAGAAAACCTGGTACGGTTCTCGTAGCAACTCAGCGCTCGGACCGGGCAGAGAAGCAATTCCTCCTGATCCTCCGGACTGACAATATTTTCCCGCTGGGGGATGACGATCGGTTGAGGATCGTGTCCTGGGATTTGGTTCTTGGCGAGAACCCGATTCGTGCCTTAGTACAACTTGATCGTCCATAAAAGCGGCACAACCGTCCGCAAAGGATAGTGCGCGCCTAGCTTTGACCGGCGCCTACCTGAGGCGAGGGCCAGTAGGAAGACTATTTTCCACATCAAAAAATTGAGTGGTGCTGATTGGAGAGGCTCAAAAAGCAGTCTGCTTAGAGCAGACAACACAGCCGACGAGTCCCAGTTGGGCGGCTCCCTTGTATGGGGTCTTGGCATCTGGAAAGCAGTAAATAGTCTCCTAAAAATGGGACAATCGGCTAGTCTTGTTCCCGTACGTTCTGAGTGGTTGGGACGGCAGGTCCGGTAAGTCCGGAAGCACTGCTGGCTCTTCGACTAGCCTTCCCAACAGAAGTGGAAACTAGGCCTTGCTTGGCCAATTGGGTGCAACCCATGATAATATGCGGGTGTGCACCTGTCAAAGCTTTTCTCCGGTGCCCGGTGAACTAGCGGGAAGGGAGGAAAGGCGTACACAACTAAGTGGGTCCACGGGGCTGGCAAAGTGACCCTGGCCCAGGCTCCTGGAGTCAGCAGGAGTGTTACGTACGTCGGGAGCTTGGCGTTCCGGGGTGCGGCAAAACGGTCCAACCTTGGACCGTCCCACGGCCGAAACAGCCTAGAGGCTACCCACTGGGGTATCAGCTACTCAGTGTTCTGGAGACGGAGCCGCCCTGAAAGGGCGTCGCCAGACTGTTCCTAACCCCTGGAAGGTGGTGTGCGGTTAGCTCCACATTGTATTCCAGGCACCAAAGGAGGATTTTGCTCCACTAGGACTAACAACCATGGGGAACGCGTCCCCCCCTCCTTCTTGAAGGAGACCACCGCTGCTTTGCCTGTGCGGAGCAGGACTCTGTGGTCTCGAACTACGGGTAGAAAGCATGGTAGTGCTAAGTACACTGCTCTCAGTTCGAGACGGTTGATATGGTAGTCCCGAAACTAATGCGGGGGCCATATCCTTGGGCTTATTGGCCCAATAGATGCACTCCCCAACCCTAGGGGGAGGTATCTGTTACCAAAGTCATACCTGCGGCGAGCGGGCCCAAGGGGCTCCCCTGTCCAAGGTTGGCCAGTGACGACCACCAGGGCAGGGCTTCCTTCACTTGGTCCGGGATCGAAACCCGCCTATCTAGTTCCCATAGGAGAGCTCGGCGCTATAACAAGCGTTACACCGGGCGGCTGTGTAGTGCGGCCTGGGGAACGACCCTTCGAACCGAGGTCATCATTTCGATGATTCGTGTTAGTTCGCAGAGGGACACAGAGGGAACACTGACTAAGCATTCGGCGAGGCTACCTAGCGCTAAGCAATACGCTTGAAATAGCTAAGCCAAGCATACCTCTGTGTCAAAACTCCATGCCCAGGGACACCAACTGCACGTTGGGTCGAGGTGGGACTTGTCGATTTACCAATAAGCCCAACTGGTGAAGTAAATCCTGTGTTAGCCTGACACGTTTGGCTATTACCCCTTGCCCGGGTTGTTGGTAACCGGAAGTCTGGGTACGGATTGAGGTGTACCGACATCTGGTGAGCACTAACTAGCAGCACTACCTGTTTCATCACTCTGGTGAACACGTAGGGCGCTGTTCCTAACCCGAACGGGGAGGCACCCGAGATTCGAATACTTGGCCCAGCTGGGCGATTCGAAGGAGATGGCAACTTGCTGGGTGCATCGGTACGTGCAGGTAGGCCCCGCTTAAATCTAGCGGGGCTAGCCAGTCAAAACTGTGGATGGAGAGAAGAACCCTGAATGGTGTCTCCATGTGGAACCGATCGAGGAGCACGTACTGATTCAGTCTGCCTAGGTCCAAAACTGGACGCCAGCCATTTGTAGATTTGGTACTACGAACCCATTTGGGTAGAAGCCTGGCCTTAGCTCCGGTTGATGTACCCTGTGTATGGCGTCTTTCCCCAGCAAACTGCTACTTCCTGTCTGATTGCTTCCACCCTGCGGGAGTCCCCTGGCAGTGCCCAACAGGGGAGACACTGACGGGGGGAAAAGGAGATTTCAGCGGTATCCCGTAAACTGATGTTACCACCTGGAAAGGTCCAGGGATCAGTCACCCGTTGTCTCCAAACCGGACTACACCGGCGCAATCTGTGTTGACAGGGATATGTGGCCATGTGTTCGGCAGTTGCGAGGGGGTGTGTGCTTCCTTCCCCCATGAGGTGAGTTCCCCAAGGCCTGAAGTCGTCACTAAGTTGTGACCTGGCCATTCACCGAACACGTGCCAGTCCCCCCCGGTTGCAGAGGTGAGCGTCAAACATGCCTCCCCTGCTGCCGGGTAGACGTCCGCCCAGGGAGGGTGAGGAGCCACCACCTGGCTCTTACCACCCTGGGGGCGTGCCACTACCCTCCGCTCCCATGGAAGGGTATAAGCGCTTGCCTCCTGGCTGACTCCAGCTAGCGGACAACGCCCTAGGGCGTTGTGTTTTCTGTGCTTGGGGTGCCCTCCGATTGCCCATGGCAGAACCAACTGGCTAGCAGATTCAAACTGAACCCTCCGGTTCATTGCACTCCGAAGCTCCGAGACTGTACCCACCATTCCCTGAACAAAGAGGGTGGAGGAAGTCCAGTCTGCGTCACTGAGGCGGGGACATACCACGGCTCAGCTTGTCGGCGAAAACATGTGCGTCTAAGGCCGCGTCTCGTAGCACGGTAGTGGCCCTGGCCAAGAGAGCCAGGCAACACTAGGGGGTGTCGCATGTAGATGTGCGGTGGCGCACCAGTAAAAATGTCGCCTGGTCTAGGAGGCTGGTGCGTTCTGCCTCCAAGGTCTCCAGAGTGCTGGTCACGCATAATGTGCTCAAGCAACTCTGCCCTCAGGGCTAGATGGGTCGTCTTCAATTGGAAAGGACACCCATGGAACGCGGCTATCCCCTTTTGCCCGGTTTGCCAAATTCGTGGTACCGGGGTCTGGGGAAGGAGCCTTGGAATCCGGTTGGGGGCGTTTTGGTCTCATCCCACGATGTGAGGTCTGATCCCGAAACCACACCGACCGGGTAGCGTTTGGTCCAGTGGAAAGTGTTGCCCTATGTTATCCCCACTCGGGGGCCTTAAGCATTACATCCTCCACGGCTGACCAACGCCGCCCATCAACACCGTTTGCATGCTCTGCGCCCCACTCCGCACTCAGGTGGACAGGGAGAGACTTGCCGACGGGGTTGCTTTGAATCCCGATGCCCGTGATCCCATAAGCGTTGAAGCAACCTTAGGTGGTTGCTTTAGGATCAAGGGTGGGGGTATATACATCGTATCACTGGGATCGATGATACTCCGCCTCACCCCAAAAGCGTGGCTCACCGAGTCATACAGATGGATGACTCTGAGGGAACGCCCGGAGTACCGGCTGTATCCGACGCGAACGAACTGCATCTCCTTTCACTTTAATATGTGAGAGGGAGCGTGTTCGACTGTGCGTCTCATGACAGAGTCCTCTGGGGATGCCAGTGGGTCGGTAAGAAAGGAGTCAAAACCCACAGCGGGGACCGGACACAAGGAAAAACTTGTTACCATTGTACCGTTACCGCGTGACGAACCCTAGCTGGCTGAAAGTAGGGGGGGTCAACGTGTGCCCTGCCCTGAAAGCCCTGCCCCGAGATCGGAGACTTGGCTGCCAGCACCCCGTTGGCATTCAGTGCCTGAGGATCCAGAGAAGGACCGGGGCAATAAGCCTGGGCCTCGGCCACCCCCCAAAATAGTGGGAGAGCCGTGCCTGGGAACGGGGGTTCCCCGGAAGAGACGTGTTTGAATGCAAACATGCTTTCGTGTCTCTTCCTGCTTGCCCACCGAGGGGACACAGTGGAGACAGCTCACTCTGACTGCGTCTGATCTACCCGGCCTGCCAGGGACGCAATTGCCCTGTCAATCCTTCGACCAAAGCCCTCAACTCGGAGGCAAACTCATCGCCGTGCGAGGAAGGGTCCACGAAGAGACCCGCAACGGGCCCCATAGGAGGAAAGCCTCCAGGGGCACAGCCTCGCTGCAGTCGGTAAAATCGGGTAAAAACACCGCCTGAAAAAACAGACTGTGAGGATGCCCTCCGATCAGCGGGGGAGACCGAGAAAATATCGGTACCTCCGCCGTCGGGCCTCTTACTGTACATGAAGTACCGGTAGCCGAGCGTGAGGACTTTCCACTCATGCAAAACACGCAACTCACTTTAACCGATTTGTTTACTGGACGCGCGACCTTGCTGTGACGCGGTCAGTGTCAGCGATTTTGATGGCTCTGAAAGAAAATCTCAGGCCTCAGAACTCCAGTGAAAAAAACATGCTTTCATGCAAAAAACCCCGAAACCCACACGTAGCCACGACAAATTATCTCGGATGCGGGTTCTATGCTGGTAGATTCTGAATAAACCACTGTACGATCGGCTCGAAAGACGAGGAGACCGGAAGAAAATGGCAGCGAGCCTTGGAGCTGTCATTACATCGATATATTGCTAAATACATTAAAAATAAAAGATGACATGCATGAGGGAGACGAATTACAGTTGTAAAAGGTGCCGGCATGAAATCAACATGTGACTACGTAGTGGCGCCGGACTTTGATTTCTTTGTTGTGAAAAATACTACACACAAAGGGGAAAACGACACGAGGGTAAAAAAAGACAAGGAAAACTTATCCTACCAGCTACCATGTTGGATGCCGAGCAGCGGCAACAACCCAAGCTATAAATCCGGACAGGAAAAAAAGCAGGCGATCCAGCAGAGCTCGCTAGATTTCATCTCCACTCAAGGCGGAGAGAAATTAAGAGTGATGGACGGCTGCCTATGGCGTTGCCATGTGGCCTCGGTCACGTGGGTTCGTGACGTAAGGGGTAAAAGAATCTTGAGGTCATGGGGCTTCCCCTGACCTAGATTCTATCTCTCCGTCACCGGCAGAATCGCTGATTAATGCCTACAGTTCAAAATAGTCATTTTGACTGACCGGAGTCTATGGTGGGTAATTGAACGTAGTGAATTTAAAACCCAATGAATATGCCTGAAGTACTAAATCAGCGAAATTATAGTACTGACTGCCAGTTTCACCATTCTACACGATTGGAGCTGTTGCATTAACTCCCAAGTCCATGTAATTTAATCAAAATATAAACCTGGAGGCTTGGAATCACGGCTATGTATACTACACTGTACACACAATGTAGGAACTAATATTCAAATGGTCTTCAATGAGATAAACCAAATGAAAATATTAGATATACTACAATACTTACACCACATGAGCCTTTTAATATATATGGATCATCTGGATATTCATACCCTTCACAGCTGACTTGTACTTGACCAAATCTATATGCGTTATCCATATCTGTCTTGCACTCCCACTGTATTAAAAACACATGTACAGTTATATTTATCCAATATACAGTGAATTTCATGAAGGCATGAATGATATTACATAAAATATTTGTAAATGTTTTACCAATAAGAGATTGACAATCAAAATGTGTCTACAAAAGCACAATAGTAAATCAGCCAATGATTGTGAAGACATGCAAGGGCTCATGGGTAAAGTTCCTTATAGTAGCCAATGGAAGCAGAGTCTTTGGATTTAAATTAAGTGTCAGGAGCATCAAGGATACATGTTTTATAAATAGTTTAAAAGATTAAAGCGAGAGGGACGTCACCTGTGTATGCGTGGGAATCGAGTTCTAATCGACGATAACAACACATGCTAAAAATGCAAAGGCTCATGGGTAGACCCTTGTTTGTAAACAATGACGCATTATGGCCATCTGACGCATGCGCAGGTGATGACTCCCCCGCTTTAATGTCTTCATGAAATGCACTGTATCATGACGCACACTTGAGATGAACTAATGGAAAATTTCAATATTAAATAAAATGACATGTGACAGTGCACATGGATTGAATTTTACCGTGAGGTATACTATGCAAATTTATCCCTATACTAAGTCATTATTTTCACAAAAAAGGCAGAGCACTGATATATGTTATAGAATATATGAAATATGCAAAACCAATTCACAAATTGTAATTACAATTTGAACCATTGTTAAATTAGATAATACAGCCACGCGCTACAAATAGCAAAATGTTTCTAAATTCAAAAGTTTAATTAAGAGCAAACAAACGTTTGTGGAAAATACAAAAACATTGGTGTTTATTTGTGTTTATTTTCTTAATTACCATCATATACAATAGGCATGTTTGTTTGTTTGTTTTCTATAAATCATGATTTCAGACAAGTTCTTACATGCATCAATACAGTCTAGTCTGATTGGAGTGGACCAGTATTGAACTAATAAAATATCCTCTATGTGGATTGATTTAATATACCGATACTGGTAATACTAGTATTCACAAACTATAAATACTTTTGGAAATTTTGCTAAAACAAATAACATGAGCATATTGAAGAGAGACATATGTTTAATTACCTGCACATCATAGCCATCTGATCCTTGGTTGTAACACTGTACAACTTGTGGTGTAAATGTACCGCAGCCAGCATTGCCACCAATGCATTTCAGCTATAAAAGACAAACATATCAAATGGAAAATTAATGTTATTTTAATCAATATTATCATACAATATACTCTACGTGCATGTTATTAAAATTTAGCTAGCTTGGAAACACCAGTTGGAAGCCAGCTTGAGAATTAAATTACATTCAGACTGTACTGGATTGTAATTTGGTGCATCAAACATTAAAGTGGTAAACAATGTGTGTAGAATACGGCATTTTAAAATTCTAAAAAAAATTAATAACCGACAACAAAATTAAAAATTATATTAAGCTTGAAAAATTCATGAAAATTTGTTGTTTACAATATATTGTTATGCACTGAAGTTGAAAGATTACATGTATGAGCATTACACACTCACATAGAGAGACAGTGCAAAGACTAACTTAACATATGACATACGATACATACCTGTGGTATTGGGCTGGATCTCCCAGCATTAGTCATTCTACCGGAGTATAAAGTCAGTACTTTAACATCTTCAAGTAGAACTCTGTCTCCTGAACCCCCTATGAAATAAATCATAACATTTTGATACAAAGTAGCACAACACATACTATTCATATTTACAAACTAACCTGGCAGTGCATGTTGGGAATTTTTACACTTTATTATAAATCATTTTCATGATAATTACATGTAAATCTATTTTTCCTAGCAAGATGGAATCTAATAACTATCTAAATGTGATAATATTGTGTGTAAGGTACTCCTTAAATGTTTGTTTTGATTGAATATCCATACTATTAAGGTATCATTTGACAGGGGTAAAACTAGTATACAACACTCCAGAAAGAATGTGGGGGGGGGGGGCAGACACCTCACAAAACCACCTTTAGAATTCTTGACCCATGAAATTGGCCATCAGGTTACGAAAACAAAACATTGGAAAGAAATATGAACTACCGGTACTGTTTTCACTTATATCTACACTTTCAGATCATGCATAGGTAGACTATGCTTAATAATATTTAGAGAATTTTTTAATTCATTTTTATCCTGTTGCTACCTTACTAACATCTACAAATTGAAAACACTTATTCAAACTGAATCAGAAAATGTACATTGTTTCATAATAATAATAAATATGTAAATGTATGATACGGGACTGTGATGATGAAATCAGGTAGACATGTTGCCCTATCCGTAACCCAAACAGTGAATCTATTGTGTTTAAGTTTCTCATGCTATATAGCTATTATATGGAGGAAAGTCAAGTCATTCAGGATACCTAGCACACATTTGTCCTAACATATTCACCCTCATGCACATTCATCAACAGTCCCTAGATCAGATCATGGAGGTAAAATCCATGATCAGTAGAGGGACTGTGATTCATGTCATCTGGAATGAATGTGCTTTATAAAAGAAATCCTTTTGGACAGAATTTCAATCAGTAAAGCCAAAGTCAAACTTTATACAATACGTCTACAAATGTAAATGGTGTAAACCTATGACACTTGCAGAGTTACGTCATCATTATAATTCAACATTTTTACCGTTCATACTAAAAAATGAAAATTGTGCAACATTCTTTACATTTTAAAATGTATATTCACAATTCAATATACTTACATGCATTGACAGAAGACAGAAACGTTATCCCCGAAAATACTAGTATTGCCAAGATCCCCATAACCGTCAGCAGTACTTGTTGCGTTAAAGACGAAGACAACAAAACTGTTGAGCTTAATAAAAATTAAATAATGGTAAAGTCAATTTTAGTAATTTTCACCAGCAGTGCCTAATTTTTTTTTAAATACCAAATACTCGCTCGCTTTGTGGGATTTTCGAACGGTCGGCCAAAAAAAGTATAAAGCACGCAGCCACTGATAGTTCAATGAATGATGAAGTGCAGAATCCAGGAAGTGTATCGTACATCAAAATAAAAGCCTGACAACACCTCTGAATCATCAACCAATCCGAGGCAAACTGGTCAAAAGAGTGCGGTACTTAAATTGAATTAGCTCACATAAATTGCAAATTAAACCATACGTTTTGGTTGATTATTTGCATAATATTCTCCAACGTGTCTCAAGTTTGTTTTGTCTTACAAATATTTTTTGTAAAACACAAACCATAGTGCGGATTGATATTAAGCTGAATCAGCTTAAAATGCATTATGGGAGCTGTCTGTTCGTCCGTTGACCTTTGTCCCAGGTCAACCCGGTCGACATTTTCTCTCGTCGGTTCTGAAATATATAAGTTTTGTTGTCCTTACATTATTGCAGCCATGAGTTACTTTAAAGAACCTGACGGTAAAGATTGCCTCGGGAAGACTGCATTTACGACAAAAGTCGCAACGGCGGGAGGTTAGTCGAAATGTTCTTAAATAACAGTGTCGGATGATTGTCGGCGATGTCTGACCCGATTCGGTCACGTAGCTCCAGATTAGATTGCTTAAATAAATACATGATTATAGTACACCGGAGAAAGTTACAAATTAGACGTTGCAAATTAAATGATATCAAAATTGTTGATGATGTCTTTGTGCAAAAATAATTATTGCATATATCCATTTGCAGACCCTTATCCATGAATGTTACTCTTCAACAGTACCACCATATTTTATAGACCGTCTTCAGTTCGTATATTCAAGCAGCTCCCAGCAATCCAGCTCTCAGTTAAACTTCGAAGAGCTGGATATTACTATTATCTAGAAATTTGAATGTGCCTAAAATATTGGTTTTGATAAATATATTTGACAGGTGGCTGGCTAATACACTGATGTGGATTATATGCATTGTCAAGATGGCCAGATTTTTGAACCGTTTTGTTTGGGGCTTAAATTCATCTCAAAATTATTTGTATCATCTGCTATAGAAAATACAAGAATAAGTAGAAGTGTGAATTCCAAGTTTCTAATTGCCTGTATCATGTTATTATCAAAACGTTCATAAAATAGAATACATCGCCATTCAACCAATCAGTGCAATTCAGTGTCACTGTACCTGGCATTCAGCACAATGCCGCCTACCCAACAGTCAGGACTATCTGTCGAACAAGATACATATCCCAATCAGGATACAAGTGTATCTTGAGAAAGATAAATCTATCCTGATCGAAATGTTTTAGGGGGAAGGGGCCCTAAGGAAATTTTACTGTCACATGTCCATTCTTGAATTAAATACTACTAGTGCCGACCATATTTAATATGTAAATAACTACCGGTAATAACGCTTTAAAGGGCGGCAGTCGTCGTGCCGCGTCCTGTTCGATATGGGACTCATAGCGATGTATACAACACGTGTAAAATACGTTGTTTATTTACATGAAATTAGAACATGCCAGGGTTCCCCCCAGGGTTTTTTAGCGCCGAGGTCCGCGGCGCTATACTTGTGAATCTCGGTGCTTTACTTGGGACTGGCTAATACACTGTCGCTATGTGTTCCCACCTCAGCGCTTGATTTCATATTTGACATGCCAATATCAGATGTGCAAAAGCTTTATTCGCCACGCCGGTCGACCCTGACCATCACTCAAAATTAGTGACCACCACGGAAACGCTTCCGACCAGGACTATTGTCTGATTGTTATTATAATTACATACTGACCGACACGCATCCTGCCAGTCGTGGATTATAATTTGTAAACAATAGACCTAGTCGCACGATACGTAGCGGCTAGTCAAATTTGTGAAATTAGCACCTCTTTGTTTGTAAGTAAATACTTTCTGTGATAGACACAGTCTTTAGATTGAAGGCTAAAAAAATGTTTCAAAATCAATTCCACCTCAATATAACATGGTCAAAGCGGAGTTCATGATCAGTTCACGCTACTCAAGATAAAACAACGTGTTTATTGCGTGATTTGGTAAAATACATTTGAACTGTTATCATCGCGAATCATGTAAAAACTCTTCTTTCAAGACATATTTTACCTTTTAAAAATTGCAAATCACCTCTTTCAAAAGCCATCATGCAGTTTTCAATTGAAATCGATGCCAACACATCGTGCTACGACATCGCTTTACTTCCGCAATGTAATTTTTATGATCACTACCATTCGGAAAACTTCAGATTCTACCGGCGTTACCATGCGGCATTTTGATTGGTCAATGGCATTCTTGACCCATCGGGTCAAAGGACACATGCTTATGTTTCACAAACATCATGGCGGGTCTGTTTTTTTTTACCGAAGTGATCGAGTGATCAAAAATAATCGCTCCCGATAAAAATAAGTCTGATTTTACTTACATTTCATATCAAAAAAAAAGAAGCAACATTTTTTGAGGAATTATTGCTATAACTGGTGTATAACATGGCCAAATAAGTTATGTTACGTCGTAACTTTGATGATCGTTTTGAAGCTATATTTGTTCGCTCATTACTGTAATTGTGAACGTTTTAGAAGTTGATGGTACGAATAATAAATTACAACAATACGCCAATTAATTACGTGATCGTTTTTTTGAAGGAGAATGTTTTTGGAGTGAATAAAATTATGAGATTCGTGAACATAAATCTGGCTTAACGTTTTGAATGAGTTTCATTCAACGTTTCACAATACAATTAAATTGCAACAATAATTTATTTGTGTTTGTTTTTAGTCTGCAGCATTTGTATTTTGAGAATGTTTCAAACTCTTCTAAATTGTGAAACATAATGTGTTGATTCCATTAAAAAAATATTTGCACTGTGAACGAGCTCACTAATATTCTTAATTGTAAATAAGTTCTGTTAATCAATGAAGGAAAGATACGGTATGTAAATGATATGCAAATTATTATGCAAATTAGCCGTGGCGCTTTGCTTTTCTTCTGGGGAGGACCCTGCATGCGCTGCGCGACTACCACCACGCTTTATTTTTGATTCAGCAAAGAGAAGAAATGCTACTGTTTTGTTTGCTTTCTATTTACTCAGCAGAGTACCATTGCCAACACCATATGATAATAATGATAAACTCCCCCACTAGCAACATTCTTGGGTTATAGACAGTCTGTGACTTTCATGAATGCATGGCAGAAAAAAAAAATGTTTACAATATTTTGGTGGGCTTTTAACCAATCACAGAGCTTCACATCTCCATCCAATCACAGAGTTTGAAATCTACAGTGCCATGGTTTAATGACATGCACTTGTCTTGTCTTGTTTACAGGTTTAGCTTCTAGTATGTATGCCTATTTATTCAAATATGGTAAACTGACGCCAGTGCAAGGATTAATCAATGGAGGAAATATTACATTAACAATGGGTAAGTGGAGACATCTGTCCAAACATTGACAGTGATTTTTTTAATGACTCTGACCAATCATCAGATACTTGAACTGGCTGTTAACTAACACCCGCGAAAGGCGTAAATTAAAGCTGTGTTATTCGGTATATTTTGTTTGTAGCATTTGGAGTGAGAACTTGAGGTAGTACGTGCCATATACCAAATTCAACATTTGTGGTATTCACAAGATATATGGACGTATTATTTAACGATCACAATGTCTCTGACGTACATGTGCACTGATTGTAATCAAACTTTAAAACTACATGACATGAAAAGATAGCAAAAATTTAAATTTGTATTTTTCTTTTCTTGGAATGAAAAGTACTTTATTCTCTATTACATGCTTAAAGCGAGAGGGTCGTCACCTGCACGCATGCAGGAATTGAGTCCCAAGCGATGATAACAACACACGCTAAAAGCGCAAGGTTCATTGGTAGACGCTTGTTTGTAAACAATAACATGCTATGGCGACTACTTCCTCGCTTTTAATTTCATGTAATTTTTTCAGTTTTGACTATTCAACTAACATGAACTTGTTATTTTTGCTTTCGAAAATGTACACACTGGAAGTATTGCAGGGAAAACTGTTACCCAGGTTAAAGAATAGAATAGAAACTTTATTCATTCAGAAATTAACATTTTGGTTTAAAAAAGTATAAACTATATAGTCTATCATTGGTTACAGCGGCCCTTGGTGCTGTGTTTGGAGCAACTACTTGTATATCAACATCAGTGAGGGGAAAAGATGGCAGGTTAAATTACTTCATTGGTGGTTGTACAACAGGGGCTTTACTTGGAGTCAAAGGTGAGTGTACCAATATGTACAGAACAGTGATGTCTGCGATAATGAGTAATCTATAATGTATCTTGCTGCTTAGTAGGCAGCTGTGAATACCGTTAAATTTACCACACATTCCAAGTTGTATTATTGGTTTTCACCAATCAAAGAAGTCTGTATTTAACATACATTGGACCAGGGTGTTAGCCAGCCACCTGTCCTTTGATTTTGAACTGGCAACTTTTTCCCATTTTTTTGTTTTTTTCTATTGTTCTTTGATAATTTCACCAAAATATATTGTAAACCATCGACATTTTCATGAAGTTGAATTGTTCCGGACTGGCAGTTGCAAATTCCTGGCTAATAGCCTGCATTGGACCAAATTTATATAAAACGTGTTACATATGTAATGCTGTAATACATTGTAATATTATGAGGTTTATGTTGCACTATGGCCATCGTATCGACTAACATGTAGCAGAGGTCAATGTGACCCTGTACTGCTTCTGTGCATATTTTTTCGGTGTCCTCGTTATAGCCTTATTATTGCTTGTAGTAATAATTTTAGAGATTATAGGCTGAAATGTTTTTACACTGTGAGAATTTTCTATTTCCGCCATGCTGTACAGTGATTCTGCTTCAAATGTAAACAAGAGATTTTCAATTCACAAATTCACAAAATAGTCCTGTTTATAGTCTGCACTTTCCTTCAGAAGATTGGGACAAAAATAGCCAAATTTATCGAGTAAAAATTGGAAATTGTCTAAAATTTTGTCTGTTGGCTCCGAAATTAGGGTTCATTACTAGAAATATTGAAGAATATGGGAACAAATTTAGACGATAAAGACTGGTGTTGATAATGTAAACTTATGCTTGTCAATGTTTTTTGTATCTTTCAGCACATAGCTATGCTGTTGGGTTTGGTGCATGTGCTGGATTTGGTATTAGTGCTGCTTTGTACAAACACGGAAAGATGGAAGACTGGCCTTTTGTAATTCAAGACCCCAGATATTAATTAACACTTCCTTTGAATGCACTGAAATATTTGTTTTTTTTGTAAGAAAAGTAAATGGAATTTTAGGTTTTCCCTGAAAAGCTGTAATTTATGTGTGACGTGTGCATCTTTAGGTGCTTGCCGCTGAAAGCTTGTAATGAAACAGCACCAACTAGAGATGAAAGTGTTCAAACCTATTCCAGATTTGGTGAGAGCACTATTATGTGGTCTTTGGAGTGTTAGATACCAGTGACCATGCTCCATACTTTTTTAGATAAATACAAGATTGAGAATACCCTTTCCAAATCACCTAGTTGTATGTGTATCATGGTGCAAAGTAAACAACAAATTGGAGTAAGAAAAACGGCACAATTTTCCTTTTGTATATCACTACTGACTGTTTACCATCCTAAGGGCTGATTTGTTTTGATTAATTCTACCGACTATGTACAGATAATTATTGGAAATATTCTAGAAGTTCATCATGTTAATTTGGTTTTAATAAAATCTATTTGACCAAATTGTATTTTTTTTTAAGTGTAAGTGTCCACTTGACTCTTAGTGGGAGAGGTAATGTTTTTTTTTATTCTGATCTTTTCCTTCTCCAAAGCTACTACAGAAATAAAAAATGGTAAAGACAATGTTGCAGGGAGATTTAGTGATGGATGGTTTGTTAATAATAACAGCAGTGAGCAGTTTTCTGTTTCCTAAAATGACACGTTATCTGTTTGTGAGAGAGTGCAATGAGCAGTCAATGTCCCTATGTGTTGCATACGACTTGTTTACCACTTCCGTGTGACTGAGAATGTTCTAGAACCGTACTGTGTCTGGGTGGAATTTTTAGAAGTTGGTTGAATAGGTAATAGGACACTGTAGAAGGTAATGGAACATTCTAGAAATTTGTAGTAAGTTCCAGACTCGTTATGTATGCTGATGTAATGGTCTATTTATAGACAGTGTGGGTATATATATGGGAGTTGTTCAGCACCAAGATCAGATCGGAGATCTCGTTGAATTGTATTGGAGTTTAAGTATCTAGTTATTGGAGTAGTGGAGTTTTACCGCGTTATTGTACTTGATGTTTGCAGAGTATAATAATACCAGTACCAGTTGAAACCTCATCTGTTGGCTCCATGTTCGTATTTTATCATCGCCGCCAGGGAAGTCTTTTTGTTACTGTTGCCATTTTGGTATTTGAACCATCACACCTGTACTATACCAATTACGGTAATATTACGTTGCGTGTGACACTATGCCCAAGGCAACATAGTCAATAAGAGTCAGAGCTGCTGAAGACCACATCAGTGAACAATAAACATAATCAAAAGTGCTATCTAATTTGGCCAAAATAAGTCCTATTTGAATGATCCACAATGCAATAAACATAGTAAACACAAATGGAATAATATACTGTGGAAATTGATTCAAGATTATATATGTATATTTACCCAGGTGACTTGTTTTACGTGCAAAAACATGTGAAATTGAAATGAATGTTTTGTGTGTGTAGCCAATGGAACTAATGTTAAAGAGCCAGGAGCATGTTTTCAGTTAAATCAAAGCATATACGGGACAGAATTTGATGAATCGAAAAACCCTTTTTCAACAAACAAGCCAGGCATGGCACAGTCCCGTGGTTAAGTTTTTAGACCATCAATGAGTTAAAGAAAAGTACATGTGTGTAAAATCTTGTTCCGGGCATTTCAAAATTCCAGATTGTTGTGCATTTTAATAATGGTAATAATGCCATCAGTTATATTTAATTGGACTAACATGTTACATATGTACCGATATATTTATGTCATGTTGAACAAATACAAAGGTTGAAGTGTTCCTCTATGTATGAATTAATGTGTACTGAAGTCCATTCTTCAAGAACACAAAAAAAAAATCGGCGCAAGTTGACCACTTTGAATCAAAATGTGAAAAAAAACATCCTTCATAAAAATCTGTAGAAGATTAATCAATGGTTGTTCAAACAAAGTCACTGTCTTTGCTAGTAAAAGTGATTATTGACCATGCATGATCTTGCAGTATTATGCAGTGCACATTACAAGAACCATTCTCATTTAATTTTTATTGTGTCTCAACAAATTCTCAAAATCACTTGATTCACGTTCAATTTCAAAGCACTATAGTAAATAAAGTCAACCTATTGTACCTAGTTTTTAAAAGTTCGCAAGATTATCTTTTATTGGTTGAATATTCTGGATATAAGAACCAATTAAAATGACCAACGTGCATCAGTATGTTTGATGGAACACTAAAATTACGATTATTCATCATTTAAATTCAGCGATTTGGTCAAAACCAATCTGATCAAAGAAACATGTGTATGTCAACAATTATACCCTGTCACTTTGCCAACCAACAAAACCGAGCAAGTCCAAGAAATGACGCCGGAGGTGAAAAAAACCCTAAAATTGCCGGCAGTCAGCCATTTTGAATCCAAAGGAAGCATGTTCATCCAGCATACCAAATTAAAAAAAAAAACATGGACATGTCCAAAAAATGAGATTGTGGTTTTACAACATTTTAATGATAGAATGAGTGCAATTTGGTAAAAAAAATACCCGATTTAAAAGCAACGCTGACGTTTGTATTTCAACTACTATTATGGTCTGTCTTTGAACCGAACGGTCAAAGTACGTTGCGAAACTGTCTAGATATGCAAAACGGTGAAACAAAATGCCCGCTAATTGAACTTTTTGAATAAAAAAATATATAAAACCGTCATAGCATGCTTGAAATAAGAGTGGAAAACGTCTTGTAAGTAGCATCACATTGATTCCCTGTGTTATATATTCACTAGCAATACAGTGGAGCAATACCATGCTATGGTCTGTCCCACTCAATGTATGAACTACATGTACATGTTATGGTAAAAATAAAGGTAAATTTAGTGGCAGTCATGATTCAAGCATTTTAGCATTAACTTGTTTATGCGAGGGTATACAACTTAGCAGTAGGGTGGAAATGCTTTATTTGGATTCAACAATTTCGCTCAGAATAATTTCAGCTTAGTACGAGGAAGAACAACTGTATTTACATCAAATTCTTGTTATAAAAGGATGTGTTCGCCAGGCAACGTGTGTTAAAATTTCATGAGTTGTAAACGTTGCATAAGCCCGATATCGAACATGATGCTGTGAGACTCAGACAACTAATAATTCATTGGTTGTCTGAGGGTGAGACGACCACTGCGCTTTAATATCATATAAGAACAACCTACAGAAACAATTCCTATTTTTCTGGGTAATGAATGTGTTCCTTGAGATTGATAGACTGCATCTCTAGCCTAGCATTTGTGCAGTGCTCCACACTAAAGGCCGCGCCATAATAGCTACGACACTACTAATATCATTGGCTGAAGACTTGATTGGTTGAATCACAGTCCCTCTATGATGGTTGAACGAAAATGTTGTCGATGCAAAATCTTTTGTGTGATGATTAAAATATATATGCACGAACTGTCAAAAGAACCATGAGAGTATTTAATTTCTCTAGACGATTATTAAGTATGATGTTGCATAAATATGAATGAGATATTACTAGCATTGTATCTAGGCATTAGTGAAGTGACGTATAGCAATGAAGTTGCACATGCATTCTTAGCGCGCTATATGTCACTTGTACTCTTAACTTCTGGTTCGAAACTTGACAAACACCATCGTATGTACACACTTTCTGAATCTCTTGTCCACAGTAAAGTGACAAATATTGAAGCGGGAGGATCGTCCTCTGTGCACGCGCGGGAATTGAGTCCTAATCAACGATAACAACGCATGCTTAAAACTCAAAGGCTCATGGGTATAAGCTTGTTTGTGTACAACGACACGCTATGGTCGTCTGTTGTGTGCACAGGTGGCGGCGACTCAGTTTTAAAGCGGGGGAGTCTTCACCTGCGCATACGTCAGATTGCCATAGCGTGTCGTTGTTTCGAAACAAGCAATTCCCACGCGTGCACAGGTGACGACCCTTCCGCTTTAATGCTGATTATCAACTGCCTTAATGGTAAACTGTAAATGCAGTTATGGTGTGAATATATTTACTCACAACCGACTGAGTAAAGACACGTTAACGAAAGGCCCGGGAATTATCAATATCAATGTCTTCAAAAAGAATGACCTTTAAAACAGCCGCTTAAATGTCAAATTTAACCCCAAATCAATACAGGTAAGTAGTATTAATATATATATACTGTATAAAGTAATGAGATATTGTACATGAAGTTAGTTAAACACTGTACTGTGCATAGTTAACATTGGGTCAGAACTGAATTGGCAACCTTCTCATTAATTGTATCACTAAAGCCCATTTAGTTAAACACATCTCATCGGTGGTGTCGCTGTTCAATGCGCTTGCACTGCAAATGAGTGCAGCGCATGTTTCCCCGTGTTCCACAAAACAACCGACTGCATTGCGTCACTCGAGTCCGTGTGCATATAATCTGTTTAATTGATTCAGTATTTGTTGGGTATTAATTAAGGTATTTCAGTCGCCACGCGTTTTAATTTCCGTTTATAAAGAATGCATTTGCTCCATGGTCATTTCTCGGCTTTTATGATGTTGATTCCTTTTATATCAATAATTCACGATTTACAAAGTTGTATCAAAACACAGAATGCTACGTAAATCGATAACCTTCGACAACGACTCGGTTCTCAGGTGTAATGAATATTCTAGAAGATTGAAAACGACAACTATATTGGTTGTGTAATCCCCTGTTATTCTTTTATTATAGCCCTGCCCCGTCTTTAGACACGTTAGATTAATATATTGTAGCTTTCATACGATTTTTCACCATCCTTGGGACAGAATATTTGAATTGTGTTTCAACCTAATGAATAATTTTTGATTTATTTAAATACCAGAATACTGCTTTACTAATGTTATAGAACAAAATAGAATAACGCCCTCTTGTGTAAAAGTGCATCTATGACGTAGCGATTTCGTTGACACCGACAATGTTGCTTGGTTGTGTCAGACCATGGTCAGACACACCTCACAAGAATCATATCGTGAATCCTAATGTTAAAGAAATAATTTTAACATCTTCTGCCACTCGGGCCTGCATTTCTTTTCGTTTCTCACGCTTGGTGTCAATTTTCTGTCCATTTACTACAAGGTACATAATTCGTTTCATTATTGTCTCGTCATAATTTAGAACATTATACTAGTACCAACACTTTCGAAAACTTTATTTTTTATTGGCGGATTACTTCAATCTAAGACTGCGTAAATAGTCTTCTTTACGTGCAATTTGCGTTAAGGAAGTGTTTCGTCGCATGAGGGCGTAAGTTATTTGAAAGGTCACAGTGTCTCATAAATTAGTGACTATTGAACTTGATGTACTCTAGTGCATCGTGTCCATATACCGACGGGTATGTTGAGTCAGCTCTAAAACCTCCCACTGAAATAGTACGTCGTAAGTTTCATGTTGCAAAGAAAATATTCTCTGTGTAAATAGGGGAAGTATAGATTATTCCAGTTTTATGGTTGTAATCGACAATCAAGATGTACTCAAGTGACCAACAAATCACAAATTTCGGTCATTCCAAACACTCCAGTCATAATGGATACGACATGGTACAGCATTTTATTAATACTAGTAGTAAACATTTGGAGTTGTTTTACCCCCATAGCAGCGGTGCATCAATTAAAAATATAACTCAACAAATAAAAGTCAACAACAAATAGTATATTTCAAATGTCTGGAATTACCATTTTCAGAGATCCTAAAATATTTTGTCTTTATTAGCATAAATTGCCAAATGGTTACATATGAGCTAAATATAGACTACGTTAGATTGCTAGTATGTTAGTCAACAATATAATTAACATTTCCGCGTACTATTTAAAATACCCAGAAAGCATTGTACTAAAGGTTGAAAAAATATTCAAAACATGTTCTCAAATTATAAAGAAACAACAAAAAACAAACACTTTACTACAAAAGCAATATTTGTTTATTGTGTAGTGTTCTTATGAGCGCATAGCCTAATGAGTTCAAGCAAAGACATGTCTTTGGTTTGAGAGTGTTTCTATAAAACCATAATAAGTAGTAAATACTCATACTCAAAAAAGGTAATGCCTACATTAGGTATATCCATTATGCGCTCAAATTATTTATCAAATAACATAAACTGATGGTAACTATGCGGTGTTCCACTCATTCTACTTCACCCCACTAACGCATATATGTACGACGCTAGACATATCTCATTACCATGTCAGATATATGCAAACGTCACATACCCTGGAAGACATCTTTCGTGCCAGTGTCGGGGAATACTTTTTGTTCATTGATCAGTACCTAAGCTGGGCGGGGAAGAATCGCGGGATCTCCAGGTAACTGACATTGTTTACGTTGACGACACTTTCAAACACAACCAATCAAAATTACTGCCAATATCTGATAGCAACGAATACTCGCGAGCATCGTTCCTGGACGCTGATGCATTGTGGTACAGCGGAACGTCATTGAGAATGGTAAATGACATAAACTAAAACAAAAATCGAATCGAGTCAACAACCCAAGAATATGCTGCACTATTGTGCCCTCTCATTCGGTAGTTAAAATATACGGAAAAATACTAATTGATAAAACGTCATGTGTTCTTGTGTTGTGTTTTCGATATCATAATAAAAAAATATACATTGTGCAGTACATCCCCAACAAAAGTGCTTCGCGGATAGAGGTGTATCTAATCGGATTCGAAACCCTGGGAACGAACGATACCATTGTTAGCGAATTTTGCTCAAAGCACAAATTTAATAGAATCCTAATTTAGCCAACAATCTCATTGTGAGAATATACTCCCTTTAAAACTATCGATATCATGAATTACAAAATAGCTAAATTAGTTAAAATAACGTACAAGCTAAAAAAAAAATACATGTTTTACAGTATGTTGACCAAGTGGACTGCACCCCAGCCCCCGCCTCCATTCAGGTCCTACATATACCCTGTGCTCATATAAGTGCACATGATACAGGCTACCATGATTGTTCAAGACCAATTACTAAGCATACAATGGAACATGTTAATAACAAACAAGTGAGATATAACAACGGACAATACACTCGTCTAACAAACTCGTCTGACGGAGTTTCAATGTTATACTTAATTGTGCAGTAGAGAATTCAAATACATCAACATGCTACAACAACCATTACTGATAAAAGGACTACACAATTTACTTTCTGAAATGATTTTCCTATTAAAATTCACCTTAAAGAAGAATTCAACTTCGAATTAATAACGTTCACTTGTGTAGATATGTCACTGAACTTTTAAAATTTAATTGCAGGAACAAAATAAAAACAAATGTATAACTATATTGAGTTACTTTATCTTTGTGTACATTTTTGTGGCGCTTTTCTGTTGCTATGACCACGGAACCAATCCAGCGGCCGAATTTCTGAAAACTTGAACGAAGCAGTTTTAGTGTCTGCTTGAATTATTAAGGGCTAACTTGGCTCCATCTCTTCTTGGTCTGGTAGTGAAACCATGCAAAATGCGGCGATAATTTAGTCTTTCCATTATTTCTGTGCATTGTTTTCTTTCTGTTTGCAAACTGAAGTGAACTGATGGAATTTGTGGTTCACTACATTGTTACCATGGTGTCACTCAAGCCACAGTTGTCGCACCCGCGTCGAATTCGATATATTTCCCATGCGTCCTATATGTACACTCAGCGTTCCAATACGTAATTCGGACACACTGCGCGACGTCTGTATTTGTGAATATATTCACGCACACTCCTTCCGAGTTGGACATTTAGTGTTATATTTACTTGTATTACACTGTGAGTAATGCCTTAAACTAGTTATCTGCCCACAACGTTGGAGAATATGAAAACAAATCGCCACTGTCGCCACTCTGCGTCTGTACGATATCCCGGGACCCACGCGATGTATACAACGCGTGTAAAATACATTGTTTGTTCGTTTCTATGAGATTTGAACGCGCGCGATACGACAACTGTGACGTTTTCAACGAATGAACTCCAGTTTTAGTCCTGCATGGCGCCAGTAGCGTGGAGGTTTCAAACTCAGCTGAGATATCAAGTATTCAAGTTCTTCGCCGCATTTGTCTTAGGTATTTGGCATCGCCGACATTTTCCTTTTACTGACAAGGGGTTATTGTTTGAGCAATAATAGAACCTCTTATTGCGACGGAGTCTTACGGGACAACGTAAGAGTACTCACAGGTGTAAATATTCGTGTACTGTCATGAATTTTAATGAGTTTCGGATAGATATGTGTCTCAATATACCTTTCGCTAATATCACCAGCGTGCGTCTGAAGTTTAGTGCCATTTTAAAAAGTATCTATGTTAAATTCTATACATTGAATTGTTTGTGTGTGTAGTTGTAAAAGACTTCTCCCATAAAAAAAAAAAACTTATATAGAACGAAATTGATGACGTGTGTTGTATATTTGAATGCAGTAAACGTCATATTTTCCCGCCAAAATGTTGGTACAAGACCTAAAAACACATTTGCATATTATAATTATATAATTATGTATTTTAACAATATATATATATATTTATTTTGGACCAGAATGATATAATTCCCCATTGTCCATATATTCTAAGTGCTTTTTTCTAGTATATGCGACTTTATTTGTGTAAAGGTGACACAAATTGATTCTAGTCAGCGCTCAAATGGTTTGACACATATTTCCAAAGTGTCCGATGATGATATGCGCTACTCTAGGGTGACGCGGAAACGTGATGCATTTCATTCGTATCGAGTGTTGCCGTATGCGTGACGTCATCAGTAGTTTCTTACGACCAAATACATGTCCAATATATATTTTTTTTAAATGCTTGAATTATTGCCAAATTAAATATCACCGAAAATACCAGCAGGCACTTCCCAAGTAGTATACACATAACAAAAGTCACAGAATAAATACCGGTGTTTGAACTCCTGTAACGACCCGCTGTGTGGATGGTAGAATACTATATGGTTCAACTTGCAACCACCAGCAACCTCCATACTTGAACAACATTTTAAAAATAAATACGGCGAAATAAATTAGTTTTGAAAAGCTGTCATTCGGGTTTGCATAGTTCATAGGTGAGATAATGTTTTGTTTGTATGAAGCGTTGCTGAACTACTCACTCTGGCTCTCTAACTTCAAGTTCCTGGTTTAATATGTGTCATGATTATCGGATCACTCTGGGTAAGTGATTACTTCCAAACTTAACACACGTCGCATTATTACTATTCGAAGTAAACTCCGTACACAGTAGCAAACGCGAAAATTGACCTATTCTTGAAAGTAGCGGTAGCAAAGTTGTCGACGTTATGATCCCAGAGACACCTCCCGGCGGCGATGACCTCTTGACCGTTTATCTTACCGATGGTTACGATGCACACGATTTTGAATCGTTTGACGTTAAGTCTTTTAACTCTATATTTTATCGTATCCGTGATCGACTTCGTCTTCTCCGCGATAACGTCCGCTTTGTATTCGCACTCCAGTAAGTCGTCGTTGAGTATTTGTTGAATGACGTTTTTTACAGTTTCCACAGGGAACCGTTTATCTGGCAGTAGCTTGTATGTGTTTTCAACGACCACTTTCGGCGCAGACACGTCGATGTTTCTTGACTGATGGTAAGTCGATGACGATATGCCGGTGTTATAACGTCGCGGCGACGACCAAGAGTAGTCCCGAGTGCGCGATATTAACCGTCCCAGTACCCGAATCACGCCGAGAGTAAGGCGACCACTTCGCTTGTACGCTCCATCGGTATCACGGTTCTCGCGCGGTGTAACTTCGTAGAGCGATTCGCTTTTGACGAGGCTGGAAGTCGAAGCGTTCTCATCGTCGGATTTGCTCCTTTTTTCCATGATGTGCCGAGTAGTATTATCGCAAAGGCAATGATGTATACTTTCCTTCCACGCGATACAATGGAGCTCTGTCAAATTCAGTCGACGTTGAGGTATGTGTCTCAATATTTGTGTTTCTATGAACACAAAGTATCGGGGATTTGTTCCTCGATCGCTGGTGGCAATAAAACCTAATTGGAGTCACTCATACATACAGGTAGCGCAATTGACGTCGTGTTCTCGCATCGCATACCAGTTCAATCAACGCTCGCATCGGTACTGAATGGTTTACGATCAACTCAGCGACTATATTATTTTCAACGTGGATTTTTATCGCCTCCTCATTCGACAGCTCGTAACTGACCTTCAAGTTGGTCGCAGTCTTTTATTAACTTGTACGAACCTTTTAAAGAAAAGGGGAACACATGTTTCTTGTCAAACTTATTGCGGGTCGGTGTACCTATTAAGCTCTATTCAACACGCTTGTTCAAGCACGTTCACAGCAATGAACTTGCTTTACAATGTATCATTTGACATTCTAGTCCAACAACACAGCAACTCCCACAAACAATGTCATTTAATATACTGCTCCATTTTGTACTTTTTCGCCCATTGCAAGAACCATTCCTTGGCTGCTAGGAGTCGAAGCAGATACCAGTGTACGCAAACAATCGACGATCGGAGCAACTGCGAACACAAACAAAATAAATATATGTTGGTGTGCAAAAACGCGAGCGCACCAAAATGGGATTTAATAATGGCACGCCATGTCTGGCAAGATGTTAGCGAGTTAAGTCAATGGATAATATGTTGTTTTTATAAACACGTACAGGCTGTTGATAGAAACTCTGACGTGTTACTCTATATATTTTGTCGATTGGAACATCACACACATAATATTGAATTCAATTCATATAAAACCGTTGAAGGAAAGACAGATATTTTTGTCTTTAAAACGTACATCTCATGCCGTAAAGTAATCACAAAAGTATTGACATCCGAACCCACAACGTGGTTAGAATAGCCCCTGCACGCAGCGCGGAATACAATCACAGTTTTATATGTGTCGTGGCGGCTGTGATGTGTAATACCTACCTACCTGGATAGTTCTCATATAAACGCGACGACGAGGGAGGAGTATAACGTGGCAACATGTGACGGTCTGTCGAGTTATCATAAACTAACACGACCGTGGGGTTAAATACAAATCCAGTTACAAACAACGCCCCCGAAGTAGATGATGATAGTCTGGCAGCCGAGTTGACACAAATCGTAAATTATTGCCACTCGAATCGTCAATGAAATAACAGATCACCCGGCCGCTTCTAAACTGGTGTCAATTCCGCCATGAAGAGGAAAAATCGAACTACAGTTGTAGCACCTGTAAGAAGTAGGAGTGCGTAACTATGGCAACCAGTGAGATAATCCTCTACCCATGCAACGCGCTCACACAACACAGGGCCTATATATAATTAAACCTGCCTCGATTTGACGAAGACAGACGTGATTCCATATGTTTTTAGTTATAATAATTCGAATTGTACGGACCAGGGCTGCACCATAACCTAAACAGTACAGAATGACAGAACAACTGGCGCGTGATTTTCTGAAAGCGTAAACTGTTTTTGTCTAAACACGAACGCGCACAGGTGGACATGGCATATCAGTCACGTTGGCAGTTTATTGTTGTGAAACACATTATTGCGTGGCAGTGAAATCAGTTATGGATTTCATTAGAATCTGTATATTACTGGTTCCCATGTTCTGGAAAATATCGGATGCCCTACCAATAAAACGGCAATTGTTATCAAAGGTAAGTTACGGTTATATCCACTGCTCGACCTAACGTTACTATAAAGTCTGCAGTGTATACACTGTATCATCAGCTTTGTGCACATATCGTGTCGTAAATTTGTCAGATTTGTATCAAATGACGCGGGGATTGCGCGACTTACTAATTCTGTTGGGTTACTATAGCAACATACATGTGTCATTATATGAGCTGCAAAACGGATTATTAAAATCTTGGATAGCACAGCATAATATTAAATCTAACGAATATTGCATGATCTGCATCGCGCGTAATCAACATCATGATACCGCCTGATACGATGTTTACAAAAAGACCATTAGGCGAGGCGACATCCCGAGTCGCATAACCATAAAAGTATTCCAACATTTCATTTAGAAACGTCAAATGTTTTATATATGGAATCAGTATTCTTTCCACTACATCCACTGAACAGTGTTTGTTTGAGGGGCAAAACGCAGTCACACCATAGACCCTCTAAAAGAGTCGCATCTACTTTTACGAAGGGAATTTACGAATGTTCGCAACACGTCTATAACACATTCTCAAATGATAAATATCTTTTTTTCCCCAAAGAGTGATGAGTTTGTCGGTCGCTGTAAGTATACTTTGATAAAAGATTGCCGCGATGGCGTCTCTCCAGAGTTTGATGTCACTGCCGAGATGCACGAGGATGGACTGACCGAGGACGGTTTTCCATCGATTAATATCATTGGAGTGGAAGTACTGGTGCATGGTGAGCGTCATATAAAACTGGATGCTGCTGGCACAGTGACGGTATGTTGATTATCTGAGTTAAAAAGTTACATTAGAATTACGATATTTATGAACGTACACTTTTTCTGAGCCTCGAATAAGATTTTTAAAACAACCGTAATTCTGGTTTGTGTATTCTGTGGCTGCAGCTTAAGTCGCGTCGCGCCGCGTCCTGTTCGACATGAGACTCATAGTGACGTACACAACGCGTGTAAATACAATGTTTGTTTACATGAAACACGCGCTGCGCGACGACTAAGCTTTAATGGGGTATATTAGGTGCTTGAAAGGTATCGAAGGAGTCACAGGCGGTAATTAGTACAAGTCGCGCCCAGGTCAAACCTCAGTCTTGTGATCTCCATCATAAGAGCGCATTGGATTTTGGGAAAATCAATGTTTATCAACACGCATAGACACGCATTTTGCAATGTATATTCTCCGTTGTGTACTTGTGTATAGAATTCTGTTATCATGTATGACTATCATGCATGACTGTTGGTCTGGGGGTGTCCGAAATACAGCTCCGGATGCACGGACGCCCGAACATGCGCCGTCTAAGAATTCTGTTGTTTCTTATAAAACGAGAAATAAGAGTAAGTTGGTGTGTGACGTAGAATATAACAGCAGAGTGAAAACGAGGACTTGTGGTTTAGTCATGGAAGTCCTCGTTTCATGCTTCGTCAGAACTGAGGATTAAAATATAGATACTATTGAGTAATTGTGTTTGACATTCTATGCTTGTATACCAGCAATGTAATTAAGAGAGTTTATCACCACACGTATTAAATCACGACATGTATTTCAAAAACAATATATGTATGTACCTACATACATATGTCATAAAAAATAACATTCCCAAAAACATAAAACAGCAAACAAATGATATTGAATATTGTAACACTGCCGCCAGAGCCAGATATTTGCATTTGAACTTTTGGACTTTGGTCGTATACCCTATTATACACGCGTTGTTATGCATCGCATGGGACCCATATCGATCACTACGCGCTTTACCATATTTGTATATTTGTTACAGGTCGACGGAAAAGTTATCACAAACTTTCCATACATCGTTGATGACACGGACGGGGACGGGGAGTTAGCCGAGTTGACACAAAAAGACGGTATAACGAGTATAACGCTAAAGAGAGTTAAATCTGGATTGACTTGGAACCACGTGCTTCATGTGTTTGGAACTAGTCTCACTGGAGGAGAGTTTAAAGAACATGTCTGTGGCCTGTATGGTGTGTTTTATGGGGGCGAAAAAGAGGCAATTTTGGCATCGGATCCAGATTATTATAAATCCTGGGAAATACCTGGAAGGTAAAACATGTCCAGTTGTGTATGTGACGTCAATGCATATTCATTACATATCATAATCACTTGTTCCATTGCATCACTGTTGATTTCCATTGTTTCCATTGGGGTGTGTGATACCGGCGCTATTCACCCTATTACATGAATGGTGATACCCATTCATCCCATTGTACAAGTAATAATACCAACTTATCCTATTAGGTGATACCAAAGCTGCAGCATATTTTACAGCAGACATTATTTACCCTTTATTTTAGTGCTATCGCTAATCATGTAAAGGTGATTAGTGACACTGACACATCCGGTCACATGGTTTGACTACCCATTTGGAGCTGATACCCATTAACCATAATAGGTGTTCAGTTATAACCACTTATCCCATTGCATGGGTTGACTACCCATTTTGAGCTGATACCCATTAACCATAATAGGAGTTCAGTTATAACTAATTATCCCATTGCATGGTTTGACTACCCATTTGTAACTGATACCCACTAACCATATTAGGAGTTCAGTTATAACTAATTATCCCATTGTATAGTTTGACTACCCATTTGTAGCTGATACCCACTAACCATATTAGGAGTTCAGTTATAACTAATTATCCCATTGCATGGTTTGACTACCCATTTGTAACTGATACCCACTAACCATAATAAGAGTTCAGTTATAACTAATTATCCCATTGCATGGTTTGACTACCCATTTGTAACTGATACCCACTAACCATATTAGGAGTTCAGTTATAACTAATTATCCCATTGCATGGTTTGACTACCCATTTGTAACTGATACCCACTAACCATATTAGGAGTTCAGTTATAACTAATTATCCCATTGCATGGTTTGACTACCCATTTGTAACTGATACCCACTAACCATATTAGGAGTTCAGTTATAACTAATTATCCCATTGCATGGTTTGACTACCCATTTGTAACTGATACCCACTAACCATAATAGATGATCAGTTATAACCAATTATCCCATTGCATGGGTTGACTACCAATTTGGAGCTGATACCCACTAACCATAATAGATGATCAGTTATAACCAATTATCCCATTGCATGGGTTGACTACCCATTTTGAGCTGATACCCACTAACCATAATAGGTGTTCAGTTATAACCAATTATCCCATTGCATGGGTTGACTACAAATTTTGAGCTGATACCCACTTACCATAATAGGTGTTCAGTTATAACCAATTATCCCATTGCATGGTTTGACTACCAATTTGGAGCTGATACCCACTAACCATAATAGGTGTTCAGTTATAACCAATTATCCCATTGCATGGGTTGACTACCCATTTTGAGCTGATACCCACTAACCATAATAGGTGTTCAGTTATAACCACTTATCCCATTGCATGGGTTGACTACCAATTTGGAGCTGATACCCACTAACCATAATAGATGATCAGTTATAACCAATTATCCCATTGCATGGGTTGACTACCCATTTTGAGCTGATACCCACTAACCATAATAGGTGTTCAGTTATAACCACTTATCCCATTGCATGGGTTGACTACCAATTTGGAGCTGATACCCACTAACCATAATAGGTGTTCAGTTATAACCAATTATCCCATTGCATGGGTTGACTACCAATTTGGAGCTGATACCCACTAACCATAATAGATGATCAGTTATAACCAATTATCCCATTGCATGGGTTGACTACCAATTCGGAGCTGATACCCACTAACCATAATAGATGACCAGTTATAACCAATTATCCCATTGCATGGGTTGACTACCAATTTGGAGCTGATACCCACTAACCATAATAGATGATCAGTTATAACCAATTATCCCATTGCATGGGTTGACTACCCATTTTGAGCTGATACCCACTAACCATATTAGGAGTTCAGTTATAACTAATTATCCCATTGCATGGTTTGACTACCCATTTGTAACTGATACCCACTAACCATAATAGATGATCAGTTATAACCAATTATCCCATTGCATGGGTTGACTACCAATTTGGAGCTGATACCCACTAACCATAACAGGTGTTCAGTTATAACCAATTATCCCATTGCATGGGTTGACTACCAATTTTGAGCTGATACCCACTAACCATAATAGGTGTTCAGTTATAACCAATTATCCCATTGCATGGGTTGACTACCCATTTTGAGCTGATACCCACTAACCATATTAGGAGTTCAGTTATAACTAATTATCCCATTGCATGGTTTGACTACCCATTTGTAACTGATACCCACTAACCATAATAGATGATCAGTTATAACCAATTATCCCATTGCATGGGTTGACTACCCATTTTGAGCTGATACCCACTAACCATAATAGGTGTTCAGTTATAACCAATTATCCCATTGCATGGGTTGACTACCAATTTTGAGCTGATACCCACTAACCATAATAGGTGTTCAGTTATAACCAATTATCCCATTGCATGGTTTGACTACCAATTTGGAGCTGATACCCACTAACCATAATAGGTGTTCAGTTATAACCAATTATCCCATTGCATGGGTTGACTACCCATTTTGAGCTGATACCCACTAACCATAATAGGTGTTCAGTTATAACCACTTATCCCATTGCATGGGTTGACTACCAATTTGGAGCTGATACCCACTAACCGTAATAGATGACCAGTTATAACCAATTATCCCATTGCATGGGTTGACTACCAATTTGGAGCTGATACCCACTAACCATAATAGATGACCAGTTATAACCAATTATCCCATTGCATGGGTTGACTACCCATTTTGAGCTGATACCCACTAACCATAATAGGTGTTCAGTTATAACCACTTATTCCATTGCATGGGTTGACTACCAATTTGGAGCTGATACCCACTAACCATAATAGATGATCAGTTATAACCAATTATCCCATTGCATGGGTTGACTACCAATTTGGAGCTGATACCCACTAACCATAATAGGTGTTCAGTTATAACCAATTATCCCATTGCATGGGTTGACTACCAATTTGGAGCTGATACCCACTAACCATAATAGGTGTTCAGTTATAACCACTTATCCCATTGCATGGGTTGACTACCAATTTGGAGCTGATACCCACTAACCATAATAGATGATCAGTTATAACCAATTATCCCATTGCATGGGTTGACTACCCATTTTGAGCTGATACCCACTAACCATAATAGGTGTTCAGTTATAACCAATTATCCCATTGCATGGTTTGACTACCAATTTGGAGCTGATACCCACTAACCATAATAGGTGTTCAGTTATAACCACTTATCCCATTGCATGGGTTGACTACCAATTTGGAGCTGATACCCACTAACCATAATAGATGATCAGTTATAGCCAATTATCCCATTGCATGGGTTGACTTCCAATTTGGAGCTGATACCCACTAACCATAATAGATGACCAGTTATAACCAATTATCCCATTGCATGGGTTGACTACCAATTTGGAGCTGATACCCACTAACCATAATAGATGATCAGTTATAACCAATTATCCCATTGCATGGGTTGACTACCCATTTTGAGCTGATACCCACTAACCATAATAGGTGTTCAGTTATAACCACTTATCCCATTGCATGGGTTGACTACCAATTTGGAGCTGATACCCACTAACCATAATAGATGATCAGTTATAACCAATTATCCCATTCCATGGGTTGACTACCAATTTGGAGCTGATACCCACTAACCATAATAGATGACCAGTTATAACCAATTATCCCATTGCATGGGTTGACTACCAATTTGGAGCTGATACCCACTAACCATAATAGATGTTCAGTTATAACCAATTATCCCATTGCATGGGTTGACTACCAATTTGGAGCTGATACCCACTAACCATAATAGATGACCAGTTATAACCAATTATCCCATTGCATGGGTTGACTACCAATTTGGAGCTGATACCCACTAACCATAATAGGTGTTCAGTTATAACCACTTATCCCATTGCATGGGTTGACTACCAATTTGGAGCTGATACCCACTAACCATAATAGATGATCAGTTATAACCAATTATCCCATTGCATGGGTTAACTACCCATTTCGAGCTGATACCCACCAACCATAATAGGTGTTCAGTTATAACCACTTATCCCATTGCATGGTTTGACTACCAATTTGGAGCTGATACCCACTAACCATAATAGGTGTTCAGTTATAACCACTTATCCCATTGCATGGGTTGACTACCAATTTGGAGCTGATACCCACTAACCATAATAGATGATCAGTTATAACCAATTATCCCATTGCATGGGTTGACTACCCATTTTGAGCTGATACCCACTAACCATAATAGGTGTTCAGTTATAACCACTTATCCCATTGCATGGGTTGACTACCAATTTGGAGCTGATACCCACCAACCATAATAGGTGTTCAGTTATAACCACTTATCCCATTGCATGGTTTGACTACCAATTTGGAGCTGATACCCACTAACCATAATAGGTGTTCAGTTATAACCACTTATCCCATTGCATGGTTTGACTACCAATTTGGAGCTGATACCCACTAACCATAATATGTGTTCAGTTATAACCAATTATCCCATTGCATGGTTTGACTACCCATTTTGAGCTGATACCCACTAACCATAATAGGTGTTCAGTTATAACCAATTATCCCATTGCATGGGTTGACTACCCATTTTGAGCTGATACCCACTAACCATAATAGGTGTTCAGTTATAACCAATTATCCCATTGAATGGTTTGACTACCCATCTGTGGCTGCTGATACCCAGATGTCATCTGGTGGGTTGTTGCTACAACAATTTTTGACATCTCTTTCTTTGCTTACAGCTGTATTCCTGACTAAATGAAAGCACCCAGCGAAAATAAACCCTCACTTTTGTTAGCTTGTCTGAAACACAAACAGCAGGAAAACAATGATGTTCAAGTGAAAAATTTATCCAACAAAGAACTACGGGAATGTAATTTTGTCTTTATTCCAATGCTGCCTAGTAATGTCACATTCTTCTCTGTTATTACAATTATAAAAGTAAAGTGGTGGTGGAATAGATGTATTTTAGTTAATATATGAATATAATAAAGAGAGTTTTTCAACTCATGGCTAGTTCGGGGTTTTGATATGGAAACTTGTCTGCTGAAATGAAAGAATGGGTAGAAATAATATGGAACTTATCTCATGGAATAAAACAATCGGCAGGAATGAACATGAAACCTGTCTTATGATATGAAACAATAGGTGGGATTGAACACGGAACCTCTCATGAAATGAAACAATAGGTAGTAATTAACATGGAAACTATCTTATGATATGAAACAATAGGTGGGATTGAACACGGAACCTCTCATGAAATGAAACAATGGGTAGTAATGAACATGGAACCTATCTTATGAAATGAAACAATAGGTAGGAATGAACATGAAACTATCTTATGATATGAAACAATAGGTGGGATTGAACACGGAACCTCTCTTATGAAATGAAACAATACGTAGGAATGAACATGAAACTATCTTATGATATGAAACAATAGATGGGATTGAACACGGAATCTCTCTTATGAAATGAAACAATACGTAGGAATGAACATGGAACGTATCTTATGAAATGAAACAATAGGTAGGAATGAACATGGAATTTATCTTAGGATATGAAACAATAGGTAGGAATGAACATGGAACCTATCTTATGAAATGAAACAATAGGTAAGAATGAACATGCAACCTATCTTATGAAATGAAACAATAGGTAGGAATGAACATGGAACTCATCTTATGATATGAAACAATAGGTAGGAATGAACATGGAACCTATGTTATGAAATGAAACAATAGGTAAGAATGAACATGGAACTTATCTTATGAAATGAAACAATAGGTAGGAATGAACATGCTACCTATGTTATGAAATGAAACAATAGGTAAGAATGAACATGGAACCTATGTTATGAAATGAAACAATAGGTAGGAATGAACATGCAACCTATCTTATGAAATGAAACAATAGGTAGGAATGAACATGCTACCTATGTTATGAAATTAAACAATAGGTAAGAATGAACATGGAACTTATCTTATGAAATGAAACAATAGGTAGGAATGAACATGCTACCTAAGTTATGAAATGAAACAATAGGTAAGAATGAACATGGAACTTATCTTATGAAATGAAACAATAGGTAGGAATGAACATGGAACTCATCTTATGATATGAAACAATAGGTAGGAATGAACATGGAACCTATCTTATGAAATGAAACAATAGGTAAGTATGAACATGGAACCTATCTTATGAAATGAAACAATAGGTAGGAATGAACATGGAACTCGTCTTATGATATGAAACAATAGGTAGGAATGAACATGCTACCTATGTTATGAAATGAAACAATAGGTAAGAATGAACATGGAACTTATCTTATGAAATGAAACAATAGGTAAGAATGAACATGCTACCTATGTTATGAAATGAAACAATAGGTAAGAATGAACATGGAACTTATCTTATGAAATGAAACAATAGGTAAGAATGAACATGCTACCTATGTTATGAAATGAAACAATAGGTAAGAATGAACATGCTACCTATGTTATGAAATGAAACAATAGGTAAGAATGAACATGGAACTTATCTTATGAAATGAAACAATAGGTAGGAATGAACATGGAACCTATCTTATGAAATGAAACAATAGGTAAGAATGAACATGGAACCTATCTTATGAAATGAAACAATAGGTAGGAATGAACATGGAACTCATCTTATGATATGAAACAATAGGTAGGAATGAACATGCAACCTATCTTATGAAATGAAACAATAGGTAAGAATGAACATAGAACCTATCTTACGAAATGAAACAATAAGTAGGAATAAACATGGAGCCTATGTTATGAAATGAAACAATAGGTAGTAATGAACATGGGAACTATCTTATGAAATGAAACAATAGGTAGGAATGAACATGGAACTTATCTTATGAAATGAAACAATAAGTAGGAATAAACATGGAGCCTATGTTATGAAATGAAACAATAAGTAGTAATGAACATGCTACTTATGTTATGAAATGAAACAATAGGTAGGAATGAACATGAAACCTATCTTATGAAATGAAACAATAAGTAGGAATAAACATGGAGCCTATCTTATGAAATGAAACAATAGGTAGTAATGAACATGGGAACTATCTTATGAAATGAAACAATAGGTGGGATTGAACACGGAACCTCTCTTATGAAATGAAACAATAGGTAGGAATGAACATGGAACTTATCTTATGAAATGCAACAATAGGTAGGAATGAACATGGAACTTATCTTATGATATGAAACAGTAGGTAGAAATGAACATGCTACCTATGTTATGAAATGAAACAATAGGTAGGAATGAACATGAAACCTATCTTATGAAATGAAACAATAAGTAGGAATAAACATGGAGCCTATCTTATGAAATGAAACAATAGGTAGTAATGAACATGGGAACTATCTTATGAAATGAAACAATAGGTCGGAATGAACATGGAACTTATCTTATGAAATGAAACAATAGGTAGGAATGAACATGGAACTTATCTTATGATATGAAACAATAGGTAGAAATGAACATGCTACCTATGTTATGAAATGAAACAATAGGTAAGAATGAACATGGAACCTATGTTATGAAATGAAACAATAGGTAGGAATGAACATGGAACTTATCTTATGAAATGAAACAATAGGTAGGAATGAACATGGAACCTATCTTATGAAATGAAACAATAAGTAGGAATAAACATGGAGCCTATGTTATGAAATGAAACAATAGGTAGTAATGAACATGGGAACTATCTTATGAAATGAAACAATAGGTGGGATTGAACACGGAACCTCTCTTATGAAATGAAACAATAGGTAGGAATGAACATGGAACTTATCCTATGAAATGAAACAATAGGTAGGTATGAACATGGAACTTATCTTATGATATGAAACAATAGGTAGAAATGAACATGCTACCTATGTTATGAAATGAAACAATAGGTAGGAATGAACATGAAACCTATCTTATGAAATGAAACAATAAGTAGGAATAAACATGGAGCCTATGTTATGAAATGAAACAATAAGTAGTAATGAACATGCTACTTATGTTATGAAATGAAACAATAGGTAGGAATGAACATGAAACCTATCTTATGAAATGAAACAATAAGTAGGAATAAACATGGAGCCTATCTTATGAAATGAAACAATAGGTAGTAATGAACATGGGAACTATCTTATGAAATGAAACAATAGGTGGGATTGAACACGGAACCTCTCTTATGAAATGAAACAATAGGTAGGAATGAACATGAAACCTATCTTATGAAATGAAACAATAAGTAGGAATAAACATGGAGCCTATCTTATGAAATGAAACAATAGGTAGTAATGAACATGGGAACTATCTTATGAAATAAAACAATAGGTAGGAATGAACATGGAACTCATCTTATGATATGAAACAATAGGTAGGAATGAACATGCAACCTATCTTATGAAATGAAACAATAGGTAAGAATGAACATAGAACCTATCTTACGAAATGAAACTATAAGTAGGAATAAACATGGAGCCTATGTTATGAAATGAAACAATAGGTAGTAATGAACATGGGAACTATCTTATGAAATGAAACAATAGGTAGGAATGAACATGGAACTTATCTTATGAAATGAAACAATAAGTAGGAATAAACATGGAGCCTATGTTATGAAATGAAACAATAAGTAGTAATGAACATGCTACTTATGTTATGAAATGAAACAATAGGTAGGAATGAACATGAAACCTATCTTATGAAATGAAACAATAAGTAGGAATAAACATGGAGCCTATCTTATGAAATGAAACAATAGGTAGTAATGAACATGGGAACTATCTTATGAAATGAAACAATAGGTGGGATTGAACACGGAACCTCTCTTATGAAATGAAACAATAGGTAGGAATGAACATGGAACTTATCTTATGAAATGAAACAATAGGTAGGAATGAACATGGAACTTATCTTATGATATGAAACAGTAGGTAGAAATGAACATGCTACCTATGTTATGAAATGAAACAATAGGTAGGAATGAACATGAAACCTATCTTATGAAATGAAACAATAAGTAGGAATAAACATGGAGCCTATCTTATGAAATGAAACAATAGGTAGTAATGAACATGGGAACTATCTTATGAAATGAAACAATAGGTAGGAATGAACATGGAACTTATCTTATGAAATGAAACAATAGGTAGAAATGAACATGCTACCTATGTTATGAAATGAAACAATAGGTAAGAATGAACATGGAACCTATGTTATGAAATGAAACAATAGGTAGGAATGAACATGGAACTTATCTTATGAAATGAAACAATAGGTAGAAATGAACATGCTACCTATGTTATGAAATGAAACAATAGGTAAGAATGAACATGGAACCTATGTTATGAAATGAAACAATAGGTAGGAATGAACATGGAACTTATCTTATGAAATGAAACAATAGGTAGGAATGAACATGGAACCTATGTTATGAAATGAAACAATAGGTAAGAATGAACATGCAACATATCTTACGAAATGAAACGATAGGTAGGAATGAACATGAAACCTATCTTATGAAATGAAACAATAAGTAGGAATAAACATGGAGCCTATGTTATGAAATGAAACAATAGGTAGTAATGAACATGGGAACTATCTTATGAAATGAAACAATAGGTGGGATTGAACACGGAACCTGTCTTATGAAATGAAACAATAGGTAGGAAGGAACATGGAACTTATCCTATGAAATGAAACAATAGGTAGGTATGAACATGGAACTTATCTTATGATATGAAACAATAGGTAGAAATGAACATGCTACCTATGTTATGAAATGAAACAATAGGTAGGAATGAACATGAAACCTATCTTATGAAATGAAACAATAAGTTGGAATAAACATGGGAACCTATCTTATGAAATGAAACAATAGGTGGGATTGAACATGGAACTTATCTTATGAAATGAAACAATAGGTAGGAATGAACATGGAACTTATCTTATGATATGAAACAATAGGTAGAAATGAACATGCTACCTATGTTATGAAATGAAACAATAGGTAAGAATGAACATGGAACCTATGTTATGAAATGAAACAATAGGTAGGAATGAACATGGAACTTATCTTATGAAATGAAACAATAGGTAGGAATGAACATGGAACCTATGTTATGAAATGAAACAATAGGTAAGAATGAACATGCAACCTATCTTACGAAATGAAACGATAGGTAGGAATGAACATGAAACCTATCTTATGAAATGAAACAATAAGTAGGAATAAACATGGAGCCTATGTTATGAAATGAAACAATAGGTAGTAATGAACATGGGAACTATCTTATGAAATGAAACAATAGGTGGGATTGAACACGGAACCTCTCTTATGAAATGAAACAATAGGTAGGAATGAACATGGAACTTATCCTATGAAATGAAACAATAGGTAGGAATGAACATGGAACTTATCTTATGATATGAAACAATAGGTAGAAATGAACATGCTACCTATGTTATGAAATGAAACAATAGGTAGGAATGAACATGAAACCTATCTTATGAAATGAAACAATAAGTAGGAATAAACATGGGAACTATCTTATGAAATAAAACAATAGGTGGGATTGAACACGGAACCTCTCTTATGAAATGAAACAATAGGTAGGAATGAACATGGAACTTATCTTATGAAATGAAACAATAGGTAGGAATGAACATGGAACTTATCTTATGATATGAAACAATAGGTAGGAATGAACATGGAACCTATCTTATGAAATGAAACAATAGGTAAGAATGAACATGGAACCTATCTTATGAAATGAAACAATAGGTAGGAATGAACATGGAACCTATCTTATGAAATGAAACAATAGGTAGGAATGAACATGGAACCTATCTTATGAAATGAAACAATAGGTAAGAATGAACATGGAACCTATCTTATGAAATGAAACAATAGGTAGGAATGAACATGGAACCTGTTTTATGAAATGAAACAATAGGTAGGAATGAATATGGAACCTATCTTATGAAATGAAACAATAGGTAAGAATGAACATGCAACCTGTCTCATAACTGATAACTAAGTTCCAACAGGCTGGAATGAATATGAAAACTGAACGGATATGGAAATTGATATTATGAATATAAACAATAGCTAGAATATATATGGAAACATACTGATTAAAACATGGCTGTCAACATCCTTGCATTGTGGGTAACTGTGAAATATGGAAGTGAGCTATGATAAGAGTGAGAAATCGATATATGCGTTTTATATCGATAGAAGGCGCAATTTCACGTTGGCACCGTTTACCCAATTGACATGGAGCTCTCCATGATAGCATAAGGTTGCGGACATTCTTGACCTATTTACTGAAATTCAAATTTATTTTTCAGTTTCTTTGGCATTTCTTTAAAAAATAAAATTGTTGTATGGTGACAAGGGGGTTAATTTTTGGCCCCACCATAGTCTGTGACAAACTCAGCCAGGGCAGGGGATCGTCTCCTGATAGAATCGTTGTCTACCAATCATGGGTCTGATACAATAACCACTATACTACCTGTGGTCAAGAGTATGCATATTATTTGTAGAATAATTAGCACTAGTAACGTCAAAAAAAAGCTCTCCAAATTTGCTGAAAGAAATATATTTTTTTCAAAATTAACATAATGAATTATAAGCCAAGATTTCATTTGAAATATCCAAATAGATGTAGTTAAGTAGGACTACTTACTGCAACATACAACCAATTCTAAACAGACCATGGCCAATGGAAAATAAAGCCAAAATCTATATATGAACACTAGCGGGCAGTATGGATTTCCACAAAGTCAGTCATAGAATGATACCTAGACTGGCAAAGGCGGGACTTCTTTTTTGTTTTACAAAAAGAAATAATTAATTGTTCTTTTATTCCTTTTAACATGATCACAAAAACTAATCTGACCGCAACAAAAATCCCGACGGAACTTCTTTCGCAGTCACGGTAGTTTTCGCGATAACGTTAAAAAGGCTAAATTGACAATTAACTATATTTTTTGTAAAACAAAAAAGAAGTCCCAACTTTGCCAGTCTAAATGATACCATATTACAGTTGTAAGCTCACTGATGTGGGTGGATGTGGTTAATAAATTGAAAGGGGTATGTTTATATAAGCAAGCATGGCTATCATTATACAACTTTTATTTTTCTATTAAATAGTGATCAGTAAATAATTTTTAATATATACATGTATATTTCACATATTATTAAAAATGTAGTATGAATTTACAAATATTAAAATCAACAAAGCATATCATTGTAGGTAGATTGCCAATAATCGTTTTATTCATTCTAATTCACCTGTGAACGATATTGCTAATATATACAATTTGCCACAGTAAAACTCTATTCCGGGGTCAGACTAAAATAACTTTGGAAAACTTGCATCGAATATGCACAACGAAAACTACGTATACAATCGCTTTGAAAGTCAGGATCCGTAGATATTGCCACAAGAGGGCGCTATCACAACGTCAATAATTTAGAATGTTCGATCGTTCTTCTTGGTTCTCGAGTAGTTGTTACACATTGTAACAGCTCAATTCCAATTCCAAAAATTCCTGATCAAGTTGTTTTCCAACATGCTTCTTATTTTAATAAAATTTCATTTATGTTAAATGTAAATGTAAATTTGCTAGTCTAACACATGGTAATTTTCAATAGTACACGGTTCACATTTGTAAATCACCACAGATTTCATGTGGTGAATTTCATATAAATATATTAAGTATTTTAAGTGCATTGTATGGTATATATCAAATACAGTACAGTGTGATGACTTATAGCACAGGGATCTTGATACTCATGCGCCATGAATTAAATACAAATACAACTGTGTTCACTCTATTAGTAGCACATATACTTAATTACAGAGGTGTGTCTATGCTCACAATAAGTCATATTTTAATAATCCAGCATACAATAACTGCTATTTTTGGTTTACATGCCCTTCTATTAGGGATGCACTTCTACAGAAGCAAATACCATATTCTCTCTATTAGAAGCACATGTTTATGTGAATTTATACAGAGGTGTGCCTATAAATAATTCATATTTTAATGATACAGCATACAGTAACTGCTGCTTTTGATTTATGTATGCTTGCATAAGAGTTGTACTACTAAAAGAACAAATACAGTATCCATAATTCAATTATGTATGAAATAAATTAATTCAGTTGAAATACAGCATCTAGGACATGACATTAAACTATCTTATTATAACACTGTGTTGACGACATGAACTTGGTGGAGTGAAATGCAAAGTTATCTTTCCGCTGATACGTTTTCGACAAGAACAACAGAAATTGGTTGCGCAGCACCAGCACTTGCAATGGTTGTTGTTACTTTCCCGTAAGTTTTGCTGCTGACAACATGGACACTTCACAAGATCTTTTTTTCTTTCCGGATGTAGACTTAATATGACATGTATCTTAGCTTGACTCTGTCAAGAAAACAAATGAAGGCAACAATTAATGATAGTTCCAGTAGAGATTTTCAGAATTTGTTCAATTTGTATTTAAAGCGGGGGAGTCGTCACCTGCACATGCGTCAGATGGCCATAGCGTGTCATTGTTTACAAACAAGCGTCTACCCATGAGCCTTTGCGTTTTTACCGTGTGTTGTTATCAACGCTTGGGACTCAATTTCCACCCGTGCACAGGTGATGACCCTTCTGCTTTAAAATATATCACATGACACCTATCTAATCTCATTAGCAAATCAAATATTTACACCAGGTTCTATATTAGTAAAAATGGTGTTAGTTTGAACCATTATAGCATTTGTAAAATGCTACAATTGATATAAAGCAGAATATGAACAAAAACTCAACATGTATAACCCATACAGAGACACTGTTACCATAGCAATGAATTAATTTGTTGGGGTTATTTTTCATTACAGCTACAAATTTTTATAATACATTCTTTCCTGCTTGCGTTAGTTAAAGATAAAATCATAAAATTCCATCAAAAACACAGTTTGATTGATGATAGTGTTGAAACAATTGTTTACTTCAGTAAATTATTTTCATCCGTATACTACATACATTTTACTACGTATATTGTCCCAATGTTACATGAATAGTTCAATTTACAATGACATCTATACAACACATTCAAACGCATCCTTGGACATCTTAATACTAAATCCAATGTTTTCAATGCTAGTATTATGATAATAGCTTCTGTTTAAATATTTATTATTAACTGATTTTTGTTCCCCTTAAAACAAATCAAGATCAAAGAAAGCTTAGAAAGAACTCCCATGTGCGGAGAGTATTTAAAGACACATTAAAAATAATTTGATGGAAAAGCTGAAAACTAATTATGCAAATCAGAAAATTAATATGTACAGATTTGCGTGTAAAACTAATGAGGTCTGCGCAAAGTAACAGACCATCTATGTACCAAGTTTTATTGAAATGTGATTAGAACCAAAAAATTATGAATTATTATGCTAATTAGGAATCAATATGAACAGATTTTAACCCCAAACTAATCAGGTTTGTACATTGTCCTACAGCATCATTGAAATGAAATACAAAATACAAAATACAAAATGTAATTAGTACTTTAGATATCAGTGTGATAGCTTAGAATTGGTTAATTATGCAAATTAAGCAATTAATATGTACAGATTTTAACCCACAATTAATCAGGATGTCTATTGTCCTACAGCATCCTTCTACAAAGTTTCATTGAAATGTGATGATTAGTACTTGAGATATCAGAGGAAAAGCTGAAAATTAATTAATTATGCAAATTAGGTAATTAATATGCACAATTATTTACCCTGAAACTAATCAGGTCTCTGCATAGTCTTTGAGTATCTATGTACCAAGTTTCATTGAAATGTAATGCTTACTACTTGAAATATCAAAAGCTGATGCAAATTAGGCAATTAATATGTACTGATTTTTACCAAAAACTAATCAAATCTGCGCATAAGTTCCATCAAAATCCAATGTGTGGTTGTTTAGATATCAGTGGAGCAGTCATGGAACAGCTAAAAATCAGCTTATACAAAAAAACTAATCAAATCTGCACATTGGCCCAGAGCATCTATGCACCAAGTTTCATCAAAAACTGATGTATGGTTCTTGAGATAGCAGTGGAACAGTCGGACACACATACATACACGCACATACAGACAAACTAACTGCAAAGACTTCCATTGTGTGCTGTCAAAAATGTTTGTGACGGTGACAGACAGGTTTATATACTATGGAGTATGGATATCAAATGCTGTTTTCAGATATAGATTTTGCAACGTTATACAAAATTATATTGGTGAGTTGTATTCATCACTTTATGAAATTGACAATTAACCGTTTACTATGAGATACGTTTACTATGAGATACAAGTCATAGCATCACAGTGGCAACACAACATCATGTAGGATTCGACATACCAGTAAGCTAAAGTATTTTTGGCGTATTTCAATGCTTAAATGGCGGTAATCGTCTTGTCACATATGCGTGATATATATGGGTCTCAAACTAAGATGGCGCCTTTGACTGTTGCGCGATCAGTGAACAGGAACTGAGACATTTCCAAGCTTTAATTAGGTAATTTTCAGGTGATTGGAAGACATCGAAGGAGTCACCGGCGGTCATCAGGGCAAGTCGCACCCACATCAAAACCCATACTTGTGATTTTCATTTGAAGAGTGCATTGGATTGTGGGAAAATCCGTCAACACAAATGTCGCACATGCACAGTGCGACGACCACCACACTTTAATAATGTGCTGAACACATTTGATAATGGTAAATTTTGATGAAGTTAAAATATCTCAAATTCAAATTGTTTGATTTTTGCAGCAAATGCCATGACTTTCCACAACATACAAGATGTTGCAGTGAACGAAAAATCATCCATTGGCAATTAACTTTACCTCCACTTGTGGTCTAACAGTTGTTCTTCTGATGGGTGCGACATAGTCTTGACGAGGGTCATCTAGTCCACGTGCAGCACATGAAGAGAAATGTCCGTAACCTACGATTGCTTTTTGACACAGCCAACAAAATTCTGTTTTACACTTCACACATGTCATGTGATTACACCTGTCAATATTAAAAAATAAAGACACAGTTGTGAACTTTCTAGACACGAAAACAGTGAGATTCACATACCTCGTAATATATTAGGAATCTAGCTAACTTAAAACTACACCAAACATTCACATAAAACGCTGAAAACCAAGACAAAATGGAAAATGCTATAAAATTTGAACTGTATTTGAATTAAACACTAGTCATTTCAATGGTTTAAATTCAAACCCCAATGGCACCCAAAAATAAAATGTTATAATAACACTAGTCATTTCAACGACTAATATAGAATCCTACCCTTGATTTCTTTCAATTCTGACCCAACATCCAGGACATGCCACAGTCGTACATTTAATGGCTTGTTTGGATGCATGTTCCTCTTTCAAATACTGTTTAAGTTTCTGTGCCACTAGTTTAGCATCTGCACGTTGACTATCAGCATCTGCTTCTGCCATTTCTTTCAATTTGTCTTCCAGTGTTACACACTTTGTTCCCTACATAAGATGCCACATTTGTTATGAAATCTGTTTTTATGAATGTTTCTTGTTACATACATGTATGCTAATGTTTCATACAGTCATTGTATTTATTTATTTATGTATTTGCATACAATGCACAAGTATATACTGTAGAATACTTTATTTTCGCTGGAAAGACTTTTTGGGTGTTTTGTATGTTTTGTAAGCCGGGATATTTGAAACCGAAATTGTCATCTAAGCATTAGGCCGTCGGTGATTGGCTGCTGAGCTGGAATGCCAATTTTTAGTTTTAAATACCCCAGGAAAGTGTTCTAGGTTCTTCGTGTAATTAGGTGTTCGTATGCAAGGGATTTCAAGATGGCGGCCCCCATATAGTAAATATCGTATTTATTTTATTATCACGTGTGCGCCAGCTGACTGTGGTATAAAGCACTAGGTTACAGTCTGACAATAATGGATATCTCACCTGATGCCATGACTCCTTGCATGATGTACAATAAGAATAGAAACATGATGTACAATGCGCTAAATTAGAATGATCGGATTCTTTGATTACAGCCATATTACAGCGTGGGCAATAGTCAATATCATCCATGGCATCAAGTGTTTTCTGCAAAGACAATAGAGAGGGCAATAGTCAATATCATCTATAGCATTGAGTGCTTCCTGCAAAGACAATAAAGAGGGCAACAGTCAATATCATCCATGACATCAAGTGTTTTCTGCAAAGACAATAGAGAGGGCAATAGTCAATATCATCTATAGCATCAAGTATTTTTTGCAAAAACAATAAAGAAGGCAATAGTCAATGTCATCCATGGCATCAGGTGTTTTCTGCAAAGACAATAGAGAGGGCAATAGTCAATATCATCTATAGCATCAAGTGTTTTCTGCAAAAACAATAAAGAAGGCAATAGTCAATGTCATCTATGGCATCAAATGTTTTTTCTGCAAAGACAATATAGAGGGCAATAGTCAATATCATCCATGACATCAAGTGTTTTCTGCAAAGACAATAGAGAGGGCAATAGTTAATATCATCTATAGCATCAAGTATTTTTTGCAAAAACAATAAAAAAGGCAATAGTCAATGTCATCCATGGCATCAGGTGTTTTCTGCAAAGACAATAGAGAGGGCAATAGTCAATATCATCTATAGCATCAGGTGTTTTCTGCAAAGACAATAGAGAGGGCAATAGTCAATGTCATATATGGCATCAAATGTTTTTTCTGCAAAGACAATATAGAGGGCAACAGTCAATATTATCCATGGCATCAGGTGTTTTCTGCAAAGACAATAGAGAGGGCAATAGTCAATATCATCTATAGCATCAAGTATTTTCTGCAAAAACAATAAAGAAGGCAATAGTCAATGTCATCTATGGCATCAAATGTTTTTTTTCTTCAAAGACAATATAGAGGGCAATATTCAATATCATCTATAGCATCAAGTATTTTTTGCCAAAACAATAAAGAAGGCAATAGTCAATGTCATCCATGGCATCAGGTGTTTTCTGCAAAGACTATAAAGAGGGCAATAGTCAATATCATCTGTAGCATCAAGTGTTTTCTGCAAAGACAATAGAGAGGGCAATATTCAATATCATCCATGGCATCAAGTATTTTTTGCAAAAACAATAAAGAAGGCAATATTCAATATCATCCATGGCATCAAGTGTTTTCTGCAAAGACAATAGAGAGGGCAATATTCAATATCATCCATGGCATCAAATGCTTCCTGCAAAGACAATGAAGAGGGCAATAGTCAATATCATCTATGGCATCAAATGCTTCCTGCAAAGACAATAGAAAGGGTAATAGTCAATATCATCCATGACATCAAGTGTTTTCTGCAAAGACAATAAAGAGAGCAATAGTCAATATCATCCATGGCATCAAGTGCTTCCTGCAAAGATAATAAAGAGGGCAATAGTCAATATCATCTATGGCATCAAATGCTTCCTGCAAATACAATAAAGAAGGCAATTGGCAATATCATCCATGACATCAAGTGTTTTCTGCAAAGACAATAGAGAGGGCAATAGTCAATATTAACCTTAGAAGCTAATTGTCAATGTCGTTATTACTCTTGGTACACATTGAAATTTACAGTACACTCACATATCAACAAGGGCAGACTTCTTCGAATAATCTATTTGAATGGTTACTTACCTGAAGACTCAGCTTTTCCCATCTTTCATACTGCTCTTTAGTCAACACATCTCTCACTAATGCAGGGGGTAGCGGATTTTTGCAATCTGAATCAGGACACCTGGAAACAGAAAATATCTACCAGTAACTATGGTACATTTCAGTCATAGACTTTTTTTTTTTATTTAAGGTCTTAGCTTCTGTCAAAGTTCAATTACCTTTGACCACACAGTGTTGCTGTTCACAGCTGTATACTCCTCCAAACTTAAGGAATACAATAAATTATATTACTGTAAATGCAATAATTAATCACTGGGTTTCATATGCTGAATATGCTCAAAACATCAGATTATGTTTTTACAGTAATTTTATCAGCTTATCTGGTCAGACTATGAATTTACAACTCTGACATTTAAAACACAATGGTTTCACACTGGTAAAAAGTTATGGAACATATTTACAATGTCAATCAAACTAAAAAATAATATTATTCTGTGTATGGTTTAAAATTTACACTTTTGACTACTGAGGGCGCCGTCACAAGTTTAAACAGCAATGATGAAATTACTTACACTAATAACTGAACGGTTCCTTCTGATACATGTGTCGTGCAGTATGCCGCTAAACATTCATGACAAAAATGGTGTGTGCAGTTACCGAGACGATAGAATTCACTTCCTGTCCTTGTATCGAAACAAATTCCACATTGGTGATCTTCTCTCTGGAATTTCTCCATTTCACATGTAATATTATGTCTAGTAAACAAGACAGATTCACACAACAAATTCAAATATAGAGATCTCATTTCATCTCATCTGCATCAAACAAAACTTATTTCTAACTAGTGACATTACAGATTGTGTACATTGAAATACAGTACAGCAAAACAGCCAAAGATGAACTCTAATAAGGTTTTTCACAGACCCACTCATTTATATTAGTACCTTGTATTTCTAGAAATGTTTCTCTTAAGATTTCATGGTCAATTTATGTGTATGAAACCTGTGTCATACCCTTATCGCATTTATAACATGCATATCACCACAGTGTGATGTAACACAGGGCATATACATTACATACTGCCAAAACTTTTTTTAGTGCAGGAGTTGTCTGAAGGTTACCCAGAGCATGAAAGGTAGTAACGGAAGGAGCCACGACGCCTATCAAGTGGCCACTTAAGCCTCTTAACTGGTTTATTACCTTTTGTTTCAACCCAAATTAATCCTGATAAGGACATTGTCTAGCTCATCTTTGATGTCGATGATAGTTTGCGATTGTTTACACAAGTAACGAGTTAGCAGAGTATGATATAACCTCGCCGATTTTTAATGTGACCATAAAATATATGCGCATTATGAAACTACGGTCATCACACATGCGCACTGGGTTTGTTTAGATGTGAAAGGTCAAAATACGTATTTCACGACCGGAAATTCAACAGATGAACGTTTGACTTCACAAATTTCACATGTTTTAATTATTAGCGATTGTCACTATTACAAGATTCCGAGTGCATACAACAATTCCTAAGGACTCCTACAAATATTATCACAGAGAAAGTGTCTAGACATGCTCTTCTTTCGATACTATCTTTTCTGACGGTGTTCGCCGATGTCCGGTGGTCAAAAATTTTGACAGTTTCGGGCGCCAAACCTACAATGGTACCATTGAATAATACAATCGACACAAGCAATCATTGATTAAGTCTCATTACCATTACAAATACAAATACAAAATTCACGATATTTCATCAGTTCTTCTTCAATCAATTTTATATCTGACAAATTTCCATTAAAGTTCGCCAAGATCTCCGGAAACAACAGCATTCAAACTAGACGTTATTTTCAACATTCTACATGCGAGGTTCAACTATTGCTTCCGAACATGCTCCGAATATTACCAAATGTTCGAGATTAGCATAACCCATTGTACGAAGGTGCTAAAAGCTAACAAGAACAATGTTTGTGAACAAACATTGACAAACGATCATGGGGTAAAGCTAAAACATAGTTATTCTATTCTATTATTATACATCTGTTAGCGTAACAACATAAGTTACAGCGTGCCGTAATTTTGCGGTATTGCACTGGGTATTTTCATCCTACCATATTAGATAATGCAAATTTCAAATATGGAATGATTAAGCATGTAAGTGTCCTGTATTAATAAAAACAAACATGGCTGCCAGCAGGGTTTGACCAGACTCCACACAAAGGAGTTCGCTGATTCTGTTCTAAGCTTTTTGGATTTCGGCATTCACATCATGTATCATTGGAGGAAAAGATGTATAATAATAAAGTTATTATGAGGATATCGCAAAGTATGCACTCAGACAGTATGCTGTTGCATTGACCTCATATTCTTTTCTATTCCATTCCATTCTATTCAATTTCACTTCATTCTATTCCATTCTATTCAAAGCCATTATAGTGAGGATTAATTATACAATGTACTAGAAACAATGCAATTGAATAAAAATATTTCACATATACTCCTATCAAAGTAGAATTGTCAAATTTTATAACATACACCCCCCCCCCTCACTGCCAAAAGATTTCCCCAAGCCTAGAAATAATGAATAAAATCTTTTGAATAAAAAAAAAAATTGCACATGGAAAATTAGTCCCCCCCCCCACCTCTATGATAATGCTCTCCCTGATACACAATGAAAAATATCACCTTAGTATTTGAATAATGCTTTTTTGTAAATCAACACATGTTGGCAAAGCCCTTGGATCAACAGGACCTACTATATCATCATCTGTGTCTTGATATGGCGATAGTACAACTGTCTTCTCCAAACCTAGGAAACTGATAGAAATAACATATTTATTCTCAAAATCCACAAAATGTTATCAACATATGTACAATTTCCATGATTTTGACTTGGGTAGTTAGAAATAGATGAATTCTATTGTTACTTATTCACTACGGTATGTGCATTGGGAGGGGGGTAGATATCAATTATGATAATGATATAAAAGATCACACTATTTTACACAGACATTTTACTATACCAGCTGTACCAAACATTTTCATATTGTACAAACCTTATTGTTATTTTTTCAAAACTTAAAAAAACAGAAGCAGTTAAAAAAAAAAAATGCGAAGTAATAGAACAATAGCCAAAAAACAAACAACTTGTTTCCCTTGCATGCACCTTCAGTGGTACTGGTTGGTTTCTAGCCAATGACCTCTATGTGTCTAAATGTATTGCTGGAACAACCAGATTAACCAATCTGAAACTGATATATTTGTAAATCAGATCACATTTGATAGAAAGAAAAATATTGTCTGCTTCGATCGTTATTATATTTTTCCTTCACATATTTATTGTTCAACTTATTGTGATATCCACGAATGACTGTATCATTAAGTTGGCATTGAAAAGATTGCCGCGTTCACTGAAAACACAGATGTTGAGTATGTGGAGTCATGTGAGCACTGTGCTCCATACACTTGGAACTCAAACTTTGCAAGAGACACGTCATTTGTTTTTTTGTGATCACTGTTAGTGCCCGCCCAGTAATGTAGCAACCATAACTCTCAAATCTATTCTTTATAAGATGAACAACTTCAAAATAATCAAACGTACCTCAAAGATTCATTTTTTAACCAATCTACCCATGAATACACTATTGGTAGTTGTGACATCTCTCCCCACATTGCATCAAGGTGCCTACAGAGGGCGCTCAACTGTCCACCGTCTAACCATTCACTGCATAAGGTGAAAAACGGTGGATCATCGGAGGGATAGCTTAATGGGAATGTCACATTGATTTGTAACGGTGTAAGTTGAGCCACAGAGAATGTCGAATGCCATCTTTTACCTGGTGGAAAAAATTAACGTATTTATTGCTCATGCATCTAGATCAGCAGGCAAAGATCCAAAGTGATGACCAGAAGAAAACAATCAATCTGTGGGAATCTTGTTCACTTTGCCTTGAGGATACAAGCATGGGTTTTTTAAGGTAGAAGCCTACTAATAAATTCAAAAACCCAGAATTTATTCATTTTGCAACAAACTATACTCCAAAGCTATATAAGGATATTGACTTAAAAAAAGTTGGGGGTCACCAGTCTTATTTTTGAGAAATTGATGGTTGTATTTTAGTGGAAAGTCTTCATTTTGTCACTATTATAATGCTTTTACCATAGGTTCCTATGGCAGAGATATGATGCAATATCTCAAAATCTATCCTGGTGGCATAGGCTGAAAAAATCATATATTGTTAATAAAGGAGTACTTTTTTGTTGTTCTGAATTATTTAAAAAAATCTGGGTTTTAAAAAGTGTCAAACAATCCAATTGTTCTTTAATATTGTGTTCTATGGAAATGTTCTAAAAATAGCAATTTTCAAGAAATATTAGGACACGCTACTCAAAAATCTTAACTGTAACACAGAAAATAATGCTATTTCATTGTACCATGAGACATTAACTTCATGATTGTACCATGGAATTATGGGGTTTGTAGTTCCATAATTGTACATAATAAACTAATGAACATTGTCATGCAATTTATGACCAATTTTGTAAAAACTTATGAGAACTAGTATAATGTTTGATGGCTTCGGAGAACTCATCGGTCTATTTTATACAGCTGAGTGAACTGTCAGTTGAGAATTGAATATTTGAGACAAACACACTACACAACAATTAGAATGCAATGTCTGCATATTAATAAACTGTTTGAATTACCAATTGTGTCTTATTTCAACATTCGAAACTAACATGGCCAATTAAAGTAACCCTACTATACTTTCCAGTCCAGTCAATGCTCCATTAGGACATGGTTATTAGAAGAACCGTGATTAGGAGCAAATTTACAACAGGAGCGCATATAAAACAACAATTGTATTTATTATATAATGAATTATTAATATTTTGACCATAGACACACCACTTACATAACACATGCATTAATAACAGAGAAAACATGGTAATTGTCATTTTTTTTTTTAGAAAAATTGGCAACACTCTATATTTGTTATAACTCATCATAAACTACTGACTGTTCCAGGTTCGGTATGAGTGCACAAGCAAGGGGTATGAGGGCGCTGCGCCCCTATTTCCCAGTCTGAAAGTGCCCCTGATTGTGTTGATATTCTTACATACCTGAATCGGATCTGCATATATTTGGGCGACCGTTTTCACTCTTTGAAGACAATGCCTGGGTATTGCTCATATTAGTCTCTATCGGCATCCAAGCCTCAATTTCAATATGGTCACCTGACAACTGCACAGGAATCAGAAGCTGCAAAACAAGTGTACAGTGGGGATAGCATACATTATGAAAGCATGAAAGTCTCTTATGGAAACTTATCATGTTATAAAACATTCACCCCAGAAGACCCTCATGATTCACTTAAATCCAAAGAATATGCTTTCACAGTGATAGAAGCTACACAAGATATGTAGATGCTCTACTAGAAGCAACACCCCTTCTGCTGCATTGTACCATTTTAATAGCAGTCGCAGTAGTCATAGAAACCAATTGGAAACACCCATTACAGGGCTTTTTGTTAATTTTTAAACTCACTTATCCAAGATGTATGTTGTCTAAATATTTACTATAGTCTGCCAAGTTAGAACGCTACACAAAAGTTAAAATATTATCATTGTTCAGTGACAAAATACAAAATGGAATAAAAATTGTCTATATCAGGGCATTTTACCATTGTTTGCTATGGAATGGATATATCTCAATCTCTAAATTTTGCTTTGTGACGTACGTTGAAAAAAAGATATACAGTGTCTTACAAGGTACTTTTTTATGTTTAGACAAATTAAAAAATTTACAATGTTTTAGTCGTTTTTTTATCGGGGAAATGTGTTTTCATTATGGTCTATAAAAACTGCTACTAAAATCACATTTTATGCATATTATTTTATCGTTTTTTGTCCTCACAAAACAGATTGTCAAGTACTCACTTTAAAAATATTTTGACTTTCAGCATCTTCGGAACTTGTACTCAATAAAGTCAATTTGTCCTCAAATATAGACTGCAAAGCTGTCAACTGAAGAAGAAAGATTCGTTTGCCATCCTACATCTTGGCGTGTTACCATGGTTACATACACTCAAAATAAGAAAACACTGAATATACTGTTTCGACGGGTCTAGCAAGTAAACACAAAACAAAAAGAAAATACAATTATATTGACCTTTCTGAAGGTGAAAACACTTACCTCGTCTTCTTGTTCTTGTAAATTTTCCTCGCAAACCGCTTTCAGTTTCACAAGTTCATCGGATTCGGAAGGTAATACGCCCCCTACCGCCATTACTCTGGAACCAGAACCGGGTTAAAGTTGGCTTTAATACGATCGGAAAACAAAATCAAAGGGGTTTATAACATCGACTTTAACACTAGCATCAAGCTTCAATGCAATACACAGAAATAAGAACACCTAAATCTGGCGTTTCAACCTCGCCACTTTACCGCTGAATTTCGAAACCTCACGCAATCACTGATTATGTCGATCATCTGACCTGATTAACCCAACAACCTCGTTCCATAAATTAACTTTAACTGATCCGTAATCGGAATTAATATTCATATTGAAATGGTTTTGACAAACAACAGTTTTATGTTTATAGTATTGTAAACAATACTGTTTGAATCGTATAGAAATAATTCTAATCTATTGAGAAATCGAATTTATAAAACATTATGCTGTGAGCAAGGATAATAAACTTTCAAACTCGCGACCTCTCAGACAATACTAGATAATTATGTGTTGTGTTTTAATCACAACACGGAAAAAAGCATCAAAATGTACTTATTGATACTAATAACATGATTAGAGACAACATGATCTTATAAATATGTAGGCTATACCGGCGTGTCAGGATGGCCGAGCGGTCTAAGGCGCTGCGTTCAGGTCGCAGTCTACTCTTGTAGGCGTGGGTTCGAATCCCACTTCTGACAATAACAATTTTGGAAGCCACCCACGGGAGTTAATTACTCGAATTTAACTTTGACTATGTACATTGATACATACCTCCACGTTTGTGTTCGATACATTCAGTAGACATATGTAATGACAGTTTCAATAAAAAACGTCTGAAAACATGCGTACTGGAATTCATTTTAATTTGCCATGATTGCTGGTGGTTTTGTTAAATTTCCTGTATAAATTAATCACAAAAGTGTGGCCAGGTTTGCATTCAATCAAGAATTTTGTTTTAAATCCATGAGCATAAAATGTGAAAGAAAAATAATGTATCTGTTTATCAGTATTATAGTATTTACATTGTCTAAATTTAGTCCTAGTCTAAATCACAGCCATTCTGTATCTAAACCGCAAAACATTAAACATCTCAGTTACCACGCAGAGTGGATTTCAAAATGGTTCACCCTTATAAAATCAGTGTTTTACGCAATATCAATACATCTAATAATTATTTACTAGTAGCATATAGTTTATTTCCGTGTATGCGCAACATGTGTTCTCCGTATCGTGATTCTATGACGATCGACGTGTCTAAAGTTCGCTGGGTAATAATAGCGTTATCGTGCTCGGAGTGTTTACGTTTGTAGCCAGCTGTCGCCACTCCAACGAATGAGGCGTGCCAAATACTTATAAGGGTGTGATCGTAGAATGCAACGCCAGATCCATTTATTTTTCAGTGTCTTCAAGACCAAGATACAAAACAACGTTTGCTCGCTGAGTATTGGGAGAAAATAAAGTTTGTTTAAAATCGCGCCGAATTCGGTTCACGTCGGGGAGACACGACTCACCCCTGAACATAATGGTTTGTTCTCCACCCTAATGAACCCAAACTGTGAGAGACCTTCGTCCTTGGTCAAATTCAGGATATATCGTGCTCTGTGTATGCTGTGATTTCTCACATAGAACCTCTGCTACATTGCACAGAATTCGCTGACACAAAATCGTCATGATACGACAGAATGGGGGCGACACTGGTGAGTTCCGTGAAGGTGCCAAACTTTTGCCGGACGATTCGCCAGGAAGTGACTCCGACGCGCCAGAGTTTTCTGTGCCAGCCCGCCGTAAACACGGCAAAGGCCGATCGAGAAGGTGGGTAACTGATTTTCACAAATTCTTGTCGAATAAATAAATCAGGCGATAATGACACTGTGGATGGTATGTAGTCCTTAATATCAGTTTAATAACTATACACGATAACCTAGCAGAACAATACACGCTTGAACTTTAAAAGTTAGTAGTGTGATGCGTAGACGTCAAAGTATGCAGCAACAGGGCAGAACACCTACGTACGTGTCATCGTATCCTTTGACCCCTTCTCCCGTGTTTGTTATTCCATCGTCGAGAGAGGGAACTATTTACAAATTGACAATATATCACACTATTCCGATCTGTATCTGTCCTATATATATCAATAGAATGATATTTACAAAATGTTAATTTAAATGTTATTTCAGGGAATAAATCTCACGAATTGATGAAATACTTGTAAAGAGGAACCTTGTCATTCTATATGAGACATTAGAATCAGGAAAATCCCTTCATTTTCCCGGTTGTCAGCTAAAGATGTTTACATCACATCAGAAAAATAAAAAATGAAAAAAATATAAAATATTGTAAAGTAAAAGCACAATGTTAAACTTAATTAATAGTGGTTTAAAAATAAAAATAAAAAAACGTTTGTGTACATTTTTAAAAACAGGTAGACAAGAAACTTTTTTTTTTAATATTTAATGTAATTTTAAATATAAACCGTCTTACAAGTGTATGTTTCATTCAAAATTGTGACTATTTAGAATATCAAAGCATATTCTCTTACTGTATTACAATACAACATTCACAGTCCTGTAAAGCAAAAGCTGACACATTGGCATTCAGTACTAGTGCCACTATTGATATTTTTTTTCATTAATACTTTTTAAATATCTGTCAAGCTGACCATTTGAAACAAAATCTGTCTACAGGAATTTTTGTTTTTGTTTTAGATGATATAACTACTAGCTAGTTAGTATATAACTTAGGTACCAATAAATTTAATATCATGTTACAGTGTCTTACTCCTACATGTATAGCATTTCAAGGATACCATCCTACCAAAGTACTTTAAAATCTGTATTAAACTGGGACTGCTTAAATGCATTTTTTTGGTTCTCATTTGTTCAAAATAAATAAGTGAAGCTTCTACATGTATCAGAGAGGAATATTTTAATCCAGCTTTAATGGTATACATGGAGTCAGCACAGCAAGAGTATCAACAACAGACCAACTCATACCTCATTTATAGTACATCTTCCTGGTCCAACGGTTTGGTGTAGAATGGATAGATCTGAGTAAAATGGTGAAAATATTACAATATTTCTTGGAACATAATTTTTTTGACTTGGATACTTGGATCCCAACAAGAATTCTCCTGGACACAACCAATTTTGCGAGGGGTGCTGGGTGATGAAAACAATAAAATTGAATGCTTTAATTTTTGGTACAGAGTTTCTAGGAATCCCAGGTCAAAATGGAATCCCAAAAATCAAGTGAGTAATCTTGTGACTTGGATACCCAGGTACTTATAATCCCAACAAGAATTCTTCTGGACACAACCAATTTTGCGAGGGGTGCTGGGTGGTGAAAACAACAAAATTGAATGCTTTAATTTTCAGGACAGATTTTCTAGAAATCCTGAGTCAAAATAGAATCTCCCAAAATCAAGTTGAGTAATCTTGTTGACTGCTAGGAAGGTCTTTAAGAAAAAAATAAAATTGTATGTGACTCACTGTATAGTTCCTCGAGGCATAAACAAAAAAACAAAATGTTGTTGCCCCTTTTGTTTATCAAGTAAGAATTTCATTCCAGATGTTTTTCAAGAATACTACATGTACCCCCCCCATATATCAGTGTATGATGACACGTCAGTAAATTAACCAAACTACTTATGTCACAGCAAATCTTTGTGCAACAGTTGTGTCTCATATCAACACATGAAATCCCGCTTCTGTAGAGAAGCTTAAGAAAATATCCCATTTTCCATCAAAATTATTGGGTTCTACACTGTAAGTCAGCAAAGACATGTTTTTGCTTATAAACCCAACTCTCTCCATTTGAAATCTGACTAAATTTGAATAATTGGAACCGATTGACGAGGAAGGGTCTTCGTTCTTTCTTGGTGCATGCAAACACTTGCTCATCCGACAGAAATTAGAACAGCCAAATTAGCTGAAGTCAAACTCACTCATACAGTGTAAACTGCCACTGTTTATAAATATTTAAGCATATAAGTAATTGATAATATACATGCCTTTGCTGACTTCAATGGAACTTTTCTAGTGTTTATAAAGAAATTGCAAACTGAAGCATCATTCAGAATTTGACAAGACAACTCCATTTTTTTTAAATAACCTGAAAAAACATCTTGTGAAAATCTTAAATATTAATTATAATTCATGAAAAATTTGAAACAAGAGAAAATTAGCGCTCTTATTTATTGAATCAGATAATTTACTGCAATGACTTCTGGGAGATTCACATGTACATATGGTGAACTCCATAGTGAGAAGGGTCAAAGGGCACTCACCTCATGTTGAGAAAGATCAATTATCACTATAGGAATGACATTTTTATATTTATTTCAACATCGTTAGCTTCCTCAGTGTGTCAATAATGTGTTGTCCTCTTAGTCTTACATAGAGAATATTGTGCGTTAATGCTGTATTCCCTTCAAGTAGACCATGGCACCTAAACAAAACATAGCTCACAACCAAGATCAAATAATAATGGTATATAGTTAATCAGCTCAACATTTTGAAGTTAACTTTCCTCATCTTTTACAAAATAAACACGCGTAAAATTTCAATATTTCTCAAGAAACTTTGATCAAGACCTGTTGTAGCCAAGGATACTGTAGATTATGTCCATTCAGTCAAAAATTAAGAAATAATTATATAGAAAAATACCTAAAAATGTTGAAGTTTTGGCGAGAAAAATCAATGCATTAAAAGGAAAGTCCAATGTCAATTTCTTGATTGCAATCTGAAAGTATAATCAAAATACCGGTAGAACTATTTGCAGTGTTCTCTCCAGAAATTAAAACTACGGTGGTGGTAAAAATGTACATATTAATTTGCATAGCATTTGCATAATTATTTTAAACAGAAATTGTGATGATTATTAAAATATTCACTAAAATATTCACTCACACAATTTTTCACTTACATTACAATAAAATTGTGGTAGTCAAGTTAATGAATGTGGCGATGCCAGATTAGTGTGCTAGTAAAACAAAGTACTGTTGCTTTACCATGTGATGTGTATCTAGACCCTGAAGCTTTGACAACACTTACCTGGACCACCTTCTGTTGTAAAAAACAGATACATGTACTTAGTAGTTAGATATCACCAGTTACACTGGAAGACAAAGAATGATGTCATCTGTTGTTATGTAATCTCCCATTTGTTGGTCTAAGCAGGAAGAATTAGATAATTCCTCTATTGTTCGCATAACTGAGATGCATTATGGTAGTACCACAATGTAAATAATTATTAGGTACCATATTTGCACTATTTGAAGCACATCTTCAATATAAGCTCATGTAAATTAAAAATTGAATTTGGTATATTTTTACCATAGAAACACCTTTGTCATTTACATATTAATAAAGTACAATGTACATGCACTACTAATAGAGCAAATACAGTATTGTATACTGAGTCATTAAAATATTATTTATGTTGACCTTAGAAACACCTTTGTCATTTACATATTAAGTACATGCACTACTAATAGAGCAAATACAGTATCATATACTGAATCATTAAAATATTACTTATTTTGTCCATAGAAACACCTCTGTCATTTATGTAAGTACATGCACTACTAATAGAGCAAATACAGTATCGTATACCGAGTCATTAATATATTACTTATTTTGACCATAGAAACACCTCTGTCATTTATGTAAGTACATGCACTACTAATAGAGCAAATACAGTATCGTATACTGAGTCATTAAAATATTACTTATTTTGACCATAGACACAGCTTTGTCATTTACATATTAAGTACATGTACTACTAATAGAGCAAATACAGTATTGTATACTGAGTCATTAAAATATTACTTATTTTTACCATAGAAACACCTTTGTCATTTATATGTTAAGTACAATGTACATGCACTACTAATAGAGCAAATACAGTATTGTATACTGAATCATTAAAATATTACTCATGTTGACCATAGAAACACCTTTGTAATTTACATAAGTACATGCACTACTAATAGATTGAATACTGTAGCAGTAACTTCTTAATTTTAATTGTTATATTTTTATATTTTCTGTGTGCAACCAGCTCATTAACTGCCCACATTTATTGGCAGAGCTTACTCCCACATGTAGTAGATGGGATTTATTTTCACTTGTTTTGCTGACACATGTAGTTATATTAAATCACAGGGAATATATAGAATTTATTTGTTTCCTTCACAAACCAGTGAATTTAAAACTTCTTTCTTAAATATATCTTCAACAATTTACATTAAATCTGCTAAAATTCAAACCTGTGAATACTGTTTTCTTTAATTTAGTGATAAAATCAGGAATTCTGCTGCAGTCCTAAATTCGCTAAGTCACGGCGACTTTCAAGAAATTTTGATCTTATTAATCCCATCAAATCATAAAAGTGTCTAGCTGCAAAATTTAAATTAGTGTTAAACTTTACATAGATAGATAGATCATATCATTCATTCTTCAAATTGCTAATAATTCATTGGTTGACATGTGAATTTATGGAAAACTGAACTGTCTGTCATGTCTTTAATTATGAGTTATGCTTCATTTTCAATTGAATTACCATGTAAATAATATACTTCTGTAATCCATTTTTCTGCTAAAAATGTTTGAAGAGCGTTTACGTGGACACAATTTTGTGAAATTCACTGTGACTTGATGTATTTAATAAGGACCCCAGTGAAATGTTCCAGTCCTATTACTGGTATGTTATTTTTTACATTTTCTATGACTTACAAATTATTTGTCTCTCTCAGAGTTGAAGCAGTTTACATTACAGGTAATTATTATTGGAGGTGCTGACTGGTCAATAGCATCTACCATGTCAAATACTACTTTGTAATGCAACTGCTGTTGAATAATCACTTGTATGCATGTGTGCGTGTGCTGAAATAAAACTGGTTGTTTAATTCCATTTATATGCACTTGTGTACCTTTCCTGGATATACAGCTTTTGATAATATATCAGACATTGTTTTTGAGGGCAGTACTTGTAATGGAATCTTATGAACCCTTACCCTTTCAATAATTAACACATTCTGCAAGGAGATATGTACATGTACTGGTAAAGAACATCATCAACTTCTGTGCAGTTATAAACATGTAACTACTGTAGAATACTTTATTTTCGCTATTTTCGCTGAAGGGATGATTCCGTGAAAATAAAATCCAGCGAATATACTTTTTTTCCTATATTTCACATTAAACTCATGAAAAATCAGTGAAAATAAATTCCAAGCAAAACGCCCAAAAAGCCTTTTCAGCGAAAATTAATTCCAGCGAAAATAAAGTATTCCACAGTATTTTGTACATGTCCTGCTGTGCTATGGTGAATAGTTTGTAGTTGATTTCCATTCAATAGTTTTTTTTTCACACTTTTTATTTGAATTGCTTCCATATTTGGCATGTAGGTGTCTTGGTGTGATCTCATTTTGATTTGTTTATTCCATGACAACTGTCAAATTTTAGCAATTTTGTTTGTCATTTTTGGTAAACAAATATTGACATCTTTCTGAAAATTACAAGTACATGTACAATCATTGGAGCTTTATTATCCTTTGGAATTGTTATTGCCGATACTGACATTAAGTGCTTTATTACAGATATTGGGTACATGATCTGATTAGCATATTTAATAATCATATACATGTATGGAGCACTGTTGCAGATAGAAACATTCAACCAATGCTTTATTGAAGACAAACTAGTCCCTTTATTTGATCAACACCATATATGGCCATGTGGTCTCATTAGCGTACAGTTACTAGTAACCGTGATTAGCGTTAGATACACTAAACATTGCAACAACATGTCAGGCCTCAAATGCATATTTTAGTCCCAAGGAATAATTGTACCGGTAGTAGTATATTTATAATTAGTACTATCGTATGTACTTCCTATGTCATCTTATAATCTGCCTAAAACTTAATGCTATTTAATGTATCCAACACAATCACTTTACAGAGTCATGCCAGTTTGGCTTTCTAATGGTTTTTTTGTCACATTTGTTAATTTGTGGTGATAACATCATTTTACTTTTTTCCTGAATATTTTTGTCGTTTTCATCCTAGAATTAACTCCTTGCCCAATACAACGGTGCTGTGGAGTATTATTAACCTAAGTCACCATTTAGTTTGTGTGTATTTAAGTGTGTACCGATAGTAAATGTGCAATGTAGTATTTCAGAAATTGGCTGGTACCTAAAATACAATATACTGGTATTGGTATTACAAATTACCAATATAAGTCATTCAAATCCATTTATAGTGCAATTACGGGATGCCAGTTAAAAGATGGGGATTCCCAGCATGCCTTACAGATCATAGATTTTTTTGTGGTGAAACAATCATTTCTACGTATTTGTTTCACTACGGGGCACTCGTAAAAATAATCCAAACATAATGCAGATATTGAATGGTGTGTACATAAGTTGTACAAGTTGTGTCCTGACTGCTGGCTTAGAGGGGACTGAGTGCTCAGGAAACAATGGCTACAGTGTTGATTTGTTAAGTAAAATTCTGGTGACTTGCTAACCACTTACCGGTATCCAACTTTAATTGATATACAGGTACATGTGACACATGCAAATTTCAGGAAAAAGCATTTTATATGGACTTCATTTCTACTGATTTAAATAAAGTTGTATTGTTTGAAAAACTTAGTTGAAAACCCTTTTTATTGTGATTAATGTGGACCAAAGTAAAATCTAAATGTTACCGAGTCATACAATGTACAACAATAAATCCCATCATGCATTGCTCTGTTTCGAGAGCGTATCTAGACACAACTAATCAGAAAGTGACTGATGTTCAACATTTGTTCAAACGCTGCTGTAACATAAGTAAAATATTTGTCCCATAAATTCAAAAGTTAGAGTGCTAATGATTATTCAGAAAACAGTTCAAGAGTCTGGTGTCCTATGGCAAATGCTTCACATCCGTAGCTGATATATATATATGTAGTAGTTTATTTGGTAAGCATTGTTCTAAGTAACTATTTAGAGTAGCTACATGTGTAGATGTTGAGCAATGGCTTGATAAAACCGGAGAAAATGTTCAAACTTATGGGTTACAACGCAAGATCACACATAACAACAATAAAATGGAATCACTAAAAGATTCCGCAACAGAACATTTATACTTGCAATAGGTAGTAAGCAAGGGAAATGAGTTCGTTAGTTCCAAGGCGGAATCTACTTTCCTCCTGGACACGCCTTGAATTAGAATGAAGTAGAACCAGATTTAAAAACCTATTATGTCATTGATGTTGTTTTTATTACTTTCCACACATTGCTTGCTTAACATGTCAAAGTTTTAAAACTAAATTTTGTCGACAATACAACTTTATACACTACAATACTACAGTAAGAATAAATTTACAGTGAAAATAAAGTATGCTATACTGTAGTGTTAGTTATCGCACTATATTAACCACATTAAAAGAGGAGACAACCAATACACTTTGATACAGGAATTTCCTGAAATTTTGCTAATTTTTTTGTTCTGACTGCCTGTTTTATGAAAATCTGAGATGTTTTTAAATTAATAAATTAAGAATCTCAATAATGTGTACATGCACTTTGACTAGTTATCAACTTAAAATGGCTGCCAGACTCTGGCTAATCGCTCTAGGAGCAAATGACAGTCATTGTTTCTATGGAAACTAGTTTGAGTACCCCATACCCCATATTTTTATTTGCTCTTTTGCTTCTAAATTTTCTGCTCCTCAACTGGTTAGCAACATCTCTCCTTAAAGGGGAGTGGTTGCTACGCTGCATTGTGTTTGACATGGGTCTCGTACAAAGTGTGTAAAATACATTGTTTACACAAAATTTGATTTCACAAATGCACAATGACCAATGTGTGAAAACAGGAAGTCAACCCAGCAATTGTACCTGGGAATTATGGGACACCATTGGTTATGTTGGTACAACACTATTAATCAGTCTTTTATTTTGTAATTGTAATTTTAATCCAGTAAATAAAATTAGCGCGAAATTAGAAGGTCTAACTGAATGTGCTCCTTTAAGGCTTATTGGCCTTAGATTACCTTAAAAGTTTATCTTTGCTTTGCTATTCCGTTTAAAATATAATGTCTGCTCCCAAACCTCACTGACCGCCACATGTGTAGGATTCCATGCCTCACTAACAGCAATACACCAGACGCCATCTGTATGTTAAAGCGAGCCTCTTCTTACAGAAGATTTTTAATAATAATTAAATTGTTTGTACATATCCATATTTGATTGAATTTTATTATTTACCAGTACATAAACTGTAAAAGGATTAATTATTCCCTGGGTTTTAATTTTGCTTATTTCGCGGACTGGCAATTGCGCTAAAATAGAACCCAGTGAATATGTAAAATTGATCATAAAACACATTATCTAAATGATAAAACCGTGAATTTAAAACCCACTAAATATGCCTGAAATGCTAAATCAGTGAAATTTAAACCCAGTAAAAATTAGTCATTTTACAGTAGATAGTTCAACCTGTTTTCTCACTATACTGTAGAATAATTTATTTTCACTTGGAATTTATTTCCACTATTTTCGCTGAAGGGATGATTCCATGAGAATAAAATCCAGCGAATATACTTTTTTTTTCTATAATTCTCAATAAACTCATCAAAAATCAGTGAAAATAAATTCCATACAAAACGCCCAAAAAAGCCCTTTCAGCGAAAATTAATTCCAGCGAATTCCACAGTACCGGTATAAAATTGAGGTTTATATGATGAAACTTATCTGAACTGCTTGTATGCATGTGATATCCCTGAGCCCTAAAGCATTCAGTTTGGGGAAACGAGTGAGCTTTGTGTAGTGAGTGAGTGAATTTTCTTTGAGTCGAGCATGCAAGTGTTTTGCCAAAATGGCTGCCATTTTAAATCATGTTACCATCATGGATGTACATGTAAACAAAATCCTGGTACTATGGAATTATTACATGAATTCCACTTATAGTACATATATACATGAAGGCCAGTATGGTGATCTTGTCAAACCCATACAGAATACCATCTTAATACATGTATATAATTTAGTGAGATACAGTATAACAGCAGAAATGCCAGCGAAGAGTATCGTAAAAGCATCATGATTCCATTTTAGTAAAATACTTTATTTTCACTTGGAATTAGTTTTCACTGTTTAATAATAATAATTCAGTGAAAATAAAATTCAGTGAATATACCTTTTTTCCTTTATTTTACATTCAACTCATCGAAAATCAGTGAAAAATGAATTCCATACAAAACACCAAAAAAGCATTTTCAGCGAAAATTAATTCCAGCTTAAATAAAGTATTTTACAGTGTGCGCTACATTGTTGTGTTCACTGTAAACAAAGGAGAGTGTTCGAATGTGACATAAACGTGTCGCACAAAAACAGTAAAATATACATGTCAGCAAAATGTAATGATTTATAATATCAGGGATATATAAGATGAGGATATGCCATTGGTGTGATGGATGATGCGGATCTCACAAGAATTAAATAACAATCATGCTTAATGCGAGACGACAAGCATAAGTTTCTAGCAATTCTACTGCAAATTAGTGAGTCTGGGAGATTGGGGTCTTCAAGAAATTGGAAGATTGTCCGTTAGTATGTCGCTTCAGGTGACTTCTGAAGGTGCAAACTAAAATGTGGCCTCTATTTTCATCACTTTCTCATTTGTTTTGTTCATGAAATGTGAATTTCAATTTTATGAAATGATTGCAAATTTAAATAGGATATATTGCAAGGTAACATTTTCAATGTATAATTCTCTGTTGAGTCAATGACTCGTCAGGGAATAAACAAAACTAGTTATGTCACGGAAAAACTCTGTCAGTGTGAGATTGACTTCCAGAGCATACTGATCCACAGTTCTTCTTTCTGTGTTGAAGAGACTGTGCGTCATGATTAATCTGGTAAAAACCTACTTTGTTAAATTACTGGTTCTTATTGACCTTTGACTCCAAAGTCAATATATTAATTTTTTTCAAATGACGTCACTAAGCATTTCGTCATGTGACTGATTATTCATGAAGAAATTCATTTCAGACAAACAAACAAGTAAAAAAAAAGTAAAATATCAACATAAATGTCACTATTGTACTAGTTGTGTTGAAATTATTTCTTTGTTTAGACAATGGAATGACCAGGAAGTCGCTACAAAGTAGCACAGTTAAGGTTGAAGACATCTATGTTCTGTGATTACAGTGTATACCTGTACTATTTTTAGTACGATCTTAAAATCATGACAAACACATTATTAATTCCCTTTGAACAAAGTATACCTGAATGATTCTTTACATCCATCTGCTCTAAATTACAAAAGAAAATGAAAATACTGCCACAAAATTTGCAAGGGAGAGCTGTGGCATTTAAAGGAATAATTGTCAAAATATATCTATATAAACACCAAACTTTGCAGTGTATACATGTATGTAGAAATGACGTAGTGGTACCGTTATATCTATGCTCACATGACTGACCCATATACTTCCTGTCTAATTTGCATACAATAGCCATTCTAAACATTTGTAACAGGTTTAATGTCAAGGTTTTATTGTTGATTTATTCAAATTGTTACTTAAATGAACTATTTCGTGTACATGGTTGTTAGGCTGGTAAATAATCTACTCGGTTTCTAGTCTTGTTGGCAAATTGTCAGGATTGAAGATTAGTATTGAAGAGTATCACAGGAACTATCGTAGTTAAAGATGAAATTTTGAAAAGATGACAAATTCTGGATATTTTAATTGAAAGGTTTCATAAAATAAATGACAAGTAAATAAAAATTGGGGTTCCTACTTGGCGGCCATTTTGGATTGAAAAATGGCAAAATCCATACAATTTAGGTTCATAATTTAGAAACCAGTTAGGAAACATGTATCCCACAGAATGGAACATTAACCCTTATTCTGCCAGCCTGATGTACTTTTACATTGACTTGACCAGAGTTATTCTTTCAAGTCAAATTTGTAATAGCTTACAAATTCAAACAAATTTTCACATTTTTTCAAAATTTTGATTAAAACAAGAAGCCATATATAATTACCGGTATGTCCATTTAGTCAAAAATTCTCAAAACAATAGGCAAATTGTTACACCAAAATTTAACAAGAAAAATTATTGCGATCAATCGGTTAAATTGCCATTGATGGCTCTGTCACGTAATCCCAACCATGGAATTAGGTTTCTGTTGCATAATGCACCATGTGTCAGCACTTGCACATTTGTACATAAAAAAGTAAGGAAAGACAACAGTGACATTCGATGTTCGTAACTTTTGCCTGACATCATTTCATGTTTGTATTCGTTAAATGTTATTTCATTTTGCAGATTGGCCTCCTCAATATCAAGACCAACTAATTGTAAATCAAACAAGTTTAGCATTACTGTCCCGTTGAGTACGTCACATATTACAACACTATAATTATTCCGATAAAATAATTCATTCATTTCAATTCACTAATATTTATTTATCTAATTCTCGTAACAAAGTGCATATTTAATAACATAAATAGTGCAATGAGTTTTCAAGTATTGCACTAGTATTCTGTTATGTTTTGTTTTATAAATATTTTCTCAATTCTTATTATAAGGTATGTATTTCATTATAAATAGTGACATAAGTTTTCAAGTACTGTGTAAGTATTTCTTGTGTAGTATGTGTTTTATACAATATTTTCAACAACCCAATGTTGATGTTCAGCTGCCAGCAAAGGTGATCTGGCTGTCGCTGTTATGTTGGACAGCAAAGCTGAAAGTCTCATGAATATATCACACAACTGTTGTACTCCATTATCTGTACTCGTACCATATTAGAATGCATAACATGTCTAATAAGTGCAAACTAAAATAGATAATGCTACATGTTGCCGTAAGTCAATATTCAATATTATTATCCCATATTATCCACTATTATCCTATATTAAACACTCATTATCTGGTTATCTGGCACAAGGGTTTAACTGATTGATCTTATGGATCTGTGCAGTTTCCATTTGCTATGATTTTTAACCACTTTGCCAAATTGCTGAATGTTGAATTGCTGATTACAAATACCATAGCTGCTCTTTTTAGAAATGGTGTACCTCAAAAAAAAAAAATATATTTATTGTTTGGATTATTAAAATACATTGTTATACATCTGTGACCGTAACACCATAAGTTACAGCGTACCGTAATTTTGTGGTATTGCATTTGGTATTTTCATCCTACCAAACACGAATGCCGAATATGGAACGATTATGCACATAATTGTCCTCTATTAATAAAAAACAAACATGGCTGCCCCAGGGTTTGACCAGACCCCATACAAATGAGTTTGCTAAATCTGTTCAACATTTCAGCATTCACATGATGTATTCCTGGGAGGAAAAGCTAGATGTATAATAATAAGGTTATTACGAGGATACTGCAAAGTATGCACAAAGACAGTACAGCAGGAATATCAACCGATGCTCAGTGGAGGTCGATGCAACCGCATACTGTCTGAGTATGCAGTATCCTCGTAATAACCTCATATTATTACTGTCGGTCTATATATTCACTCCACTGTCATTTGTTTACTTACTATAAAACAGGTATAGTGCTTTTATGATTTCTTAATTTATTGCTTTTAGAAATGATGTAAATATCAAACAGTGCAGGTGAAACAGATTGAATTAATTTCCTGTATTTCAAAATACTACATTTATGTAGGTATGATATACATTTAGCAGTATCCATGGAAATGGAATTACTGATCGCTGTTCTGTAAAAAGATTATGGGAATGTGTTTGTGAAAGTGAGAAAACTGTCTTATTTACTTAAAATAAGGAAGTTGTTACCTGCGCATGCATCAGACGACCATAGCGTGTCATTGTTTACAAACAAGCACCTACCCATGAGCCTTTGCGTTTTTAGCGTGTGATGTTATCGTCACTCGGGACTCAATTCCCACGCGTGCGCAGGTGACAACCCTCCCACTTTAAATTGTCCAACATAGTATATAATGGCTTGTTTACTGATAAGATGAATCATTTATTAGCAAATATCTGCTATATAAAGCATGTAAATAGACAGATGATTCATTGTTCACTGTTTTATCTGTTAGTAGCACAAATGCATAATATTAACATGAAGCACATTTTGACAATGTCATAAAAGTGCTCATTAATGGAAAATTGAATTTATTGTATACTGGATTATAAAGTCTTGACTAATAATATAATGCTCCCAGATGAAAGAGTTGCACAAATGTAGGAGAATGTACTGTAAAACATGTTTAAACAGCTACATGTCATTTGACTCCATGCATGAATTAACTGAATCATCCTTTGGCTAAAGTGTCAACAATCTCATTGTAAGAATATACTTTATTCTAAATTAGCAAAATTACATGCTAGCTAAAAAGACATTTACAGTAATTTACAGTTTTTTCATCACTTTTCATTTTCATTTTTTACCAATTGCTCATACAGTACAGTTGTATGCAGTGTTCCCTCTAAGCCTTATTTTCGCTCAATTTTCTCAGATTCAATTGTAGTTTCTCAGTGAAATTTTGTCTTTTGAGAAACTTTCCATGCATTTTGTATGCAGAAAAAACATTCAAAGGGGAAAATTGGAAAAATTTTCATAGTATTTTCAAAATTCAAAAAAATTAAAAGAGAACAGTGGTTGTATGTAACCTGATAACTGTTTAAAGGGGTCAAACAAGTTTCAGTCTATTTTCATAGAAAATAATTATTTTATTTATTTTGCCTTTTTGGCAATATTATTATTTTATATGCATGAGTAATATTCACACTGAGAATTTGAACTAATTCTCCTTCATATTTTTCTAGGTATGGATGAAATCGTTTTCCTACATGTAATATTTTGCAACAGATGTTGTGATTATCATGTTGTTAGCCCGGACCTTCCCTTTAAAATAGAATTACCGATATGGACCTCTGTATTTAGGACATGTGCAACAAACATTGTACATGCTATGTTTTGTATTTAAACAAACTTTCAACGAAGGCCTAAAAACAGAAAGGGTAGATAAACTTTTTCAAACGCCATAATTTACTCTGTCAAAATTTGGATGCTGCATTATTTTACATTTTTATCCAATTCTTTGTTAATTTTTGACCAAATAGACTTTGTTCACAGATCAAAATAAATGAAAAAAAAAAACAATTATGCAGATTGTTTATGTTAATAGTGAAAAATGTTATATTGGCGATCAAAAGGTTGAAACACAATAGCATCCGCTGACCTAGTTAGATGTGATTGACTGAAGATCAACTTGACAACTACTCATGTTGGTAGAGATGCTATGTCACAATAATTGTTGATTTTGAAAAATGTTACTGCCTGGTACATGTGTATTGGTCAGAAATTGTGATGATTCATTGCAAAGAGTTTTTTTTTCCCCCTGTCCCCGTCATGTACACATGTATTGGAGGGGCATATATAATTAAATTTGAAGCACTGGAGGGTAGGGATAGGAATAGTGTTTAGGGATGGGTGATGCAAAAAGAACTCTTTCCAGTTCTTCTATAATTTAACGTCTATCTACTTGTACTGTATTCAATTACATGTATCTGGTTTCGATATTAGTCACCAGACAAAACAATATTTTTCAGAAAAAATTAATTTATTGTCTGATCTCTATCACTTATTTTTTTTTTAATGTTTTTTGTGCCAGGTGACAGTTCTGGACATTGAATGTCAACCCTAATGATGTTCAGTCTATGGTAGGATTTGAACTTGGGTCTACCGATCATGAGTCTGATGCGCTATGCTACCAGTGACTGGCACTTATGTTTGTTTCCTGTATTCACATACATTGTAGTGTCTTGAATTTCTGATCGAAAGGAATAAAAAAACTACGGGGGTATGTGGTTACATGAAAATAAACAACATTGCAACCTATTTCGTCAACGAGTTCAGTAAGAATTCCCCAAAATGGATAAGAAAAAGAATGAGCATCTATAATTGTAATATTTCATTTTGAGTTTTAGTATGACGCTTAAGTTTCTTTAATTCTAATTGTGCAAATATCATTGACAATTTTGTGATGGTTTCATTTCCAAATGCTTCCATCCATCTTTATTATCGACTATGATGCATAATGATTGTCACTCAGTATTCTATCAACATTTCAACAGATGGCATCTTTATTGTTAACAGCGCTATAATAATATATACATATGGATCCTGGTTGCTAGGTAACCAAACATCACCTGTTACAATCATTGTCTACATAGCCTACCGGGAACTGGCTTTGTTTTCCCTGGCAAGCAAATGATAGCTGAATGTGGGTTTTAAACAATTAAACAAAAAGTAAACACTAAAAATAATGTTTTGTGCTTCTGAAACCTAGCGTAGTAAATGCATGAGACCCTCGCTGTGTGATGGTGAAGGAAACCCAAACTGCAAAATATATTTTTTGAGATTTCTGTGTCACTGTGGTATTTTGGAAGAATGCTATTTAACAAGTTTATTTTTTTTAACAACTGCAAGAAGTTTTTTCATTAAGTTTTTAATATGGTATCAATTTGAAATTATTTTTGTTATTATACATTAGAAATTATTATTATTGTACATTAGACTATAAAATTATGTCGTTATTTCAAGTGAGATTGGTTTCCTTGTATTTGAAATACCACCAGAAATATAGAAATTTTTTAATCTTATATTTCCCAGGGTTTGTTTAATTAATAAATAAATTAGTTAGTTTAATTTCTAGTAGACCAATTCTGAATTTAATTCATCGTTCAAATAACATGGTTTTGAAAGCCTGCTAAGGTACATGTATTGTGGTGGAGCAGTGGCTAAATAAACAAACCTTTGCTAGTAAAAAATAATGTACATGTAATTAACCCTACTACTGTACAGGATTATATGCATATCCTTTAAGAGTCATGTTTAAGGCCAACTAGGTCTGATGTAGTAGAACTTCACTGGCATTTGATTTGTCAGACAAAATATATTTAATGCTAACATTAATGATCAATAAATTTTTAAAAATTGAAAAGAAGTATATTTATTATTGTCAGTGCTATATTGTAGACGTGGAGCAGTGGGTTAATTAATCTGGTTTGCTAGTGTCTAGTCATGATGATAGATACCATAGATAATAATGTGCAGAACTGCTGTGTAGTATGGTTTGGTTTTATGTGCTTTATTTAAATGATGTAAAACAATGCTATGAATAAACAGAAAAGACTGGGCAGTGAGTGAGTGGATGGATGGGTGGGTGAGCTTGTGTATGTGGGTTAGGGTAGAGAATACAAGACCAGAGCTCAATCGCTGAACTTTTTTATGGTTAGAAAAGTTAAAGCTGATGTTGTAGTTTAATTACACTTTTTGCTAAATATCAAAAGCACACTTACATTGTGCCCCGGTAATTCCAAAAATGTATTTATTATACGCCAGATTATTGAAATCTAATTCGTTTTGGCTATATATATCGACACACCTCAGCCATATATGTAAGTGCATATACGTATGCTGCTTGTAGGCCATATATGATTAACACAAATTAGTGGTTATTATTGAAGCCCCACTGTCGTTACCCCAATGTCATTACGCGATACATGTCCAAATTTAATGTTTAAGCAATGTATTGTATGGTATACATCACATTGGATCCACGTCGATCATGATTCCCAGAATAAAAATTGATAAATGAACAATTATATGCATAAATAAATAAATAAATAAAGTTATTGTCTTTATCTAACTGACTTGATGCGTTGTAAGAGTATACAATGTGAGCCAAGTGTGGTGCCCTCAGTGGTGATGTTTAGTCACCCTTTTATTTTCTGAATGGATTACATCTTATTATGTACAAATTTATAATTAACTTTGTATACTACATCATTTCTAGTACTGTATTTTTTGTAACAAATGCTGTTACACTATTAATGTGAAAATAAACTGAAAAAAATAGCAGATGGTCATGATAATGTATTTTGGTTGTATTTTTCAGAAGGGCTGCTGCGATGAAAGACGATGGATGTTGTGATTGTTGGGCAGTGCTGAAAGTATTCTCCTGGGTCATTGTATTTGGTTGTATTGCCACACTAGCGTGGCTAACGTACAGTTTGAAATTAGACATGGATAACCTTCGTAGTGAGTTTGACCGCTTTAAGCATCACCAGACTCCCCCTATAGGTAAGTATTAAGACTGTCCGGTCACCGGTTATTGTGCCGGACACATGTGATCAACCGGCGTCCTGGGTGAGTATGGGTTACAGATTCAATGGCAAGGCCAGAGCCACTGGTCGGGATTAATTCACTTATAATTCCATTTTTTGTGTGAACCTTAAGTCCTGCAGTTCGACCAGACCTGGTTGACGCTGGGGTTGTGCACATAAATTGTCATTGCAATAGGAAGATGTTCTCCAAGGCCGACTCCTAGTCCCAAACAGGAAATATGTGTATGTGACTTAACGTTGATTAATACAGTATCATTTTTGTTTTCTAACCAATTATGTGTTCAAGTAATTTGCCATTTTCTGTATAACCTAAAGCCCATCTTGAAGATTCAGTGTAGTAATAAAAATTGTATCATATTTAATATCTAAAAGATTGAAAAGTTCAAATCCATTTGCCTACTACCGTACTATGAAATACACAAACTGATTTTTTGAATTTAAAAACAAAAATATTTTTGAAATTTAAGAAAAAAGTATGAGTTTAAAGTGGACGCACACGATTTATTTGTTATGTATTAGCCTATAACGAACAACCAATAGGTCCATGATCCTTTTTTTCTTCTTTAAATAGTAGTTTGTGACACATTTTTCATTATCTTATGTTTAGAAAAAAATATCACGGTTACAGTGTATCTCAATATCAGCAGTTTCTAAAAACATTCATGAAACTGCATTGATCGACAATAATAGTCTATATGTACATGTACCCATCACCAATTCGCAAATAGAAATACTAGTACCCTGGTAGTCAAAAAAAGGTAAGTGTTGAGTTGTAGTGCCATCAGTAGGTTTCCCTGCTTCATGACGTTCTGCTGATTTTACGAACATTTACGCAGCAAAATCAACCTCCCTACATGGATAAAATTGGAAGGTTTTTTTCTCTAGAGTCACCTTGCACAAAACCGATTTAAAATGTTGGAATTTATTCTCAACATGTAGTTGTATGAAGAATCTAACTGGCTGATATATTTACCAGAGAGAATAAACAAACCCAAATGTGGTAATGATGTTGAGTATGAATATTGAGACAGGTTGATTTGCAGGTGTCAACAATTGACTTGGTCAGCAATGTTTCAATTCATCTTTTATTCTCTTCTGTTCTTCTGTTCTGATGATAACATGGAAATTTGTGTGTATGAATGCAATACATGCTGCTTGACATACTATACCTGGTACTCTATTACCGATAGAAACAATGCACTTACGAAATGACAGGTTTGTCTGTGCTCAAAATGAATCATATTGTAATGATCCAAGATACAATTAATGCAATTCCCGGCTTATGTGAGCTTCTATTAGAAATGCACTTCGTATAAGAGTAAATATGGGTTGCTGTAACGTGTATGTCATTTTGTTAATGAAAGACTGAAGACAGGCATTCAAAGATTAGGGTACATGTATATTAGTGATGAGTAGTTCACACTCATTGTCCCAAGTCCAGTCAGAATCAGTCAGAGTGTGAACAAACTGTCATGGGGAATACAAGTATACCTTTTCTATAGTGCCCCCTCTAACAACAAATATTTATGTGTTAATGGGTGACTGCAATGTGTTCAAAATTAAAAATGTGTTTTTTGTAATAATTCATTTTTTATTGGTGAACAGCTCTAGAATGAACATGGTCAGTTTCATTCAAGCAGAGTTTTATGTCTTGTGGGGAAGATGTATGGTCTACCTTATAATAGATATTTAACGTTTTTATCTTCATACACGGGCAGTTCACCTGCTATTCCATGCATACCGGTAGAATATGTTCAATTAAGGTGTTGAGGTGACTAATGCAACAAGACCCAAGTTAAGAGTTTCTCTGGCAATGTCGATGCTGGTCGAATTAATATTTAATACATTTTTTTGAGAGAGACTCTGAATCATAAATGCGTAATTTAGATCCTACCAGTAGATCATAAAATAAAACAAATTTGCATTCTAGATCATTTCCTCAGAAACACCTCTGATATATTGAAATGGCAAACTTTTTCAGAACCATACTATAATGGTGTGCAGTTTCACATATTCTAGAACATACAGATGTACAAATGCTGTCAGATATCACACCATCAATACTGTAGTTGTGGCAGCAAGGAACAAACATGAAGAAACAGTGTTTCGTCTTGAATGAAGTCTTATGATAGTACTTCACATGTATGTCTTTCCAAAGTTATTTATGTCACTCACGCCATCTAGTGTTGAAATAGGGAAATTTTTTTTTAGTATGTTGTATGGTGGCGCTATTGCAACTTTCCTTGGCCTTGTCAATTACTAGTAGTCATTAGTTAGCGAGATGACTTGCAACTTTGTGTTATGTTTGACATATTGTGTATAATTCACTATTTCCATCATTATGATCAATATGATAATTTGCAAATCTTTTATACATATTCAATAGCAATTTTTCTTTTCTTTGTCTACATTGTATGTAATTCAAGAAAAAAATCTGCACTTTACACCCTTATCTAGTCTCATAATGGAATGATCTAAACTATGCGTGTGTCAATGGAACGGCGCTGTCAAGTCGAGATTGGGTAAAAACCGAAGTGTATTGCAAAGTGGCAAGCCATCTTGCTAACTATTAATATTTGAATAATTGTCAAAAAGGCAGTGAAGGAGAAGAGGACTTTTCATATGTATACTTTGTGTGAATATATTCGATCCCTCCCTCCTTTTAAATAAATAAATCCCAATAGCATTTATGTTTTGAGCTTAATGTTCAATTATGTATGCGTGTTGAAATGATGAATTGAAACGTGGAAGTTCATATAATTTAATATACAATGTTATTGTTTGCATCGATTAGCTTAAAGCCTGTATGATTGCAGTTGTTTTAATACACTCAGACCACTAAAATGCTTGCGCAAGTTTTTGTTTTGATAAGAACAAAATAGTTTTGTTGTTTTTTCAATCGCCAGGAACTTGGATTCTTGAAAGCGTCTTGGATAATTTAATCTGACTTTCAATGACGTCACCTATTCTTCTGAATCGAATTCCGCCATCTAATGCTCACGTGATATGTAACGGCTGATCTCGTTGGTCGGAGTCATACTGCTATTAATAATTATTTGACGATGATTTCGGATTTTGTTTAGTTAACCTGGCCATTTCTTGTGAATTTGTTTCAAATGCTGTTCAATCCGTTGATATTCTGTGGTTTGCTGTATTTCTCACTCGTGAATCTTGTTCTCGGTAAACAACTTCCGGGAACGATCGAGCCAATCGCGTAGCTCGTGTCACCGCATGTTTTCCACTCGGTGGCGAACGTCGATATCAGTGTGACGACGGCGGTGTAAGCTGGAATTAGGTTCATGTGGTGTACGCAACAGGAAACCCACTAGGTCAGGGAATTGTACTCAGTTATTACGTGATCTGTTCACAAACATTTTAACACTGGATCCACATGGGAATAACGGTGTGGACGTTCAATTTAAGACGGGTAAAAAGATGAAAAAACGCAAGGAGCTTGACGCCCTTGTCGGCAATGGCAAGTTGGTCAAGAAGAAAAAACGATCAGACACTGGCCATGAACTGCTTCGAATGCACGACTCGTCGTCCGAGATAGAAGAATTTTGCGCAAGGAAAACTGTTATCAGAAAGTAAGGAAATTGGTTGGCTTGTTGTCATTTATTTGGCTTTTCATGGCTGTTCACACGATTCACGAATTGTCCAGCGAGCTGTCACGCGTGAATAGCAAATGTTGACGGAATATAATTACGTGCCGTTCCATGCTGTGATAAGTCACAGTTCCGTAATATAGCGACTGTTTTTCACATTTTGTGCGTTTTTTGTGGCGCAGATTCGCTAAATCTCTTCAAGGTTGGTCCATTATAATACTGGTTTGTGGAAATTTGTTCGGGCGTCGAATTAGTCGAAATTTTGAATCGGTATTGTTTATAAATGCAGTACACTCAGCTTGACCATTGTCACACTCAGAAGTTCACTGATAAATTGGAAGCACCATCAATTCATGGTTTACCGAGACCACACTAGCCTGTATTATCGATGTTACAAATCGACCCATAGAATATTATATATCAACACATCTGTTTGATTATCCCACTAATATCAGACAGTGTTGATATAATATCAGAAAAATTGTTCGATATTATTTGAATTAAAACTGATTTATGATAAGCATTGATATCAGTTTGTCAGCCTGAACCAGTCACACACTAAATATTACAAGCATGATAATTTCCAACTTATTGGTCTAAGGCTGTCTCAGTATAATAATTAGTGGTTTTCCATCGAAAACTGAAAAAATACAATAATAGAATATAATTATTAGCAAGAATTGTATATTCAGTTTCTTTATAGACAATAATGTATTAAATATGTATTTGGGCCCATAATTCTTAATTTTATTCTCCAATGAAACGCTGTCTATCTTTCTTAAGTTGCGGTATTCAAATCTTGCTGGCCATAATTGCAAGTTGCTGCAATTTTCAATGAATAGGGATGTATGCAAAATAGATTTAAAATACCAGTGTTCCACCTTTACATACAACTCAGTCACTGCTCCCTATTTTGCCTAATATAGTGCTAAAATTTAACAATCCTATAAGTATCAGTGCTATAATAAAAACAAGCAATTAGTGATAGATGTTAATAACGTATATTTTTACATCTTTTTTTATCTTGCTGCTATTAATTTTTGAATCATGATTATCCTCCTTAACAAAAATTGGAAATGGCTTCGAGAAATAGGGTTTCGTGATCTCTGATTGAAGAATACCGGTTGCCTCAATTAATCAATAGCCAGTGGGCTTAATAATTGCTTTGGCGGAAATATCTTGTTATAACAGTACTGCTAGAATTTCGGCTCAATAAATTTGTGCTTTCCTCATTCTTGTAAAATTATCTTTATAGGACGGTGTGTCCTGAGAATTCAAACTTTCTTTCCATCTGTGTTTTGTCACTTGTTTGATGTAAACTGTTCAGTGTGAATAGCTTTTCAAAATTCATCTCTTCTGTTTAGTTGCAATTGTTTTGTAAAAATGTTGAGTGAGCCAAAACATGGTGTAAGTATGCTGCGGACAGAATCGTGTGAACAGCCCAGTGAATATTTCTTCAAAACAATTTCCTTGATTTCTGTGGTGTTTTACCAATATATTTATGTATATCCAGGCCGTCTAGGACGCGAATATGTGCGACATGCTTTCCCATCTGTGCATTCATACTGGTTGTAGCGTGTATAGCGGTATGTAGCGGACTTGTCTGGATGAACCTGGACTTGAAGAGAGATGTAGACCAACTTAGACATAGGCTTCAAAAAGGTAAAGCAAGAAAACTAATTATGAGTATTCAAGTCCTGGTATGCATGTTTTCATGATTTCGATTGTGGAATTATTCCTATTCGCAGACGCCGTTGGCAATTATTCCTGTTCACAGGCGCTGTCATTGGAGATATTTCTGTTCATCACTTCTGTTTATGTATGCCGCAAGTAGCTACCAACAAGTGATCGGGAACTATATTTTATTACTTAATTAATTATTAGTATATGTACACCTGCGTGTCCCAGCCAATTGAGCTGATCTAAATATAGCAAAACATACAAATTTCAGTATTCCATTAATTTTGTCTTGGTACTATACCTATTACAAGTGTGTCATGTGTTCTGCCATATGTTTAATATTTTACTATAAACAGAACACGCATATATATAGTACGCAGATACACTAGCACTGTAAGACATAATACTTGTCACACCCATAACTCTAATTCTAAGCCTGCCCCTCCACAGTGCCCTTCTCCATTTCAATTGTATATACCCCTTTTTAGATCACTTACAATTATTATGTATTTTTCTGGTTCATTATTTTTGTCTTACTGTATTTGGAGGAAATTTTCAATGTTGATATTTTTTGCGAAGGAGAAGTGACACATTGGGATTTTCCAGTTTCTGCTATATGTAGATTGTATTTGCTTTGTATGTTTGTTAGTAGTGCATACACTTACCTGGATGATAGATGTGTCTATGGCTAAATAAGTTTTATTTGATCGATCCAACATACAATTTTTGGTTTATTTGCACTTTTGCTAGGTCAACATGGTGTCTATACACTAATACTAAAAGATGTGCATTTTCTCATCTATTATATTTACATTCTCAAAATTAAAAATGCTCTTAAGATTGACTTGAGTTGACTCATTTTCATTGAGTGTTCAATTATTTGCTATGAATAAGAATTCATCATGAAGCAGAGTGAAAATCGAAAAGAAATATTAATTTTTCAATTAATTTCCGTATATTTGTACATTGATAAGTTGATTATCAGTACTCACCCTGTACTGCTTTTCCGTGTAATAGATTACAGGTATTTATAACCATTTCTTTTGTGGCCTTTATGATATATTTCACATAAAATGTTAATTGTGTTGCGTTGGCATTTAAAATTTAGTTAAAATGTTAGCAAGGTTATTAAAACCATGTCACATTGGCTTTACGTGATGTGTGTGTATGCAAGGTTAAAATGTCAACTTTATTAACCTTTTCACCACCAGACTTTCACAAGCAAATTTTTCTGCACTTTTTTCCTGATATTCTTCAATATTTCTGTAAATAGGCCCAAATTTTGGATAAAATTTGAGTCAGTTTTTACTAAAAATGTTGTTACCCCAATCTTCTGATAGAAAGTGAAGGCTATAAAGAGGACTATTTTGTGAATTTGTGATGAAAAGTAAAGAGGGAACTCGTGGTGACAAGGTTAAGGAAGTATGAATGTCATCTCTTCAATAGCTTCTAGGAATGCAGGAAATGTTTGGAAATATGTACCATATTTGTTATACTATATATAATATACTGTGAAATACTTTATTTTTGCTGGAATTAGTTTTGGCTGAAAAGGCTTTTTGGGAGTTTATTTTCACGGAATCATCCCTACAGCGAAATAAGCGAAAAAATAAATTCCAAGCGAAGTATTCTACAGTAATAGAAATGCACACAAACCCTAATAATATTTTATTGCATGCAACTAAGTGTATATCTTGTGATAGGTTAGTTGATCATGTGGTCTTGTTGTATCATGCCTATTCCCTGTGATAAAGACCACTGAATATTAATGATGAGTATTGGTGATTTGATTGGTCGCTGTTCAAAATAGTGATGTTATGGTCTTTTCTTGTTAATAACTATTAATACATTTCTGCATTTTTTTTCTTATATTTTTCAATATTTGTGGAAATAAACCCTAATTTTTGAGCCAACAGACAAAATTTGAGTCAATTTTTGGTTTTTACTCGTAACAATTTGGTTATTTTTGTCCCAGTTTTGATGGAAAGTGCTGACTATAAATGGGACTATTTTTGACTCCCATGTGCGAAGCACATAATGGGAGTCTTTGCAGTTAGTGTATGTGTGTATGTATGTGTGTCCGACTGTTCCACTGCTATCTCAAGAACCATACATCGGTTTTTGATGAAACTTGGTGCATAGATGCTCTGGGCCAATGCGCAGATTTGATTAGGTTTTGGTAAAAATCCGTGCATATTAATTACCTAATTTGCATGATAATTAGCTGATTTTTAGCTGTTCCATGATTGTTCCACTGATATCTAAACAACCACTCATTGGATTTTGATGAAACTTTGTACATACATGCTCTGAACTAATGCTAGGTTTTGATTAGTTTTTGGTAATAATCCGTGGATACTAATTACCTAATTTGCATAATGATTAGTCAATTTTCGTTTTTTCTCAAGTACTAATTATCAAATTTCAATGAAACTTGGTACATAGATGTCATATGACACTGCACAGACCTGATAGTTTTTATGGTAATATCAGTTCATATTAATTACCTAATTTGCATAATTAATTAATTTTCAGCATTTGATATAAGTACTGATCATGACATTTCAATGAAACTTGGTACATAGATGTCATATGACACTGCACAGACCTGATAGTTTTTATGGTAATATCAGTTCATATTAATTACCTAATTTGCATAATTAATTTTCAGCATTTGATATAAGTACTGATCATGACATTTCAATGAAACTTGGTACATAGATGTCATATGACACTGCACAGACCTGATAGTTTTTATGGTAATATCAGTACATATTAATTACCTAATTTGCATAATTAATTAATTTTCAGCATTTGATATAAGTAGTTAGCATTACATTTCAATGAAACTTGGTACTTACATACTCAAGGACTATGCAGAGATTGATTGTTTTCGATAAATATTTGTGCATATTAATCACCTAATTTGCATAATTAGTTAATTTTCAGCTTTTCTACGGGTATCTCAAGTACTAATCATCGCATTTTAATGAAACTTGGTACATAGATCCTTTAGGACTATGCAGAGACCTGATTAGTTTTAGGGTAAATAATTGTGCATATTAATTACCTAATTTGCATAATTAATTTTCAGCTTTTCTACTGATATCTAAAGTACTTATCATCACATTTCAATGAATCTAGAATTATGCAGACCCAATTAGTTTCCGGTAAATATTTGTGCATATTAATCACCTAATTTGCATAATTAACCAACTTTCACACTGATATCTCAGGTACTATACATCACATATCAATGAATGTACATGGATGCTGTAGGACAATAGACAGACCTGAATAATTGTGGGTTAAAATCTGTACATATTAATTACCCTAATTTGCATAATTAACCAATTTTAAGCTTTCACACTGATATCTAAAGTACCGTAAAAACTCCAAAATTTCGACCGGTTTTAAATAATTAATGTTAGAAATGTGACGTGTTTTTAGAGTCAAAATTAAGGTGCATTTTCGGACGGTCGAATTTTTCAGAATAGAAATCAGCAAATGAAAAAAATGGGGATGATAGACAGTGTGCTTCATTAGTTTTTAAAAAATGCAATGTCCGTCAATTGACGTAAACTTCCTCATGTTTCACGGTAAAAGCAAAGGTCGTGGCCGAGTTGTAACTCAAAATCTAAACAAAGTCATCAATCAGTGAGTATTATGACAAGCAAGACAAAACATCAAGACGCGGAGAAGAGGTCAGCACAAAACTAATAGGTCAAAAGACAAAGCTGTCTCGCACTACCTAGGAAAACTTGCGAATGTTCGAAGTACAGGAACCCATTGGACAAAAGATACATGGAAGTTTAGCAAACTATCTCCCCGACCCAGTGCAATGTATCCGGTTAGAATCAAAGCTCACGTGTCCCTTATTTGAGGGACCAGATTCTGCCGTAAATTCGCCCTTGGATTAAAAAATAAAATGGGATTTAAGAAAATAAAATGGGACTTTTAAGGTGTATTTTGGAGTCATTTTTCGGACATTTCAATCAATCCTGCCGGCTAAAATAGAGTCTAAGTTTTACCGTAGTCATTGACGTCTGTCTATTCAAGAGTACACGTGTATGATTTTTATCGTGACTAGCGTGAGCGGGTAAGCTTCCTTTCGAGAATGAGCTGTTATCACTGTGAACAATGTTAAATTATTCTTCAGATGACCAGTTTATTTTTTAAAAACAACTAATTTTTTTATTTAAAAAAAATCATGCCGTTTTCGCATCAAAATCCAAGCCAAAATATCGTACTACAACATCAATCTCTTCCGCATTGCGTTCAATAACATTAACATATTTAAATAAAATAAAATCTGTTCATATTAATTCCCTAATAAGCATAATAATTCATAATTTTTTGGTTCTAATCACATTTCAATTAAACTTGGAGACATAGATTTTCTGTTACATTGCGCAGACCTCATTAGTTTTACACTCAAATCTGGTCATATTAATTTTCTGATTTGCATAATTAGTTTTCAGCTAAGTAATTTCGAATTATATTTAATGTGTCTCCAATACTCTCAGCACATGGGAGTTCTTTCTAAGCTTTCTTTGATTTTCTTATATTTTTCAATATTTGTGGAAATAAACCCTAATTTTTGAGCCAACAAACAAAATTTGAGTCAATTTTTGGTTTTTACTCATAACAATTTGGTTATTTTTGTCCCAGTATTTTGATGGAAAGTGCTGACTATTTTTTGAATTTGTGATGAAAAGAGGGAACTGGTAGTGAAAAGGTTAATGTTTCTTTTATATAATGATAATTTCAGACATTTGCTATAGTTTTTAGCTCCGCTGTCGACTTTATCGAGCGGAGCTTATCATATGAGTGATTGTCCGTCGTCGTCGTCGTCTGTGTCAATGTTTTACTTTTTCGACTTCTTCTTGAAAACTACAAGCCTGAATGCTTTGATACTTGGTGTATATGTACCTTGGGTAGACCTCTCTCAGATTTGTTCATTTCATGATGATATCTTCAATTCTCTAATTTTGGTGAATATTTTTGTCATTTTTAGTAAAAAGTGATATTTTCGACTTCTTGTTGAAAACCGCAAGTGCAATTGCTTTGATATTACATATATAGGTACTACATGTGGACCTCTCTCAGATTTGTTCATTTTGTAATGATATCTTTAATTCTCTAATTTTGGTGAATATTTTTGTCATTTTTGGTAAAAAGTGATATTTTCGACTTCTTGTTGAAAACCGCAAGTCCAATTGCTTTGATATTACATATATAGGTACTACATGTCGACCTCTCTCAGATTTGTTCATTTTGTAATGATATCTTTAATTCTCTAATTTTGGTGAATATTTTTGTCATTTTTGGTAAAAAGTGATATTTTCAACTTCTTGTTAAAAACCGCAAGTCCAATTGCTTTGATATTACATATATAGGTACTACATGTCGACCTCTCTCAGATTTGTTCATTTTGTAATGATATCTTTAATTCTCTAATTTTGGTGAATACTTTTGTAATTTTTGGTAAAAAGTGATATTTTCGACTTCTTGTTGAAAACCGCAAGTCCAATTGCTTTGATATTACATATATAGGTACTACATGTGGACCTCTCTCAGATTTGTTCATTTCATAATGATATCTTTAATTCTCTAATTTTGATGAATATTTTTGTAATTTTTGGTAAAAAGTGATATTTTCGACTTCTTGTTGAAAACCGCAAGTCCAATTGCTTTGATATTACATACCGGGTATATAGGTACTACATGTGGACCTCTCTCAGATTTGTTCATTTCATAATGATATCTTTAATTCTCTAATTTTGATGAATATTTTTGTAATTTTTGGTAAAAAGTGATATTTTCGACTTCTTGTTGAAAACCGCAAGTCCAATTGCTTTGATATATTATACATATAGGTACTACATGTGGACCTCTCTCAGATTTGTTCATTTTATAATGATATCTTCTGTTCTTTAATTGCCATGTGCATTGCTAACAGCGGAGCTATCTCAGCCGACAGGCTGCTTGTTTGGTTTTTAAAATCTCCAAAATAGATTTTGCTCTATTTCTCCCAATATCAACTAGGTACGCACAGGATTTGTTTCCTCTAATATTCTAGCTGACAAATTTTCATAAAATGTATTAAATAGCCACCAATAGAGTTACTTTGAATGTTAGTCAAAATGTCATCAATGTGTCCTTAAACTGCAAATATATTGAATTACTAGAAACTAAATAAACTTGTTTACCATTGTCTATGTATAAATTGTCAGTAAACTGTATTCGAAGAACGATGTTCCTATGTGAAAATTAAATACTGAACTCGCTGGAACACTCTTCAACATGCTCATAGTTGATCTATTCATGATGATAAAACGCTGAAATTTTCAAATGTTACTCCAAAATTACATGTACAATCGTTCAATAAATTTGATATCACACTCCCTTATAGAAAGAAGATCCTGTATGTTTTCGAAACAGGAAATGACCCAGATTCCTCATCGCGTGCACATATGCTGCCAGATGTGTGCAGTATTATGCATTGGAAAACAAAAAAACTACTTTTAGTTTTACCAAAAACAAATATTACATGATATTGGTCACTCACAGTAACTTGGAATTGTTAAATTTTGTTGCATCTACCTACCTTATTTTTGTTTTCTATGTTACTGGCAACATTATTTTATTTGAATATTGCGAGACAAGACATACATGTACAGTGCTTAACTACATGTATACATAGGATTGCCATCCAATTTACTATACATGTTTGTGGTGCTGTGATATAATATTGCTTGTCAGTGAAATAACATTCTGTAAAATACTTTATTTTCGCTTGGAATTAATTTTTGCTGAAGGGATAATTAAGTGAAAATAAAATCTAGCGAATATTTCACATTCAACTCTATCAAAAATCAGTGAAAATAAATTCCATACAAAATGCCCAAAAAACCTTTATAAATAAAGTATTTCACAGTTGTTTGCTAAATAACCCAGACACAATATAGTGATTTTTGTGTTTGTGTGCACTACTAACATCATATGCTGCCATTGTATGTCAGCTGATGTTTTTGATAAATATGGGCCTGTATGCGACTGGCGCATATCCACATTTGGATTTGAATGATCTCATCAGTAGGTTAAAATAAAGAATTTTTTTTTAGAATTTTATGATAAAAACTTGCATCAGATTATTGTGGTGTTATTTGTCATACTGTAAAATACCTTTTTTTCGCTTGGAATTAATTTTCACTATTTTTGCTGAAGGAGATATTCTGTGAAAATAAATTCCAGCAAATATACTTTTTTTCCTATATTTTACATTCCACTCGGTGAAAATCAATGAAAATCAATTCCATACAAAACGCCCAAAAAGTCTTTTCAGCGAAAATTAATTCCAGCTAAAATAAAGTGTTTTACAGTAGTCACAGTCACCTTACTTTAGAGTGTCAAAGTTAACTTTATCCACAAAATAGTTCCATTTATAGTCTGCTCTTAACATATTCAAAAAAAATTCAAATGTTTTGATCAAAAACTAGTTTAATCTGTTTGACTCGCTAGGGCCTATAGTTTGGTTCAAAATTCAGTGGAAATTACACAAAATTTACCCACATTTTGAAAAAATATTTGGTTCTTGACAATTGAAAACTGATATAAGTAAACATCTATTACAGTGACCTATGATTCCCTGATACAACTTCTGCTTTTAAATTCAATACAGAAATGCTGTGAATACAATTGGTATCATTATATTAGCAATTTTGTGTACAATTGTCGGTTCTCACAGTGTTGGCAGTTTCTCTAATTGTAGGATAGATATGTGTAGAATTTTCACCCTTATTTCTCTTAGTCTGTGGTGGAAAAATCTGGTCAAGCTGTCAGGGTCTGCTTGTGTGCATGTGTAAAATTGAAAACCATGTAACAATGTGACATTTTATTCTACATTCCATGAATTTCTCCAACAACACAAATTTAGTGCACAACAACATAAATTTAGTGCACAACAACACAAATTTAGTGCACAACAACACAAATTTAGTGCACAACAACACAAATTTAGTGCACAACAACACAAATTTAGTGCACAACAACATAAATTTAGTGCACAACAACACAAATTTAGTGCACAACAACATAAATTTAGTGCACAACAACATAAATTTAGTGCACAACAACACAAATTTAGTGCACAACAACACAAATTTAGTGCACAACAACACAAATTTAGTGCACAACAACACAAATTTAGTGCACAACAACATAAATTTAGTGCACAACAACATAAATTTAGTGCACAACAACACAAATTTAGTGCACAACACAAATTTAGTGCACAACAACATAAATTTAGTGCACAACAACACAAATTTAGTGCACAACAACATAAATTTAGTGCACAACACAAATTTAGTGCACAACAACATAAATTTAGTGCACAACAACATAAATTTAGTGCACAACAACACAAATTTAGTGCACAACAACACAAACTTAGTGCACAACAACATAAATTTAGTGCACAACAACACAAATTTAGTGCACAACAACATAAATTTAGTGCACAACAACACAAATTTAGTGCACAACATAAATTTAGTGCACAACACAAATTTAGTGCACAACAACATAAATTTAGTGCACAACACAAATTTAGTGCACAACAACACAAATTTAGTGCACAACAACATAAATTTAGTGCACAACAACATAAATTTAGTGCACAATAACACAAATTTAGTGCACAACAACATAAATTTAGTGCACAACAACATAAATTTAGTGCACAACAACACAAATTTAGTGCACAACAACATAAATTTAGTGCACAACACAAATTTAGTGCACAACAACATAAATTTAGTGCACAACACAAATTTAGTGCACAACAACACAAATTTAGTGCACAACAACACAAATTTAGTGCACAACAACATAAATTTAGTGCACAACAACATAAATTTAGTGCACAACAACACAAATTTAGTGCACAACAACACAAATTTAGTGCACAACAACACAAATTTAGTGCACAACAACATAAATTTAGTGCACAACAACACAAATTTAGTGCACAACAACACAAATTTAGTGCACAACAACATAAATTTAGTGCACAACAACACAAATTTAGTGCACAACAACACAAATTTAGTGCACAACAACACAAATTTAGTGCACAACAACACAAATTTAGTGCACAACAACACAAATTTAGTGCACAACAACACAAATTTAGTGCACAACAACACAAACTTAGTGCACAACAACACAAACTTAGTGCACAACAACACAAACTTAGTGCACAACAACACAAATTTAGTGCACAACAACACAAATTTAGTGCACAACAACACAAATTTTTCCTTTCAGCATTTAAACTTGCCACTGCCTGAAATTTAATAACTTTTAGCGATTGTTCATATTGTAGTGGAAAATCAGAATTTTTGTCAAGACCACTGTAAAGCACTTAAATTTTGTGAGACCCAAACATTTCATTAGCGCCCTAAAGACGCGGGGTCACATAAATATCCCTTGCAAGCACATCTACCGTAAAATCTGTATTAGAAGCCGCATCCCTAATAGAAGCCGCACCCATTATTTTTGAATAATTGAGAACCCAAAATTCATCATTTCTCATATGTGTAGATGCTCTAATAGAAGCCGCATTCCCTCTGTTGCATTGTACCATTTTAATAGAAGCCGCGGTTTCTAATACAGATTTTACAGTAATCGCTAAAATTCCTAACCATGTAAATTTGTGGTTACAATATTTTTCTGCTGTTAAAATACTAATGGATTTAAAGCTTGTGCTATTTCCAGATTAATGTTAAATGAATGGAATTTGAGGTTTTAGATTTCACTAAGAAAATAAAGACAAATTCAAAATATCACAACACAATAGAGATTAAAGTTTGTACGACATGTGTGCCTAAGTGGAAATCTGTGACCCCCTATAATACTGGGTACATTTATATTTTTTAGAAATACTATAAATAAATACCAAAGCAGTGTGTGATCTTTGTCTAAGCAGATTTCTGCTTAATATAATGCAAAGCTACAATGACAGTGATATCTCATTACACTTGCCTATACCCAGTACACATGATTGGTTGCGAGTCAACATAAACATAATTATTGGTAAATTCTTGAGCACATTTAAACTGAAACAATGAAAAAGGAAACATTTACATATGTACGTTAATATAGTAAATGTAACGTATCAAACGCCACTTAATTCATCTGAGGACTGGATTGCAATTTTTCTAATTCCATATTATCAATGCTGGCACTTACCCCCAAGGTAAATTAAATCTATAAGTACAATGCCTGGTAAGTTGACAATGAACAATTTAGCTAATCTATGTGACAAATTTTAGTTTTTGATGCATTTGTTAATAATCATCACAAATGGAAGGTGTATATACATGTAATGCTTTAGTATAAACCGTTAAATTTTGTCTGTGGATGAAATTTGATGAAAGCTCTTGTGACTCTTAGGAACCCCAGTGAGAATAGTTTCTTGCTAATTTTGTGATTTTTTTTTTTTTTTTTCACCCAACTTCTGATAGTCACGATTAATTTGTCTGTTATGTGGTTAACAGTTTATTTGTAAGCACAGTACACTATGTTGGTGCATTACATAGCTCATAATGAGAATTTGATATCTCTATTTAAATGCATTGCAGATCATTATGTTCCATATCAATATTTGATAAGTGCAACTACCCACACATGTAGTTACAAAGCTTTTGGATTTAAACTTACTTTGTTGCATATTTTGTACCAGACTCTATGATGCCCAAGTTCATGTGAAAATAATCTTTTAAATCTTTTAGCGATGTATAAAACGTGTGCAAAATGCATTATTTACACAGCTGATCACTCTTGAGTTGAATTTTGTAGCATGTAATTTGTCGCAGTCAGCCAGTCGTGCATATATAATGTAAGCTGATGAGGTGAGGTACATGTAGGTGGGGTAGCCTTGTCTAATGTGTATGTTATATATCCATATACATGTACATGTATACACAGCCTTTCAAGTCTTTGTATAGCTATCGGAATGACCAATAATCATTGCGATTCTCAGCCAATAAGATTTTAGCTGGGCAGGTAAATTCAAAAAATGCCTGTATGTGGAATTAAGGCTGTCCACCTGTCCCAGAAAGACAGAATTTTCATGGGACAGGTAAATGTAGAAATTGTCTGTCCATGTGGCTCTGTGAATAAGGACATCGATTTTTTACAAACTGACCATGTACTGTAAAATCTGTATTAGAAGCCACAACTTCTATTAAAATGGTACAATGCAACAGAGGGGATGCGGCTTCCATTGGAAGCATCTACACATATGAGAAATGGTGAATTTTTGGTTCTCAATTGTTCAAAAAGAATGGGTGCGACTTTTATTAGAGATGCGGCTTCTAATAGAGATGCGGCTTCTAATAGAGATTTTACGGTAGGTCCCAAGCTTTTCCCAACGTTCAGAAACTCGATATCCGAATTTGTAAGAATTATGAGATGAGCCCAGAATTTATTATTTTTATCACACACACACTTGCCTATGCTGTAGATGTAATTTTACCCGCAACTTGATTAATGCATTAAACATATTCTGTGTGTAAACTATCTCAGTCTATGATTCTGGTACATGTACCTGCATTATGTCTAATCCATTGAGTATGTGGATTATATTATAGTACTTACTGATACTGTAATTTTATCCCTGTACATGTATGTATTCTGGATGTTTTTTGTCTGTGTATTATGGTATGCAGGTAGGAGTAGTCTTCTTACTTTCTAGATCTACTGTAAATTACTTTATTTTAGCTAGAATTAATTTTCGCTGAAAAGACGTTTTGAGTGTTTTGTATGGAATTTATTTTCACTGATTTTTAACAAGTTGAATGTATAATATAGAAAAAAAGTATATTCACTGGATTTTATTTTCACTGAATCATTCCTTCAGTGAAAATTAATTCCAACGAAAATAAATTATTTTATAGTACATGGATAAATGCAGACAAATAATACATACATTTGTTGTCATGCATCAGGTTGTATGAAACAAACTCAAAAAGTACCCAATAAAATGTTTATTAAAATAAAAGTTTTGCATTTCTTGCATCCCATTAATGATACTACACATAATACATGTAGAGGCAATTTGTCACAGACTGTATGGCCATCTTCCCATCATAATAGCAATATGTGTAATCCCAGTGTCTACCAAAGTTTGCATTGAGTCAGTGACTTTAACCTCTTCTGTGTTTCAATATAGCATACTCTGTCGGGATTTGGGTTCATTCCAGTTTTTTCAACTACAGAGTTCCGTTTAATCACAGGAATGAACATTTCACTTTATCTGACTATTTATTTTTTGAATTTGTTTTCAGTGGAAGCCAGTAATGGTGATAATTCGGGTACCATGAGTGCACTTGGCTCGAGTTTAGACAAACTTAATGAAGATTTAGACACATTCAAAAATGAAGATAAAGACAAAATAAACAAATTACATAGTGATGTAAACGATATTTTATCTCAGGTAAGAAGCTGTACAATGCTTTAGTAATAATACCAGGCAGCAAATAGTGTTCTTTTCATTACATACCAACAGATGTTGGGAAATTTACAAGGCCTATGATTCCCTGGAAATTATCACATCCATACTTCCTCACTGTGATGTACTGGCATTATTGAACAGGGTATCTGCATAAATATGTTGTTAGGAAATGGGAATTCCAAATATAGAACAACTACACTGTTTCCCAGTTGTAGGATATGTTTGAAAATAAAAATGGAAGAAGCACAATAATAAGATTATATGGATAATAAATACAAAGGATGCTTCCAGACAATACATGGTCACATAGACCTTCATTGCACATTGGTTAATACTTTGGCTTCACTGTTTTTGTACATAGATTACAGTATCGTTGTAATCACCTCAAATTGCATACAATTATAGAAAACATCTACAGCATCATTGCAATCAACAAATCAAGATTTTCTTTTTTTAAATTTTACGTGTGTTCATGTGCTGAAATTCAAAGTTCAAACAATCAGTTCAGTCAGCATCAGTTTTTGTGTTTAACATTGACATTTCCTGGTACGTAGTACATCATATCAATCAAACCTGGCTTATCAATGAAGGAGAATGTTCTCGAACAAGTAATATTTTTGCAAATTTTCTATCCTTAGTAGGTATTTTTCAGGATTTTCACCATTATCCCTTATCCTGCCAACCCTATGTACTTTTACAATGATTTGACCAAATATCGGTAAGGGTTAATAAACTCTCGCAAAGTCCATTTACACACAGAACCCATTAACCAATCGTCTTCCCCTGTCTGATGCATCATTGTTACTATGTTGCTGATCCTACTACTAATTTGCATACTTGTACTGTATGTACTAAGGAGGCTGAAAAGCTGCATGACAAAAAAATATATATATTGAAGTTGTTTTTTTCCATCATATTTTATTATCAACCTCTCCCACCTTGTCTATATATTGTACATGTATAACATAATTTACAATAAAAAAAATATTTTTCTGATAACTTACAGATTGATTATCTTAATAAAACAGCCAAACAATTAACAGATAGTGTAGATTCGGCCAAAGAGTTGCTTGCTGTACCATCTGCTGTGCTCACGTTGCAAAAGGTAAGACCTTGATCTTGTATATCAATAACAATAATACCAAAGTCTCTTCTTTTTTTGGTTCAAAATTAACAATAAATTTACGAAAGACTAGATAATGTTTGAAATGTTGTTTCACAATTATGGCAGGAAAAGTGTTTAATTATTAAAAAGTGTCATGGTAGTGTGTTAAAATGTTGGTGTGAACTAAATTAATACTGTTCACACATTTACGTTGTGTAGGAATAACAAACACAACACAGTGGCTTCAATTATTGATGTATTGCTGTAGGTGGCAACAGATTATCTATGTAGGTTATTTGCTGAGGCATTACATACCGGTAATACACATACACATTAGTCTAAACTAATCATCTAACATAAAAAAAAATGGTACAAAATCACACAAGATTCCAATGTGGAGTTTACTGTAAACATCATTAAACATAGGACTTCTTAACTCATTAGTAAGCTAGATCAAAGAACAGATGTGATGAAGGAAATTTAAATCTGACCTACTCTGTTTTTATAGTGCATGTTATCAGAGACGCACATTTTTTTTTACTCTAATTTTTCAACATGGATCAAATATTTGCCACTAAATGAGAAGTTACAATGTAAAACTGTTATTATACAGGTTGATTTCATGAAAATGCACAAAATGATTACCAAATAAGTAAAGGACATTTTGCATAATGGCAATTGTTATATTTGCTACTGAAATAATAATAATATGTAAATTAATCATATCTGATGTAATAGATAACATCTGTATAAACTTTGTCACGGTTACCTTGAATTATAAATAATTGATATGCATAGACAGCTTTCACTATCACATGGTGTTTTTATTACTTGTATATCGTAAGTCCACCATATTATTCAGTTCACTTGGTATCTCTGCCTTTTTATAATCATTAAAATACTCCTTGAATTTATTTCTATCATACCACCATTTGGCAGCTAGTTGTTTGATTTTGCAGTGGCACAGAATTCTCAAAAAGTTGCTGTTGTTTCATGCACACTTGGCAACCGTATTTGAATCCCATCTCCAATAAACAAATATTTTATTCCGTAGTTATTATGTACTTGATTATTAAATTTACATAGTCCCACCTCTGTCATATATGTAAGTGCTTGCGATTCTAAAAGAGCTAAAACTGTGACCGTCAACAGCTCTACTTTGTCTTGCAATGTAAATTATGAAAAATAGTGAGGGTCGTCACTTAGTCAAGTTATCATTATTCACAACTTTGAACAAACGCCCACTCTCTCTAGCTTTCCATGAAACATTATTGATAATCAAATATGATCTTTTAGTAGTGGATAAGCTGTAACCAACAGGTGTGTCTAAATCATAATTTAAAGCAGGGGAGTCGTCACCTGCATGTGCGCGAGATGTTCATAGCGTGTATTGTTTACAAACAAGCGTCTACCCATGAGCCTTTTAGCGCGTGTGATCGTCGCTTGGGACTTGCGCATGCGCAGGTGACGACCCTCCTGTTTTAATGATCCAGTATTCAATAAATTCAGTTTAGGAGATTATATTTTTGTTTCAACAAGAAGCATAAATAGAGTACTGTAAAAAACATTTATTTTCATTGGCAGTTATTGCCCCTATTTTGATGTCTTTAGCAATTTCACTGGGTTTTAAGTTATTGAACTTGGCAGGAAAACAATGAGTTCTATTGTTATTTTACATATTCATGGGAATTTACTTATCGGGGAAATATAAATTTATCAGACTTTACTTTTACCAAGTTATATTTGTGATATTAATTTCTTAATCACATTTCAGAGTGTGGCAACACAGGGAAGCGATATCAATGGCGTTCAAGAACACGTCACTGGCCTCCAGTCTGCACAAAGACAAACCGAGGATGACGTTGATAAAATCAAATCAGATGTACAGGCTTTAACTGTAAGTACCACATTCCCTGTATTCTCAGTATTTTTAATATGAGCATGCTCTGTTCCGTGCATTATGACATGGGTTGCAGGCAACACAACATCAGAATAATTCATCAGCTAAGGCATGTACACAAAATGGCAGACATATCTCCACTTATGTTATGGTCAATTCCCTGCAATTTTCGTAGTAAACTAGGTCGAGCAAAACATTTGGTACTGCGAACACCAGAATTATCAACTCCAAAAGTTTGATATTTGAAAAGTTACAACATCATGATCCCTCAAGACCTTTAGGATTCTTAGAATTAATGTATAATCTTTGCAATTGTCTGTGAATTATAGGGCTCAGTCGTTTTTTAAGAAGAGCATTTTTACATACATGGTCACAGATGGGCCTTGCTTGAATTATTAAAAAAAATAATGGAGGATATTGATATGTTTGATATCTTTGTATTGTAATAAAATACATATGCAAATTAGATTTATTATGTATCAGCCATGCTTGGTCATTCAGCCGAGGAGATCGTTACATATAAATCCGTTCATGATGAGAAACAGCACATTTCTGAAATAGAATTGATTGAAATTGCATCTAACTACTTGAAAAAGACTACATGATGGTACCTCAATCAATGTTTTACTGTTAATTCTCAACATTTGTGTCAATCATTGATATATTGATTTGTGGGATTCACTGCCGAACCAAAAGGTGTACAGTTAATTAATCTGGTCTGAGCTTACATCACGTGTACATGGACCATTGTCTAGTTACATGTATACCATATTTGCTTTATCAGAAGCGTCTCCACTTCCTATAAACCAAAAATCAAATTATACTGAATCATTAAAATATTACTTTTTTTTGACCATAGAAACACCTCTGTACCGATAATTTATATAATCGTATGCGCTACTAATAGAGCAAATACAGTACCCACAGTAAAAACTTTATGTGATGTGAATTATACCTCCCTAAGTACCGGTTAAAATAACAATCTACTTTTATAAAAATTATTAAGACAAATTTTGTATGTGTGCTAATCCATGGCAATATAGCCTAAGCTGTTGGATTAATAATCTGAGGCAGCTGGTTTCACCATTGATATAAAAACATGATGTCATAGTGCTATTTTTAGAAACTCGCATGCATATGCATATGCACATGTATTTTATATTCCTTGATTTGTTGCTTTTCTTTAGTGCAAATAATATGCGGTGTTCATAGAAATTATAAGATACTAATTATCAACTGACCTGCTGTTACAACTCAAACCAATGCTTACTGCAATGTTACATGGAGTTAAAGAGGGGGAGTCATCATCTGCGCATGCGTCAGATGGCGTGTCATTGTTTACAAACAAGCGTCTACCCAAGAGCCATTGCAATTTTAGCGTGTGTTGTTATCGTCGCTTCGGACTCGATTCCCACGCGTGCGCAGGTGACAACCCTCCCGCTTTAATGTTGTTATTTTTCTTGGCAGAGAGCACCAATGCTTTTACATCAGTTTATTGTGATTTACTGAGGTGACTAATATTCATGACTAGATTACAAAATAATGAGTTTCACATCAATAGAGCATGCATTCAAATTACCACCAATAGCTTGTTGAGAGCAAGAGTCACAGGACTTGTTTATTTCTCTGCAAATAGTGGGTCATTCTTCCTTGCATCATTGCTTGCTTACTCTGTTCCACTGTAACCATGGTAATTGGAACAATGGATTCGATTGCAGGGAGAATTAGACGCTATATGAGTGACAAAAACAAGTCATGCAGCTCTCTTGCTCATTTCTTCTAGGGTCTATTGTGGTTCAGATGCATCTCAAAATGCAATGAGATGCAAGGCAACTTGATTGTTTATCACCAAACCTGGGATGCTCCATCAATTTTTTTTTCTTCAGACAGTCATCGATTTTCACTAAAATATTCACAGCAATTCAGTGCGTGTCCTTCAAATTCAATTGAGAAGTTTCATTGCTTCAACAAATAGTGCCAATTAAAAACAAATTCTGTTTTTCAGTAACCCTATCTACTCGTATGTTTTGAGTGAAAAAGTTTATTTTATGCAAATGAGCAACACATTAATTATTTTTATGCAAATGAGCAAAATATCATTTTTTTTAATGCAAATGAGCACTAAATTATTTATTTTTTATGCAAATTAGCTTTGAGTATTGCACTAGTGTTGTGATTTTTTATACAATTTCCTTTTTTCCTTATACTGAATAACTAGCATACAGTTATATTTAGGAAATTTCTTTAAAACTAATTTGGATGTCATTTTTCACATCTTTAGTTAAACTATGATTATATTCTCAAAAAAACCTAAGAGTTAACTCATTGAGAAAAATTAAAAATATAAAATCCCTCCCTAGTGACACTAAATTTGATTTAATTGTAATATTTGCAAAAAACTTTTTTTTTTTTTTCCTTTTACTGAAATATTTTACCGTGATTATTTGCAGTTTTGAAAGGCAATTATTCTTCTTAAGAATGACTGGATTAATTTCATATTTAATAACATTGGTTTGTTTTTATTTTAGTCTCGCTTGGACAGTTTGGAGCTCTCCAGTATTTCAAACTCTAATGTAGAATCCAATAATGTCCAGAAACCAACTCCACATCCTCCAACAACTTTAGCAAAAATAATTCAAGCTACAACGTTAGCACCGCCGCCGCCAGCAGTAGTTGTGACAGAAGCTGCCAATGCACAGCAAGAAGTGAACATGGAAGTTGATGAGAAAGAGCACATATCCGATGGAAATGATGCAGAAAAGCTAGTTTCACAGCAGGTGAGGGGGATAATTGGAGACATCAGCTTTGAGTATATTATTTTCATTTATTCCCTCCTGTGTGTGTGTGTGTGTGTGTGTGTGTGTGTGTGTGTGTGTGAAGCACACAAGTGAAGTAACGAGTCTTACAGAGTTAACATTGATACTTACATGTGTATTAAAGACTTAGCTTCCAATCACGCAGAATAAATATAGCTCGTAACAGGATCTGACGCCTCGTATGACTACATTACAAATTTCTTTTATTTGATGTGTACCTCCCATTCACATGTACCCTATTCACGCCATTAGTAGAGTATATCCAATATGCTGACATAAATGACATACATGTAGGTGAGTCTATGCTCAAAATAGGTCAAATTGTACTTTGACCTCTGATGTTAACTTTGTCGATCATATGAGTGATTGTCCGTCTCAGTTTTACTTTTTAACTTCTTGAAAACTACAAGTCTGATTGCTTTAATACTTGTTGTATATGTACCTTAGGTTGACCTCTCTTAGATTTATTCACTTCATGACGTTATTTCAAAGTGATATTTTCGGCTTCTTGTTAAAAAGCGCAGGTCTGATTGCTTTGATATTATATCTGTAATTGAAATGTGGAGCTATCTCAGTCGAGAAGCTGCTTGTTTGTTTTTTTTCTTCCACCCCCATCACCACCGTTGTTTCTTCAGAAGCCAGCTGAATCCTTTTAGAATCTCTAATCATCATCACTTATCTGACATTTTATTAATGTAGAAAATAGAAAGAGTTGAAGATGACTTAGAAGACATGAACGTCACCTTAAACAACTTGACTGATGAGTATAACGAGTTATTAAATCGAATAGTAACATTAGAAAATCCACCTACCAGCCAATCCAACGACACAGATCTGGATATCCAACAAATGTACGATGACTTGCATGCATTGGTAAGTTGACCTTTGACATGTGTATGCAGATGAAACAAGTTTGAAATACTGTAAAATACTTTATCTTAGCTGGAATTAATTTTCGCTGAAAAGTTTTTCACTGATTTGTGACAAGTTGAATGTAAAATATAGAAAAACAAGTTATATTTGCTGGATTTTATTTTCACTGAATCATTCCTTCAGCGAAAATAGCGAAAATAAAGTACTTTGCAGTACTCTAGACTGTATGAAATTCAGAATTAAATATTGGATACCTATTAGGATAAGGCTTTGATCAATTATTTATAAGCAACCATAGGCTTATTGAAAGTTCAAAAAAACTATTAAACTGATGTACAAAACTTGTGCATGATGATGGTGTGCATGTCTGTTGCATACTGTACTCGTATTCAGAAACTTTTTTTTCACCTCTCATACTGTAGATGGATCGACTATCTAACAATAATGCAACATCATCGCCATCATCAGACGACAGTGAACTTACTTCTGATACTTTACTTACAATAGAAGATACTGTGCACAATATGACGGTGATAGTAAATGATCTGAAAACTAGGGTTGATGAGGTAATTATAAAACAGTATGCACAAAGGTCTTATGACGATTGTATCAACAAATGCGCTATCCTAATGATAGTGATAATTTAATGTGAGCTAACATCCCAGCATGGCGATGGAAAACATTTTACGCTGTGCGAATGTTTGTCTTGACTAAGGGACGACGTCAAAAGATCGATGTCGGATACAAAACTTAATTCCTTTAGTTTTTTTTCCAAATCCCCCTATCCCCCACTGAAACTTAATTGATAAATATTAATCATGGCGGACAGTAGTATTGCATAGCAGTTGGTTGTCGGGTGGGTGTAAAAAGACTTTACAAATGCACCTCATTTGACGCACAGATTTACACTCAAACCAAACCATTTTTCTGTTGTTTTTTTCCCTTTTCGGTTATTTCTGTCCATGATTGGATAGAAAAAAACGAACTACAAATACTCCAAGATTTTTTTGACTTCATTGAAAAATAAAATCGTTTTTGTAGGATGGAAACTTTTTGAGGTCAAAAACCCCCCACCCCCAAACTAAAGGAAATAAGTTTTTTATCCGACATCGATCTTTTGACGTCGTCCCTAATGCGATTTCTGTCACGTTCTATGGTGCTTTATTATGATTTCACCACTTCTCAAAAGCATTTTTTCATCCTTCTGAACATGTGCACGTTTGTTTAAAGCAACACTGTCGTAAGAACTACGCATGTGCATATTCTGCTATTCTATGATTGGTACATCATAGACTTCTGTATGCGTTATAGTCAGTTAATTCAACACAGTACACAAAAACATTACTGATGATTGTAACTAATAGTTTATCGTCACAAAAAAATGTAACTAACATAATTTTGACAAATGTTGGAATTTACTAGTTTGACTGTAAATATACAAATAGTTGTTATCAATATACTGTAAAATGACTAATTTTCACTGGGTTTAAATTTCGCTGATTTACCATTTCAGGCATATTCAGGCGGTTTTAAATTCAGTTTTATCATTTAGATAATGTGTTCTATGCTAAATTTTACATATTCACTGGGTTTTAATTTAGCACTTTTTCCAGTCAGCGAAATAAGCCAAATTAAAACCCAGTGAATAATTAATCTCTTTACAGTATATTCATTGGTAATTTTGTGAGCCCAACCTTTAAAGATGCAATAAAAACAAAAATTGTTCATTTTTTTATGCAGCATATTGAGAAGATTGTGATTTATTGTAAACTAATAATCTAGCTTTTGCAGTACACTCTATAGTATTTTTTCAAAGAAAAATTACACAGATGCAGCGATTATTTTGCTGTACATATCAAAGCAAATCCTTGCACATGCGAAGTTTCATTGAAAGAATACTGTGTGCTTCAAGAGTATCGTTTCATGATGAATTATAATCTAGTGTATTCATCAACAGCAATGTTGAAAATTACATATTTTTTGTCTATAATGTGAATTGTAATACTGTAGAATACTTTATTTTCGCTTGGAATTTATTTTCGCTATTTTAGCTGAAGGGATGATTCCATGAAAATAAAATGCAGCGAATATACTTTTTTTCCTGTATTTTACATTAAACTCATCAAAAATCAGTGAAAATAAATTCCAAACAAAACTTCCAAAAAGCCTTTTCAGCGAAAATTAATTCCAGCGAAAATAAAGTATTCCAAAGTATATAAATCAAATCTAGTGCTTCAGGAAATGTAGAAGGTGTATATCTCTAGTAATTTACACAAGTGCTATTTCAAGGAAAGTCATTTTTTCTGTCTCATAACAATAATAATGTTTCTAACACTACTATACAATTATTGGCTTTGTGTTACGTCAAGAATTAATGTCCCTGTTAGCTGTTATTAGCCAACGGAACAATATAATTCTTGATTATAGCCAAGGCCAAGGACAATAACTGCAAAGCGACGAGCCAAAATGCAATCTTTACGAGTTAGATCTAAATTATCCCGCAGTGGAGAAACAAATTGAAAAGCATCATTCATCTTTATCGTCAATCAAAGTGTTCAGATGTTATGAAGTCAGAGGCTATTAACTCATAAAATGGCATCAGACACAAGAAATGAACTAGGAGAGATCAATATTTATCACTCATATTAATAGGGGTAATAATGTTTTATTTATTTTTTTATATTTATTTTTCAGTTGAACCCCAATGATTTGAATAACAACCTTTTGAACGTGAATACCACACTCGGCATGCAGCAGATTTTACAGAATGCAGCGGATAAGATGAAAGAGGAAAATGGTGTAGTGATAAGTCAACTACAGACAAATATGAATACTGTATGGACTCAGATGACAACACAGACTAACACCATTACGGATATGCAAGAAGACATTGCAAAGATTAAAATCACAATTCAACAACTTGAAGGTAAAAGTATACTTATGATCATAGCGCCCTCACTGGTGACTGTGGGAGTTTTCTAGCTAATGGGTAGTTGAGAGGAATAACTGCATGTATGCTACATTACCATGGCAACAATGATATTACAAATTGAAATAAATAAAATGGTGATAATGCAGCACAGTTAAGAATGTTGTCCTAACAATGTTACATGTAAAAAGCACTGTAATGCTATAGAATGTAGTGATTCAGTATAAATAAAATCCAGCGAATATACCTTTTTTCCAATATTTTACATTCAACTTGTCAAAAATCAGTGAAAATAAATTCCATACAAATCACCAAAAAACTCCTTTAAGCAAAATGTAAATCCAGCTAAAATAAAGTATTTTACAGTATCCGTAATTAGGTTTTTTTCAGATGGTAAAAACAAACCTAAAATATACTTCAGTGCTCTTTGTTGTTTTTTTCCCGCAAAGTTGCTCTAATCATCAAAATTGCTTGATAAAACTGTTAAAGTGCACTCCCTCAGAAACTTTAGTAAACTGTAGTTAAACTATTGAAATGTACCCTAAGAGGAACAAAGCATTTCGTCCTTCGTGATTATAAGACAAACAAAATGATGCTCACCAGTTTTGGAGATTGTTGGAAGTTAGATTCGTTCAAATCAATAGTTTGATTGGCATATATAACTGTTTTTTCAGAATCTCCAGCAGCGGCCCACGAGTCAGAAAATGTGAATACAGAGCAAGCAGCAGACCAAGAGCTCCCAGAAGAAGAGTTTGAGCAACCAGGTGCTGAAGCAGGTCTGGGACAACCAGTCGAAACAGGTTTGGAACAACCAGCCACTGAAGCAGGTTTGGAACAACCTGCGCCTGAAGCAGGTTTGGAACAACCTGCGCCTGAAACAGGTTTGGAACAACCAGCCTCTGAAGCAGGTTTGGAACAACCAGCCTCTGAAGCAGGTTTGGAACAACCAGCCTCTGAAGCAGGTTTGGAACAACCAGCCTCTGAAGCAGGTCTGGAACAACCAGTTGAAACAGGTTTGGAACAACCAGCCTCTGAAGCAGGTTTGGAACAACCTGCACCTGAAGCAGGTATGCAACAACCAGGCCCTGAAGATCTTGAAGAAACGGCCCCTGAAGCGGGTCTGGAACAACCAGTTCCAGGAGAAGAAGCACAAGGTAAGGATGGGAGCTGGCAGGTCTATCAGTTTCTGAATCCATATTCTGCATTATCAAAGTTCAACCTTGAAATTTAGGTATTCTTAATATTTTGAAAAACTAGCAAATTTGACACATGTACCATATTTAGAAGCACAAGTACTTTAATTTTCTTTGTATTTTAATGTCATTTTATTTTACATACAATCATCAAATTCAACGGTAAGAATTATTTTCGGTGAGAACTTAATAGCAAGAAACAAACAAGCATGTTTTTTGACATTTTTGTGCTTCTGATGGAACCACTTTTCCAGCTTTTATGCGTTTCTAATACAATACAATACAATACAGTACAGTATGCATCCAGTTCTGCAAACATTGTAATGAATCCCTTGTATAATTGTTTCTAGAGACATTACCAACCAGCGCATCACCTCATCTACAGACGATTTCCTTGCCCGGTATATCAACTACAGAAAGTATGTATTTCAGCTGATTCAGCAAAACTGATGAACAAATTTGCATTATGTAATATACTGTGATGTTGCATGTTCTAAAATATCAGGGTTTGATTATCACCTTATCAGGTTTCCCAGTCAGGTAGATTTTAGATTGAACAAGTAAATGTAGAAATTGTCTGTCTTTGTGGACAGTTGTCATCAAGTTTTTAGTAACTGGCCAAATTGGGGTAATATTGTCTTAATTTAACTTGCTTGGGACAGGTACATCATTAATTAGGACAGATACCTCTATTCCCCAATCTGGCAACCCAATCATACCATTGTGATGGTCTGAACATTGACATGCAATGTATAAATTACCTAGAATCAAAACTTAGAAAAAAATAATATTATGAAATGTATGCGTGTTCTGGCCATTATGTGCAAATCAATAGAATAAACGAGGAGTTACTGGCAAATCAAATTCTGCATTAGGTATGCCTCTAACGCATTTTGGTTCACTTTTTTGGACTCTAAACCTAATATTACATGTTACATGATAACGTAAATAATCCATTGAGTTTTCACATTTTCCTCGTAAAGGCTTCTTGGCTGTTCCCTCTCTCAATAAAGAAGCTCGGCACTAAACACAAAGGAAAGTTTATTGGTTTAAAGTAGGATTTAGATCATGTTGTACTCGTAATCCAAATTCCCCTGGGAAGAGTTCTAAGCAGAAATTTTGAAAAGCTCTAATCAGGAGACTTGAAGTTGAGTGAAATAATAGACCATTTTCCGTACACTGCGAGAATCACGCGTTATGCGTGAAATCTAACATAAAAACAGGACAAACAAAGGTCATAGCGTCGTAGTCGCGTCAAACATCGCGTGGGATTCGACAAACGCAAAAGTATTTTGGGGACATTTCCATGCTTAATAATGTGCTGTCCACATTTGATGATAGGCAATTTCGATTAAGTAAGAGTATTCGAAAGCAATATTTCTCTGTCGAAGATCGGCCAGTCGGTGTGAGCTACGAAATAAGGAAATTCACTACGTTCAATTACCCACCATAGACTCCAGTCAGTCAAAATGACTATTTTGAACTGTAGGCATTAATCAGCGATTCTGCCGGTGACGGAGAGATAGAATCCAGGTCAGGGGAAGCCCCACGTGACCGAGGCCACCTGGCAACGCCACAGGTAGCCGTCCATCACTCTTAATTTCTCTCCGCCTCGAGTGAAGATGAAATTTAGCGAGCTCTGCTGGATCGCCTGCTTTTTTTTTTTCCTGTCCGGATTTATAGCTTGGGTTGTTGCCGCTGCTCGGCATCCGACATGGTAGCTGGTAGGATAAGTTTTCCTTGTCTTTTTTTACCCTCGTGTCGTTTTCCCCTTTGTGTGTAGTATTTTTCACAGCAAAGAAATCAAAATCCGGCGCCACTACGTAGTCACATGTTGATTTCATGGCGGCACCTTTTACAACTGTAATTCGTTTCCCTCATGCATGTCGTCTTTTATTTTTAATGTATTTAGCAATATATAGGTGTAATGACAGCACCAGGGCTCGCTGCCGTTTTTCTTTCCGGTCTCCTCGTGTTTCGAGTCGACCGTGCAGTGGTTATATTCAGAATTTACCAGCATAGAAACCGCATCCGAGATACTTTGTCGTAGCTACGTGCGGGTTTCGGGGTTTTTGCATGAAAGCGTGTTTTTTTCACTGGAGTTCTGAGGCCTGAGATTTTCTTTCAGAGCCATCAAGATCGCTGAGACGGCGTGACCGCGTCACAACAAGGTCGCGCGTCCAGTAAACAAATCGGTTAAAGTGAGTTGCGTGTTTTGCATGAGTGGAAAGTCCTCACGCTCGGCTACCGGTACTTCATGTACCGGGACGTCGAGTAAGAGGCCCGACGGTGAAGGTACCGATATTTTTCTCGGTCTCCTCCGCCGATCGGAGGGCATCCTCACAGTCTGTTTTTTTTCAGGCGGTGGTTTACCCGATTTTACCGGCTGCAGCGAGGCTGTGCCCCTGGAGGCTTTCCTCCTATGGGGCCCGTTGCGGGTCTCTTTGTGGACCCTTCCTCGCACTGCACCGGGTTTGCCTCCGAGTTGAGGGCTTTAGTCGAAGGACTGTCGGGGCAATTGCGTCCCTGGCAGGCCGGGTAGATCAGACGCAGTCGGAGCGAGCTGTCTCCACTGTGTCCCCTCGGTGGGCTAGCAGGAAGAGATACAAAAGCATGTTTGCATTCAAACACGTCTCTTCCGGGGAACCCCCGTTCCCAGTCACGGCTCTCCCACTATTTTGGGGGGTGGCCGAGGCTCAGGCTAATTGCACCGGTCCTTCTCTGGATCCGCGGGCACTGAATGCCAACGGGGTGCTGGCAGCCAAGTCTCCGATCTCGGGGCAGGGCTTTCAGGGCAGGGCACGCGTTGACCCCCCCCCCCACACTTTCAGCCAGCTAGGGTTCATCACGCGGTAACGGTACAACGGTAACGAATTTATCCTTGTGTCCGGTCCCCGCTGTGGGTTTTGACTCCTTTCTTACCGGCCCACGGGCGTCCCCAGAGGGAACCGACCCTGTCATGAGACGCACAGTCGAACACGCTCCCTCTCACATATTTTAAGTTAGAGGAGACGCAGTTCACTCGCGTTGGATACAGCCGGTACTCCGGGCGGTCCCTCAGAGTCTTCCATCTATATGACTCGGTGAGCCACGCTTTTGGGGTGAGGCGGAGTATCATCGATCCCAGTGATACGATGTATATACCCCCACCCTTGATCCTAAAGCGACCACCTAAGGTTGCTTCAACGCTTATGGGATCACGGGCGTCGGGATCCAAAGCAACCCCGTCGGCACATCTCTCCCCTGTCCGTCTGAGTGCGGAGTGGGGCGCAGAGCACACAAACGGTGTTGATGGGCAGCGTTGGTCAGCCGCGGAGGATGTAATGCTTAAGGCCCCCGGGTGGGGATAACGTTAGGCAACATTTCCCACTGGACCAAACGCTACCCGGTCAGTGTATTTCGGGATCAGACCCCATAGCGTGGGATGAGACCAAAACACCCCCAACCGGATTCCAAGGCTCCTTCCCCAGACCCCGGTACCATGAATTTGGCAAACCGGGCAAAGGGAGATAGCCGCGTTCCATGGGTGTCTTTGCCAATTGAGGACGACCCATCTAGCCCTGAGGGCAGAGTTGCTTGAGCGCCTTATTATGCGTGCCCAGCACTCTGGTGACCTTGGAGGCAGAACGCACCAGCCTCCTAGACCAGGCGACATTTTTACTGGTGGGTCACCGCACATCTACGTGCGACACCCCCTAGTGTTGCCTGGCTCGCTTGGCCAGGGAAACTACTGTGCTACGAGACGCAGCCTTAGACGCATGTGTTTTCGCCGACAAGCTGAGCCGGGGTACGTCCCCACCTCAGTGACGCAGACTGGATACCCTCCACCCTCTTTGTTCAGGGAATGGTGGGTACAGTCTCGGAGCTTCGGAGTGCAATGAATCAGAGGGTTCAGATTGAATCCGCTAGCCAGTTGGTCCTGCCATGGGCAAGCGGAGGGCACCCCAAGCACAGAAAACACAACGCCCTAGGGCGTTGCCCGCTAGCCAGAGTCAACCAGGAGGCAAGCGCTTATACCCTTCCATGGGAGGGAAGGGTAGTGGCGTGCCCCCAGGGAGGTAAGAGCCAGGTGGTGGCTCCTCACCCTCTCTGGGCGGATGTCTACCCGGCAGCAGGGGAAGCATGTTTGACGCTCACCTCTGCAACCGGGGGAGACAGGCACGTGTTCGGTGAGTGGCCAGGTCACAACTTAGTGACTACTTCAGGCCTTGGGGAACTCGCCTCATGGGGGAAGGGAGCACCCTCCCCCCTTGCAACTGCCGAACACATGGCCACACATCCCTGTTGTACACAGATTGCGCCGGTGTAGTCCGGTTTGGAGACGGCGGGTGAACGACCTCTGGACCTTCCCAGGTGGTGACATCCATTTACGGCATACCGCTGAAAGCTCCACTTCCCCCCGTCAGTGTCTCCCCTGTTGGGCACTGCCAGGGGACTCCCGCAAGGCGGAAGCAATCAGACAGGAAGTAGCAGTTTGCTGGGGAAAGACGCCATACACAGGGTACATCAGCCGGAACTAAGTCCAGGCTTCTACCCAAATGTGTTCGTAGTACCAAATCTACAAGTGGCAGGCGTCCAGTTTTGGACCTAGACAGACTGAATCAGTACGTGCCCCTCGATCGGTTCCACATGGAGACACCATTCAGGGTTCTTCTCTCCATCCACCGTTTTGACTGGCTAGCCCCGCTAGATTTAAGCGGGGCCTACCTGCACGTACTGATGCACCTAGCGAGTTGCCATCTCCTTCGAATCGCCCAGCTGGGCCAAGTATTCGAACTTCGGTGCCCCCCCTCCGTTCGAGTTAGGCACAGCGCCCTACGTGTTCACCAGAGGGATGAAACAGGTAGTGCTGCTGCTTCACCAGATGTCGGTACACCTCAATCCGTACCCAGACTACTGGTTACCAACAACCCGGGCAAGGGGTAATAGCCAAACGCATCAGGCTAACACAGGATTTACTTCACCAGCTGGGCTCGTTAGTAAATCGACAATTCCCACCTCGAGCCAACGCGCAGTTGGTGTCCCTGGGCATGGAGTTTTGACACAGAGGTAAGCTTGGCTTAGCTATTTCAAGCATATTGCTTAGCGCTAAGCAGCCTAGCCCGAATGCCTAGTCAGCGTTCCTTCGGTGTCCCTCCGTGAACTAATGCGGATCATCGGAATGATGACCTCGGTTCGAAGGGTCGTTCCCCAGGCCGCACTACGCAGCCGCCCGGTATAACACTTGTTATATCGCCGAGCTCTTCTATGGGAACTAGATAGGCGGGTTTCGATCTCGGACCAAGTGAAGGAAGCCCTGCCCTGGTGGTCGTCACTGACCAACCTCGGGCAGAGGGGCCCCCTTGGACCCGCTCGCCGCAGGCATGACTCTGGTAACAAATGGCCCCCCCAGGGTTGGGGAGCGCATCTATTGGACGAACAAGCCCAAAGATATGGCTCCCGCATAGTTTTGGGACCACCATATCAACCGGCTCGAACTGTGAGCAGTGTACAATTAGCACTACCACGCTTTCTACCCGTAGTTCGAGACCACAGAGTCCTGCTCCGCACAGACAACGCAGCGGTGGTCTCCTTCAAGAAGGAGGGGGGACGCATTCCCCATCATTGTCAGTCCTAGCGGAGCAAAATCCTCCTTTGGTGCCTGGAATACAATGGGGAGCTAACCGCACACCACCTTCCAGGGGTGAGGAACAGTCTGGCGACGCCCTTTCAGGGCGACTCAGTCTCCAGAACACGGAGTGGCTGATACCCCAGTGGGTAGCCTCCAGGCTGTTTCGGCTGTTTCGGTCCAAGGTTAGACCGTTTGCCGCATCCCGGAACACCAAGCTCCCGACGTACGTAACACTCCTGCTGACTCCAGGAGCCTGGGCCAGGGTCGCTTTGCTACCCCCCGGATCCACTTAGTTGTGTACGCTTTTCCTCCCTTCCCGCTAGTCCACTGGGCACCGGAGAAGACTTCGACAGGTGCACACCTGCATATTAGCATTGGTTGCACCCAATTGCCTAGTTTCCACTTCTGTCGGAAACGATAGTCGAAACACCAGCAGTGCTTCCGGACTTACCGGACATGCCGTCCCCACCAGACGGTGCACTACCACGAGCCCAGCGGGTATCACTTACCCGCATAGAGGCTCTCATTAGACCCGCCCATACAAAAGCTTTATCTGAGCGGGCTGCCAACGTCCTGGCCAGGGCGAACTGGGATTCCACCAATGCAGCCTACATTTCTAGGCTGCGAGCATATACTGGTTAGTGTAGCGGAAGGGAGATTGATCGATACCATCCCTCTATTGGCCAGGTAGCAGGCTCCTTCGTCCACCTGTTTGACGAAGTGGGTTTGTCCTACGCAGCGATCGTTGGCTACAGGTCGGCCTTGTGCCCCACCATTCAAACGTACGGGAACAAGACTAACCGATTGTCCTACTATTAGGAGACTATTTACTGCTTTCCAGATGCTGAAACCCCATGCAAGGGAACTGCCCAACTGGGACTTGTCGGATGTGTTGTCCGCTCTAAGCAGACCGCCTTTTGAGCCTCTCCAATCAGCACCACTCAATTTTTTGAGGTGGAAAATAGTCTTCCTACTGGCCCTCGCCTCAGGTAGGCGCCGGTCAAAGCTAGGCGCGCACTATCCTTTGCGGACGGTTGTGCCGCTTTTATGGGCGATCAAGTTGTACTAAGACACGAATCGGGTTCTCGCCAAGAACCAAATCCCAGGACACGATCCTCAACCGATCGTCATCCCCCGGCTGGCAAATATTGTCAGTCCGGAAGATCAGGAGGAGTTGCTTCTCTGCCCGGTCCGAGCGCTGAGTTGCTACGAGAACCGTACCAGGTTCAGGGTTCTGCCCAGCTTGATTTGAGTGCCGGTCGCTAATTAATATTCATGAGCTAATTAATATTCATTTTCCATTCTACTAGCTACGAATTAACTACTTTAATTATTTTAACTTTTATTTATTTCAAATATTTCAATGTAAAATTAATCTGCTTTAATAAAAGTGAAAAAATATATATACTTTATTTTTGAAATCACCTCTAAAATACGTATTTTTAGACATTGACCTCTGACCTGGCAGCCATTTTTTTTTCAAAGCGTGTCGTCCGTTTGTTACGGCCAAAGTGGCAACAAGAATTTAATTGTTTTCTTTCCCGATGGAACGCTGGTAAATCACATTAATAGTGAGAAATTAGTATTCCTTGTATCGCTGACTGAATATAGCTTATGAATTTATTTTTATGAACGAGTCATGAAGCCAAAAACATCAATCACGGTTACTACACTCGAGTGCAAGTGCAGATTAAACGAACGACAGCTTGATGCATCGCTGCCGGTGAAGTGAGCAAGTTATTGTTAAACTCGGCACGCAACTAAACTTGCAATGGTAATCCTTTCTGTTTATTTATCATTGTCTCCCCTTCCATTATCTTGATGTACGACTTATTCCGATCTGGTTCGTTTGTTAAAACTAACAGAATGTCAATCGGAGGTTAAAACAAAAACACATTAGGCTGATGTCACACGTGTACGTTGATTTTGAACAGCGGTATCTTCTTTCAAGTTTTGTTGTGTGTTAATTTTTTGCATTGTGTTGTGTGTTAAAACCAACAAGGACAATAGAATGATGGTCCAGTGGCCGACATCCTGTGTGTATCATAAACAAATAGAATAGTGCTGGTCGCCAACTTTTTGTCCTGGTCGGAAATTCTGAGTGCCGGTCGCTAGCGACCGGCGCCGACCAGCGTGGGCAGATCCCTGCAGGTTTTCTAGACGGGGAACCAAACACATGTTTTTGTGTTACGGCCCTGACAAGCAGGATAAGCCGGTTTCCCTGACTTCCATCCCCAGGTGGATTACTGCGACTGTACTGGAGGTCTATAATACACTATCCTCCTCAACACAGACCTTGCAGAGACACCAAGTACAAGAACATGAGGTCTGTGCGATTGCTAACTCACTAGCGCTAGCGTCAGGTGCCCCCCTCAAACACATTCTGAGGGCAGGCTTCTGGAGAACGCAGAACGTCTTCATCAACTACTACCTAGGAGACACCCAATCTATTGAGCAGGGTCTCTTCAGGTTAGGCCCCGTCGTAGCGGGTCAGGCCTTGTTTGCTGACCCAGCCCGAACGACTGCAGGGGCCTCTGCGCATAGGCGATAAGTCAGTCTCTGCATTTTTGCGGGCAGATTGGCTGTTCCACTAGCACTTCCTGGAAGCTTCCAGGTTTCGCTTCTGTCGACCTACGCCCTCATGCGAACTGTTTCGGTCCTACTTCAAGCTTATCACCCCCGAGTTCGGCTTGGGTCTAGCTTTCTCGGGCACATCAAACCCTGTCACCACAGCAGCATTGGCTTCTTGCTTCTGGGACAGCACAGGCAAGGTAAGACACCACCCTTCTTAGGTCTTAACTTAGGTCTTTTGGTTTGTTTTTCATCCCGGACTGGGGGAAAGTCTTTCATCATTCTCCTTTTTTTTCTGTTTGCTCGGAAAAACCCGCCACCTATCGGTGTCTGACTCTGCCTACAGTTCAAAATAGTCATTTTGACTGACCGGAGTCTATGGTGGGTAATTGAACGTAGTGAATTTAGGCGAGGGTTCTTCGAACCCGCCTATTCACATAGTTCATACCCACCATAGACTCCGGGTCCCCCCCAACCTCCCCACTCTTTCCGTCGCGTTGGTCTAAGTCCTCGAGGCGGAGAGAAAGGAACCAGAGTGATGGACGGCTACCTGTGGCGTTGCCAGGTGGCCTCGGTCACGTGGGTTCGTGACGTAAGGGGTAAAAGAATCTTGAGGTCATGGGGCTTCCCCTGACCTGGATTCTATCTCTCCGTCACCGGCAGAATCGCTGATTAATGCCTACAGTTCAAAATAGTCATTTTGACTGACTGGATTCTATGGTGGGTATGAACTATGTGAATAGGCGGGTTCGAAGAACCCTCGCCTAAATTCGAGTTCAAAATCAAATCGTTCGATTTTTGCGGCAGATGTTCGATGCGCGTCTTTCATGCATCTCGCGAGATCTCACAATTGTACGGAAAATCATCTATTGAAATGAGATCTATAAAATACTGTCCATGCATTATACATGCTGATAATCTGCTTGCTTGTACTTTTCAGTGATGATTAACCAATTTTATTCATGGGATAAAGACAGTGACGGTTTTGTCAGCTACTTGGACTTGTCTGAATTCTTTGGTGCATTTATGCCATCTGAACAAATCCTTAACCAGTTTGATTTTGATCATAATGGAAAGTTTGATAAAGATGAATTGGCAATAGCTTTAGGATTTTTAGAAGTTCCTCAAGCACCTGTACCGGATAATAATGACCAGGAGAGTCGAGATTTACCAAACCCTTCCGGGAATCAATCAGGTCCTGGTGAATCAACAGGTAAGGACTTCATAGACGTGTCATGTTATGGAGTGTTATGACTTTCACAAAGTTTTGTTTTCATGAATGCTACGAAATCATCAAATCATGAAAGTTACTAGCAATGATTATTAAGCTGTTTACAATATAACTAAATACAAGACATTTTTTTTGGTTCATTCTTTTGGTGTAGATAAGCCAGGCACATGTCCCGTAGTTGCTTCAGAAGTGATTGGTACTTGTAGTGAAATGTGCACAAGTGATGCATCCTGCCCAGGTATTCTCAAGTGTTGTTCCAATGGTTGTGGTCATGGTTGCACAAATCCAATCCTCAATGCAGGCAAGTTTAAACATTTTATACTGGAGTAGTGTTCATATTGTAATAATTTCATCATTGTGATGTTTTGTTGACAACCACATTAGGCAAAAATGAAACAAATACAACACCATAAAAGCCACTTGAAATTAACATGAGTGGTAATGACTACATTAAAATGTTCTTGTCCAAACTTATTGGCATGTAGGATTATCAAATATATTTAAGTTTAAATAAAAATATTTTCACATCCTTTTTGCATTTGCAAACTTCTATTCGGGGATTGATAATATCACGCAGATGGTAGCCATGCAGTCAGGAAACTCAAGACTCATCCATTACCACTCATTGTGCTCTAATTACTTACATTTTCAATTATATTCCATGCTATTCATAGGACAACCATCGCAATAGTTCACCTTATGCTACATTTTCTACTGGTAAGATAATATGCTTTTGTCTTCACATGCTTTGCTATCAATTCATATTAACGTCATATTGTGTTGTTAACAATTCTTCGAGGTATTCCAAATTAGTGAGCAAGTTGGCTAACTTTGCTGCTTAAATTCTTGCCTTACAACTTCTGTTATATTCTTGTTAATTTTTTTTTATTCCGGTAATTTGGTTCATCTAAATTATGATTCATATTTGTCTTCACATTGCGTGTCGATGCAAAGCTACTTACAAGATTGCGTCTGATTGGCTACCCAACCCAAAAACCTAATAATCAGACCAATCAGACAGCAGATTGTTCAATGTAATAAATTCTGCCCTGTGTATATGCGTGGAGTAAGCTGCATAATAGCAGTATGTAATAGCTGTGGATGCATTGTCTTGCTAATTACTGTAAAATGACTAGTTTTCACTGAGTTAAAATTTCGCTGATTTAGCATTTCAGGCATATTCAGTAGGTTTTAAATTCACGGTTTCATCATTTAGATAATGTGTTCTATGCTCAGTTTTTCATTTTCACTGGGTTTTATTTTAGCACATTTTCCAGTCAGCGAAATAAGCAAAATTAAAACCCAGTGAATAATTAATCCTTTTACAGTATCTGATTGCACAAAAAGTGTACAACTGATTCTTTGCATTTGCGAGTAAAAAAGCATCTAGCATTGTAGCTACTGGCTCAGCCTCTACTGTTTTTGGTTACATGAAATATGTGCACTTTGACAATTAAATTAAAATGTAGCGGTGCTACTAATTACTTAAAGGGGATCCTTCCAAGCCCAGGGATTGCACCAAAGAATCATGGGACACTATTGTTTATGTTGTTTACAAAGTTAATCTATCTTTTGTCATCCATTGTAATTTTAATCCAGAAAGTAAATTTGTTGTGAGATTAGGCTTAACTGAAAGTGCCCCTTTAACATTAGCTGTATTAACTTTGTAAATAAGTGAAATGTTATATTTGTATATTTTAGGTACCACAAAAGCGTCAATTACTGGAAAAAAAATGCAGCTACAACAAGAGCACTCTCTATCAGCAGCGGAAAGACAGAAGCTATGGCGAGCACAACAGGCAGCTGCAAAACAAAAATACCACCCTAAATATCCATTCCGTAACCGTCATAACAAGCAGTGATAAAGAGGATACGAATACTGTTTGCTGTAAATCACTTGACAGGATACATCAGAATTTACTTACAAAGAAAAATTTAATTTACAATTACATTTAGCATTTATCTGTAGCAATTGCTTAGTGATACCGCTGTAATTTTGTTTATTAACTTGTGCAAATTAAACACAAAAATAATAGAACCCAAAATATTTGGTTTCCGTATCAACAACCTAGCAGAAAACCAATCACAGCTTGTCTAGAAACGGTAATGCCATATCCAGGCACCTTCTCACCAGATCCAGGTAGCTTTACACCTCATCCGGACACAGCAATCCCAAATCCAGACACCTTCAATTCAAATCCAGGCAATCAACCTGATCCAAGCTACTTCCCTTATGTTTAGGAGATGTGTGGCTGCAAATCTTGTCGCTTTGAACTTTTAAACACTCATTTGCATAAGTTATAACTCAATAAGCCAATTTCTAAGATACTTTGATGAAAGTTTTTTTTTTTTTACTTTGTAAATCTTTATTTCTGTTATGGGTTGCAGGGTGTGCAGCTCCAATGTACTTTATGAAACCACTCTTGTGGTGTGTTTTTTATTACAAAATTAAATCAAAATGGTTGTTGAAATGTTTTCATTTTTGGTATAAATGTGCTTTTCTAGTCTTAAGGAGACTGATTTCAACACATCTTGTATACTGTAGAATACTTTATTTTCGCTTGGAATTAATTTTCGCTGTAGGAATGATTCAGTGATAACAAGACCCAACACTATAACTTTTTTCCTTAGTTTACATTCAACTCATCGAAAATCAGTGAAAATAAATTACATACAAAACACCCAAGAAAATTAATTCTAGCTAAAATAAAGTACTTCACAGTAGTATGCTGCTTTGAATAAACTCGTCATGTATTAAATTTATAGCCAGTATTCTAATGGAATCTGTGTAGTTTATATTTGCTGTTATCTAAAATTCTCAGAGTACAAAGATGTTTTAAAAAATTCAGCGATTAATGTAGTGTAAAATAATATTGCAATTTAGGTGTATAGTTTTGTAAATTTGCATTCCTAATCTGAAATGTACGCTCACCAGGAGAATTGAACTTCATCACTCTGATGATTTTGTACTTAATGCTTAGTGTCACAGCCAGGCTTTGTAATTGTCAAGTGATACACATGTAAATATCTTGTAGGTTTGAGTTAGGTATGAGAATTAAGGTCCCATTAGCCAAATTATCAGTTGTCTGGTTGCTTGGTAAGCATTAGGGAAGATGGGATTACCAGTCATGTTGATACACCTGTAGTTGCCAGGAATATAGTTCACTTTACTAGCTCAGTTGTATCATGTGTATTCAAGTTGCAGAAAACTGGGATTAACTGTTTTGCCAACAGCTGGTTATAAAACTTCCCTTCCTCCCTTGTTTGTGTCGCACCGCCACACTCAGTAACTTAGCAACCAGGGACCTATTTTTCATTCAAATTATAACTTGTCATTTGTGTAAAGCATGTGGTATTACGGTAAATTGTTAATGTGATCAGGACATGGAAATATGAGAAAATGTAAAATATATTGAATAGCTTGTTTTATATTTCCCCTTTTGTCGGTACTTTTCTCGTCAACTGCTCCCTTTTTGTGTTGACTTGTAAATAGGACATTTATTTTGACACTAATTTTATCTGGACCTCATCATTTATGGATGTAATTCTGTGTCTGTAAGGTGCTTTTGAGTAATTTTTGTTTTACCTTTTTTGGAAGATAATTGCTTTATTTGGCAGAATGGTACTTTCATCATATGAATAATTAATATTTCCTTATTTGGGACTTAACTGCCGTATATGGCAGATTGAATAATTAAGGTGCAGTAAGATGGATACCTTGTATTGCCATATATGGAGAACTTCTAAAACTTTTATATGTGAATACAAGTACATATGTGCTAAAGCTTACTCTTTTTTTATAGCCATCAATCTGAAATGGTTTTCTCTTAACTACTGTGTAGATATGTGTTGGAACGATATCATGTTTTATAAATATATATATTGTCAAATGTTATCAAATTTAAGCACCGATATTTTTAAAGGTGGCACCCTTCAAAACTTGTTATATTAAAGATATGTATGTTAAAACAATTATTGTAAAAGTCATGTTGAAAAGACAACAAAGGAGGAATCAGTGCTTGTAGTTTCATCCATGAATCAGTGATGTGTTATTTTTTAAGGGTGACATCTTTACAAAATCAGCTTGTCCAAAATGGTGATTTGGGTTCTAACTATGCATTGTGATAAATTGTTTGTATTTTAAGAAGGAATATTATTTTTTATGTGCAACTGTGTTGCTGTTGTACATGTGATTATTGGGCAATTTCTGTATAAAAAAAAAAATTGTAAGAACGTAAAAAATATGTGTAATGCTATGGTCTTACAATAATAAAAGTATTGTAAATCTAATGTTTGTGGTTATTCATTGCTTGGCCTGTGGAGTGGAGTACGTACTGTGTAGTGTAGTGTTTGTGGTCATTGCTTTACCTGTGATGTCGAGTGGAGTACAGTGTTTATGGTTATTGCTTTACCTGCGGTGTTGAGTGGAATTCAATATTTGTGGTCATTGCTTTACCTGTGATGTTGAGTGGAATTCAATGTTTGTGGTCATTGCTTTACCTGTGATGTCGAGTGGAGTACAGTGTTTGTGGTCATTGCTTTACCTGTGATGTCGAGTGGAATTCAATGTTTGTGGTCATTGCTTTACCTGTGATGTCGAGTGGAGTACAGTATTTATGGTTATTGCTTTACCTGTGGTGTTGAGTGGAATTCAATATTTGTGGTCATTGCTTTACCTGTGATGTCGAGTGGAGTACAGTATTTATGGTTATTGCTTTACCTGTGGTGTTGAGTGGAATTCAATATTTGTGGTCATTGCTTTACCTGTGATGTCGAGTGGAGTACAGTGTTTGTGGTCATTGCTTTACCTGTGATGTCGAGTGGAGTACAGTGTTTATGGTTATTGCTTTACCTGTGGTGTTGAGTGGAATTCAATATTTGTGGTCATTGCTTTACCTGTGGTGTTGAGTGGAATTCAATATTTGTGGTCATTGCTTTACCTGTGATGTTGAGTGGAGTTCAATGTTTGCGGTCATTGCTTTACCTGTGATGTTGAGTGGAGTACAGTGTTTATGGTTATTGCTTTACCTGTGGTGTTGAGTGGAATTCAATATTTGTGGTCATTGCTTTACCTGTGATGTTGAGTGGAGTACAGTGTTTGTGGTCATTGCTTTACCTGTGATGTTGAGTGGAGTTCAATGTTTGCGGTCATTGCTTTACCTGTGATGTTGAGTGGAGTTCAATGTTTGTGGTCATTGCTTTACCTGTGGTGTTGAGTGGAATTCAATATTTGTGGTCATTGCTTTACCTGTGATGTCGAGTGGAGTACAGTGTTTGTGGTCATTGCTTTACCTGTGATGTCGAGTGGAGTTCAATGTTTGTGGTCATTGCTTTACCTGTGATGTCGAGTGGAGTACAGTATTTATGGTTATTGCTTTACCTGTGGTGTTGAGTGGAATTCAATATTTGTGGTCATTGCTTTACCTGTGATGTCGAGTGGAGTACAGTGTTTGTGGTCATTGCTTTACCTGTGATGTCGAGTGGAGTACAGTGTTTATGGTTATTGCTTTACCTGTGATGTCGAGTGGAGTACAGTGTTTATGGTTATTGCTTTACCTGTGGTGTTGAGTGGAATTCAATATTTGTGGTCATTGCTTTACCTGTGGTGTTGAGTGGAATTCAATATTTGTGGTCATTGCTTTACCTGTGATGTTGAGTGGAGTTCAATGTTTGCGGTCATTGCTTTACCTGTGATGTTGAGTGGAGTACAGTGTTTATGGTTATTGCTTTACCTGTGGTGTTGAGTGGAATTCAATATTTGTGGTCATTGCTTTACCTGTGGTGTTGAGTGGAATTCAATATTTGTGGTCATTGCTTTACCTGTGATGTTGAGTGGAGTTCAATGTTTGCGGTCATTGCTTTACCTGTGATGTTGAGTGGAGTACAGTGTTTATGGTTATTGCTTTACCTGTGGTGTTGAGTGGAATTCAATATTTGTGGTCATTGCTTTACCTGTGATGTTGAGTGGAGTTCAATGTTTGCGGTCATTGCTTTACCTGTGATGTTGAGTGGAGTACAGTGTTTATGGTTATTGCTTTACCTGTGGTGTTGAGTGGAATTCAATGTTTGCGGTCATTGCTTTACCTGTGATGTTGAGTGGAGTACAGTGTTTATGGTTATTGCTTTACCTGTGGTGTTGAGTGGAATTCAATGTTTGTGGTCATTGCTTTACCTGTGGTGTTGAGTGGAGTTCAATGTTTGTGGTCATTGCTTTACCTGTGATGTTGAGTGGAGTTCAATTCAATGTTTGTGGTCGTTGCTTTACCTGTGATGTTGAGTGGAGTTCAATGTTTGTGGTCGTTGCTTTATCTGTGATGTTGAGTGGAATTCAGTGTTTGTGGTCATTGCTTTACCTATGATGTTGAGTGGAGTTCAATGTTTGTGGTCATTGCTTTACCTGTGATGTTGAGTGGAGTTCAATGTTTGTGGTCATTGCTTTACCTGTGATGTTGAGTGGAGTTCAATGTTTGTGGTCATTGCTTTACCTGTGATGTCGAGTGGAGTACAGTGTTTGTGGTCATTGCTTTACCTGTGATGTCGAGTGGAATTCAATGTTTGTGGTCATTGCTTTACCTGTGATGTCGAGTGGAGTACAGTATTTATGGTTATTGCTTTACCTGCGGTGTTGAGTGGAATTCAATATTTGTGGTCATTGCTTTACCTGTGATGTTGAGTGGAATTCAATGTTTGTGGTCATTGCTTTACCTGTGATGTCGAGTGGAGTACAGTGTTTGTGGTCATTGCTTTACCTGTGATGTCGAGTGGAATTCAATGTTTGTGGTCATTGCTTTACCTGTGATGTCGAGTGGAGTACAGTATTTATGGTTATTGCTTTACCTGTGGTGTTGAGTGGAATTCAATATTTGTGGTCATTGCTTTACCTGTGATGTCGAGTGGAGTACAGTATTTATGGTTATTGCTTTACCTGTGGTGTTGAGTGGAATTCAATATTTGTGGTCATTGCTTTACCTGTGATGTCGAGTGGAGTACAGTGTTTGTGGTCATTGCTTTACCTGTGATGTCGAGTGGAGTACAGTGTTTATGGTTATTGCTTTACCTGTGGTGTTGAGTGGAATTCAATATTTGTGGTCATTGCTTTACCTGTGGTGTTGAGTGGAATTCAATATTTGTGGTCATTGCTTTACCTGTGATGTTGAGTGGAGTTCAATGTTTGCGGTCATTGCTTTACCTGTGATGTTGAGTGGAGTACAGTGTTTATGGTTATTGCTTTACCTGTGGTGTTGAGTGGAATTCAATATTTGTGGTCATTGCTTTACCTGTGATGTTGAGTGGAGTACAGTGTTTGTGGTCATTGCTTTACCTGTGATGTTGAGTGGAGTTCAATGTTTGCGGTCATTGCTTTACCTGTGATGTTGAGTGGAGTTCAATGTTTGTGGTCATTGCTTTACCTGTGGTGTTGAGTGGAATTCAATATTTGTGGTCATTGCTTTACCTGTGATGTCGAGTGGAGTACAGTGTTTGTGGTCATTGCTTTACCTGTGATGTCGAGTGGAGTTCAATGTTTGTGGTCATTGCTTTACCTGTGATGTCGAGTGGAGTACAGTATTTATGGTTATTGCTTTACCTGTGGTGTTGAGTGGAATTCAATATTTGTGGTCATTGCTTTACCTGTGATGTCGAGTGGAGTACAGTGTTTGTGGTCATTGCTTTACCTGTGATGTCGAGTGGAGTACAGTGTTTATGGTTATTGCTTTACCTGTGATGTCGAGTGGAGTACAGTGTTTATGGTTATTGCTTTACCTGTGGTGTTGAGTGGAATTCAATATTTGTGGTCATTGCTTTACCTGTGGTGTTGAGTGGAATTCAATATTTGTGGTCATTGCTTTACCTGTGATGTTGAGTGGAGTTCAATGTTTGCGGTCATTGCTTTACCTGTGATGTTGAGTGGAGTACAGTGTTTATGGTTATTGCTTTACCTGTGGTGTTGAGTGGAATTCAATATTTGTGGTCATTGCTTTACCTGTGGTGTTGAGTGGAATTCAATATTTGTGGTCATTGCTTTACCTGTGATGTTGAGTGGAGTTCAATGTTTGCGGTCATTGCTTTACCTGTGATGTTGAGTGGAGTACAGTGTTTATGGTTATTGCTTTACCTGTGGTGTTGAGTGGAATTCAATATTTGTGGTCATTGCTTTACCTGTGATGTTGAGTGGAGTTCAATGTTTGCGGTCATTGCTTTACCTGTGATGTTGAGTGGAGTACAGTGTTTATGGTTATTGCTTTACCTGTGGTGTTGAGTGGAATTCAATGTTTGCGGTCATTGCTTTACCTGTGATGTTGAGTGGAGTACAGTGTTTATGGTTATTGCTTTACCTGTGGTGTTGAGTGGAATTCAATGTTTGTGGTCATTGCTTTACCTGTGGTGTTGAGTGGAGTTCAATGTTTGTGGTCATTGCTTTACCTGTGATGTTGAGTGGAGTTCAATTCAATGTTTGTGGTCGTTGCTTTACCTGTGATGTTGAGTGGAGTTCAATGTTTGTGGTCGTTGCTTTATCTGTGATGTTGAGTGGAATTCAGTGTTTGTGGTCATTGCTTTACCTATGATGTTGAGTGGAGTTCAATGTTTGTGGTCATTGCTTTATCTGTGATGTTGAGTGGAGTTCAATGTTTGTGGTCATTGCTTTACCTGTGATGTCGAGTGGAGTACAGTGTTCATGGTTATTGCTTTACCTGTGATGTTGAGTGGAATTCAATGTTTGTGGTCATTGCTTTAGGGACGACGTCAAAAATTCGATGTCGGATAAAAAACTTAATTCCTTTAGTTTGGGGGTGGGGGGTTTTGACCTCAAAAAGTTTCCATCCTACAAAAACGATTTTATTTTTTAATGAAGTCAAAAACATCTTGGAGTATTTGTAGTTCGTTTTTTTCTATCCAATCATGGACAGAAATAACCGAAAAAGAAAAAAAAACAACAGAAAAATGGTTTGGTTCGAGTGTAAATCTGTGCGTCAAATGTAAAATCTTTTTACACCCAATCAACTGCTATGCAATACTACTGTCCGATTATCAATTTGTATTTAATGGTGAATGTAGTCTGACGCCATGACCAATATTGATCAATTAAGTTTCAGTGGGGGGTAGGGGGGTTTGGAAAAAAACTAAAGGAATTAAGTTTTTTATCCGACATCGATCTTTTGACGTCGTCCCTTACCTGTGATGTTGAGTGGAGTTCAATGTTTTGTGGTCATTGCTTTACCCTGTGCTGTTGAGTGGAGTTCAATGTTTGCGGTCATTGCTTTACCTGTGATGTTGAGTGGAGTACAGTGTTTGTGGTCATTGCTTTACCTGTGGTGTTGAGTGGAGTTCAATGTTTGCGGTCATTGCTTTACCTGTGGTGTTGAGTGGAGTAGTGCTTGTGGTCATTGCTTTACCTGTGGTGTTGAGTGGAGTTCAATGTTTGCGGTCATTGCTTTACCCTGGGCTGTTGAGTGGAGTTCAATGTTTGCGGTCATTGCTTTACCTGTGGTGTTGAGTGGAGTAGTGCTTGTGGTCATTGCTTTACCTGTGGTGTTGAGTGGAGTTCAATGTTTGCGGTCATTGCTTTACCCTGTGCTGTTGAGTGGAGTTCAATGTTTGCGGTCATTGCTTTACCTGTGATGTTGAGTGGAGTACAGTGTTTGTGGTCATTGCTTTACCTGTAATGTCGAGTGGAGTACAGTGTTTGTGGTCATTGCTTTACCTGTAATGTTGAGTGGAGTTCAATGTTTGTGGTCATTGCTTTACCTGTGGTGTTGAGTGGAATTCAGTGTTTGTGGTCATTGCTTTACCTGTGATGTTGAGTGAAGTTCAATGTTTGTGGTCATTGCTTTACCTATGGTGTTGAGTGGAGTTCAATGTTTGTGGTCATTGCTTTACCTGTGATGTTGAGTGGAGTTCAATGTTTGTGGTCATTGCTTTACCTATGATGTTGAGTGGAGTTCAATGTTTGTGGTCATTGCTTTACCTGTGATGTTGAGTGGAGTTCAATGTTTGTGGTCATTGCTTTACCTATGATGTTGAGTGGAGTTCAATGTTTGTGGTCATTGCTTTCCCTGTGATGTTGAGTGGAGTTCAGTGTTTGCGGTCATTGCTTTACCTGTGATGTTGAGTGGAGTACAGTGTTTGTGGTCATTGCTTTACCTGTAATGTCGAGTGGAGTACAGTGTTTGTGGTCATTGCTTTACCTGTAATGTTGAGTGGAGTTCAATGTTTGTGGTCATTGCTTTACCTGTGGTGTTGAGTGGAATTCAGTGTTTGTGGTCATTGCTTTACCTGTGATGTTGAGTGAAGTTCAGTGTTTGTGGTCATTGCTTTACCTATGATGTTGAGTAGAGTTCAATGTTTGTGGTCATTGCTTTACCTGTGATGTTGAGTGGAGTTCAATGTTTGTGGTCATTGCTTTACCTATGATGTTGAGTGGAGTTCAATGTTTGTGGTCATTGCTTTACCTGTGATGTTGAGTGGAGTTCAATGTTTGTGGTCATTGCTTTACCTATGATGTTGAGTGGAGTTCAATGTTTGTGGTCATTGCTTTACCTATAATGTTGAGTGGAGTACAGTGTTTGTGGTCATTGCTTTACCTTTGATGTCGAGTGGAGTTCAATGTTTGTGACACCATTCAGGGTTCTTCTCTTCATCCACCGTTTCGACTGGCTAGCCCCACTAGACTTAAGCGGGGCCTACCTGCACATACCGATGCACCCAGCGAGCTAGTTGCCATCTCCTTTGAATCGCCAAGTATTTGAATTTCGGGTGCTCACCAGAGTGATGAAACAGGTAGCGCTGCTGCTTCACCAAATGTTGGTACACCTCAATTCGTACCTAGATGACTGGTTACTACACAACCCCGACAAGGGGTTATTGGCCAAACATGCCAGTCTAACACAGGATTTACTTCACCAGTTGGGCTCTTTAGTAAATTGACAAGTCCCACCTTGAACCAACCCACAGTTGGTTTTCCTGGACATGGAGTTTGACACAGAGGTAATCTTGGTATAACTATTTCAAGCGTGTTGCTTAGCACTAAGCAGCCTAGCCAAACGCCTTGTCAGCAATCCCTCAGTGTCCTTCAGAGAACTAATGCCGATCATCAGAATGATGACCACGGTTAAAAGGGTGGTTCCCCAGGCCGCACTACGCAGCCGCTCGGTATAACGCTTGTTATAGCGCCGAGCTCTCCTATGGGAACTAAATAGGCGGGTTTTGTTCTCGGACCAAGTGAAGGAAGCCCTGCCATGGTGGTCGTCACTGGCCAACCTCGGACAGGGGGTCCCTTGGACCCACTCGTCACAGCTATGACTCTGGTAACAGATGCCTCCCTCCAAGGTTGGGGAGCGCATCTATTGGACGAACAAGCCCAAGGATATGGCCCCCGCATTAGTTTCGGGACCATCATATCAACCGGCTCGAACTGAAAGCAGTGCACTTAGCACTACCACACTTTCTACCCGTAGTTCAAGACCACAGAGTCCTGCTCCGCACAGGCAATGCAGCGGTGGTCTCCTTCAAGAAGGAGGGGGATGTGTTCCTCATCGTTGCCGACCGAACCAGGTTAGGTTGGATCCCGTCATGGCGGGTCAGACTTGGTTTGCTAACCCAGTCCAAACGGCCACAAGGGTCCCTGCGCATAGGCGATAAGTCAGTCTCGGCATTTTTGTGGACAGATTTCTCTACCATCAGCACTCCCTGGAAACTCCCAGGTCCCTCATGCAGAACTTTTTCGGTCTTTACTTCGAAAGCATACCACCCCCGGAATTGGGTTGGGGTCTAGCTTTCTCGGGCACACCTAACCCTGTCACCATAGCAGCCTTTTGGCTTCTTGCTCTGGGGACAGCACAGGCAAGTTAAGACACCACCCTTGTTGGGTCTTAACTAAGGTGTTGAGTGATTATTGTAGAATGTTTCATCCCGGACTGGGAAAAGACTTTTATCATTTTTCTGTTTGCTTGGAAACCCACCACCTATCAGCGTCTGACTCTGCCTACCATTCAAAATAGTCATTTTGACTGACCAGAGTCTTTGGTGGGTAATTGAACCTAGTGAATTTAGGCAGAGGGTTCACGTAGTTCATACCCACCATAGACTCTGCCCCCCCCCAACCACCCCACTCTTCCCGTAGCGTTGGTCTAAGTCCTCGATGCGAAGAGAAAGGACCAGAGTGAATATTTAGCACTACCACACTTTCTACCCGTAGTTCAAGACCACAGAGTCCTGCTCCGTACAGGCAATGCAGCGGTGGTCTCCTTCAAGAAGGAGGGGGATGTGTTCCCCATCGTTGTCGACCGAACCAGGTTAGGTTGGATCCCGTCATGGCGGGTCAGACTTGGTTTGCTAACCCAGCCCAAACGGCCACAAGGGTCCCTGCGCATAGGCGATAAGTCAGTCTCGGCATTTTTGTGGACAGATTTCTCTACCATCAGCACTCCCTGGAAACTCCCAGGTCCCTCATGCAGAACTTTTTCGGTCTTTACTTCGAAAGCATACCACCCCGGAATTGGGTTGGGGTCTAGCTTTCTCGGGCACACCTAACCCTGTCACCGTAGCAGCCTTTTGGCTTCTTGCTCTGGAGACAGTACAGGCAAGTTAAGACACCACCCTTGTTGGGTCTTAACTAAGGTGTTGAGTGATTATTGTAGAATGTTTCATCCCGGACCAGAGTCTTTGGTGGGTAATTGAACGTAGTGAATTTAGGCAGAGGGTTCACGTAGTTCATACCCACCATAGACTCTGCCCCCCCCCCAACCACCCCACTCTTCCCGTAGCGTTGGTCTAAGTCCTCGATGTGAAGAGAAAGGACCAGAGTGAATATTTTCACTGACCGAAGTCTATGGTGGGTATGAACTGTAAATAGGCGGGTTCTGAGAACCCTCTGCCTAATTTTCCTACATATTGTTACAGTAACGCCAAAACGTAACCATTCAACCTATTGAGTATTGTTGAATGTTTTTGTAGTATTTGCTATTTTTAAAACTACTGAAAGTAATAGCTAAAACTACTAAAAGTACTAGCTAAAACTACTAAAAGTACTAGCTAAAACTACTAAAAGTAATAGCTAAAACTATTGAAAGTAATAGCTAAAACTGCTGAAAGTAATAGCTAAAACTATTGAAAGTAATAGCTAAAACTACTGAAAGTAATAGCTAAAACTACTGAAAGTGATAGCTAAAACTACTGAAAGTAATAGCTAAAACTACTGAAATTAATAGCTAAAACTACTGAAAGTAATAGCTAAAACTACTAAAAGTAATAGCTAAAACTATTGAAAGTAATAGCTAAAACTACTGAAAGTAATAGCTAAAACTACTAAAAGTAATAGCTAAAACTACTAAAAGTAATAGCTAAAACTATTGAAAGTAATAGCTAAAACTACTGAAAGTAATAGCTAAAACTACTAAAAGTAATAGCTAAAACTACTGAAAGTAATAGCTAAAACTACTGAAATTAATAGCTAAAACTACTAAAATTAATAGCTAAAACTACTGAAAGTAATAGCTAAAACTACTGAAATTAATAGCTAAAACTACTAAAATTAATAGCTAAAACTACTAAAATTAATAGCTAAAACTACTGAAAGTAATAGCTAAAACTACTGAAATTAATAGCTAAAACTACTAAAATTAATAGCTAAAACTACTAAAAGTAATAGCTAAAACTACTAAAAGTAATAGCTAAAACTACTGAAAGTAATAGCTAAAACTACTGAAATTAATAGCTAAAACTACTAAAATTAATAGCTAAAACTACTATAAAAGTAATAGCTAAAACTACTAAAAGTAATAGCTAAAACTACTGAAATTAATAGCTAAAACTCCTAAAAGTAATATCTAAAACTACTGAAAGTAATAGCTAAAACTACTGAAAGTAATAGCTAAAACTACTAAAAGTAATAGCTAAAACTGCTGAAAGTAATAGCTAAAACTATTGAAAGTAATAGCTAAAACTACTGAAAGTAATAGCTAAAACTACTGAAAGTAATAGCTAAAACTACTGAAATTAATAGCTAAAACTACTGAAAGTAATAGCTAAAACTACTAAAATTAATAGCTAAAACTACTAAAAATAATAGCTAAAACTACTGAAAGTAATAGCTAAAACTACTGAAAGTAATAGCTAAAACTACTGAAAGTAATAGCTAAAACTACTGAAATTAATAGCTAAAACTACTGAAATTTATAGCTAAAACTATTGAAAGTAATAGCTAAAACTACTGACAGTAATGGCTAAAACTACTGAAATTAATAGCTAAAACTACTGAAATTAATAGCTAAAACTACTGACAGTAATGGCTAAAACTACTGAAATTAATAGCTAAAACTATTGAAAGTAGTAGCTAAAACTACTCACAGTAATGGCTAAAACTACTGAAAGTAATAGCTAAAACTACTGAAAGTAATAGCTAAAACTACTAAAAGTAATAGCTAAAACTACTGAAATTAATAGCTAAAACTACTAAAAGTAATAGCTAAAACTACTAAAAATAATAGCTAGAACTACTAAAAGTAATAGCTAAAACTACTAAAATTAATAGCTAAAACTACTAAAAGTAATAGCTAAAACTACTAAAAGTAATAGCTAAAACTACTGAAAGTAATAGCTAAAACTACTGAAATTAATAGCTAAAACTACTGAAATTAATAGCTAAAACTACTAAAAGTAATAGCTAAAACTACTAAAAGTAATAGCTAAAACTACTGAAAGTAATAGCTAAAACTACTGAAATTAATAGCTAAAACTACTAAAATTAATAGCTAAAACTACTAAAAGTAATAGCTAAAACTACTAAAAGTAATAGCTAAAACTACTGAAAGTAATAGCTAAAACTACTGAAATTAATAGCTAAAACTACTGAAAGTAATAGCTAAAACTACTGAAATTAATAGCTAAAACTACTAAAATTAATAGCTAAAACTACTGAAAGTAATAGCTAAAATTACTGAAATTAATAGCTAAAACTACTAAAAGTAATAGCTAAAACTACTGAAATTAATAGCTAAAACTACTAAAATTAATAGCTAAAACTACTAAAAGTAATAGCTAAAACTACTAAAAGTAATAGCTAAAACTACTGAAAGTAATAGCTAAAACTAATGAAATTAATAGCTACAACTACTAAAATTAATAGCTAAAACTACTAAAAGTAATAGCTAAAACTACTAAAAGTAATAGCTAAAACTACTGAAAGTAATAGCTAAAACTACTGAAATTAATAGCTAAAACTACTAAAAGTAATAGCTAAAACTACTAAAAGTAATAGCTAAAACTACTGAAAGTAATAGCTAAAACTACTGAAATTAATAGCTAAAACTACTAAAATTAATAGCTAAAACTACTAAAAGTAATAGCTAAAACTACTAAAAGTAATAGCTAAAACTACTGAAAGTAATAGCTAAAACTACTGAAATTAATAGCTAAAACTACTGAAAGTAATAGCTAAAACTACTGAAATTAATAGCTAAAACTACTAAAATTAATAGCTAAAACTACTGAAAGTAATAGCTAAAATTACTGAAATTAATAGCTAAAACTACTAAAAGTAATAGCTAAAACTACTGAAATTAATAGCTAAAACTACTAAAATTAATAGCTAAAACTACTAAAAGTAATAGCTAAAACTACTAAAAGTAATAGCTAAAACTACTGAAAGTAATAGCTAAAACTAATGAAATTAATAGCTACAACTACTAAAATTAATAGCTAAAACTACTAAAAGTAATAGCTAAAACTACTGAAAGTAATAGCTAAAACTACTGAAATTAATAGCTAAAACTACTAAAATTAATAGCTAAAACTACTAAAAGTAATAGCTAAAACTACTAAAAGTAATAGCTAAAACTACTGAAAGTAATAGCTAAAACTACTGAAATTAATAGCTAAAACTACTGCAAGTAATAGCTAAAACTACTGAAATTAATAGCTAAAACTACTAAAATTAATAGCTAAAACTACTGAAAGTAATAGCTAAAATTACTGAAATTAATAGCTAAAACTACTAAAAGTAATAGCTAAAACTACTGAAATTAATAGCTAAAACTACTAAAATTAATAGCTAAAACTACTAAAAGTAATAGCTACAACTACTAAAATTAATAGCTAAAACTACTAAAAGTAATAGCTAAAACTACTAAAAGTAATAGCTAAAACTACTGAAATTAATAGCTAAAACTACTCAAAGTAATAGCTAAAACTACTAAAAGTAGTAGCTAAAACTACTGAAATTAATAGCTAAAACTACTCAAAGTAATAGCTAAAACTACTAAAAGTAATAGCTAAAACTACTGAAAGTAATAGCTAAAGCTACTGAAATTAATAGCTAAAACTACTCAAAGTAATAGCTAAAACTACTAAAAGTAATAGCTAGAACTACTAAAAGTAATAGCTAAAACTACTAAAATTAATAGCTAAAACTACTAAAAGTAATAGCTAAAACTACTCAAAGTAATAGCTAAAACTACTAAAAGTAATAGCTAAAACTACTGAAATTAATTGCTAAAACTACTAAAAGTAGTAGCTAAAACTACTGAAAGTAATAGCTAAAACTACTGAAAGTAATAGCTAAAACTACTCAAAGTAATATCTAAAACTACTGAAAGTAATAGCTAAAACTACTGAAAGTAATAGCTAAAACTACTGAAAGTAATAGCTAAAACTACTGAAAGTAATAGCTAAAACTACTGAAATTAATAGCTAAAACTACTGAAAGTAATAGCTAAAACTACTGAAATTAATAGCTACAACTACTAAAATTAATAGCTAAAACTACTAAAATTAATAGCTAAAACTACTGAAAGTAATAGCTAAAACTACTGAAAGTAATAGCTAAAACTACTGAAAGTAATAGCTAAAACTACTGAAAGTAATAGCTAAAACTACTGAAATTAATAGCTACAACTACTAAAATTAATAGCTAAAACTACTAAAATTAATAGCTAAAACTACTGAAAGTAATAGCTAAAACTACTGAAAGTAATAGCTAAAACTACTAAAAGTAATAGCTAAAACTACTGAAATTAATAGCTAAAACTACTGAAAGTAATAGCTAAAACTACTGAATGTAATAGCTAAAACTACTGAAAGTAATAGCTAAAACTACTGAAATTAATAGCTACAACTACTAAAATTAATAGCTACAACTACTAAAATTAATAGCTAAAACTACTCAAAGTAATAGCTAAAACTACTAAAAGTAATAGCTAAAACTACTGAAAGTAATAGCTAAAACTACTGAAAGTAATAGCTAAAACTACTGAAAGTAATAGCTAAAACTACTGAAAGTAATAGCTAAAACTACTGAAATTAATAGCTACAACTACTAAAATTAATAGCTAAAACTACTCAAAGTAATAGCTAAAACTACTAAAAGTAATAGCTAAAACTACTGAAAGTAATAGCTAAAACTACTGAAAGTAATAGCTAAAACTACTGAAATTAATAGCTACAACTACTAAAATTAATAGCTAAAACTACTAAAATTAATAGCTAAAACTACTGAAAGTAATAGCTAAAACTACTCAAAGTAATAGCTAAAACTACTGAAAGTAATAGCTAAATATGTATATTGTGCTCGCTTCACGCTCTTTTTGGTTTGTGGAATACTGACTTTTGTATTTTGACTTCTGCTTCGTTAATGACTACTATTGTAGTCTGGGATTCCGGCCAATACTGTAGCATCGCAGCAGCTCATCTTTTGGCAACGTCTGCATGGCTATTTATTAAATTTGCTTAATTTTGACTTGAGATTTTATAGAAAATTAAATAAATAAACTATGAGTAATGTAGCGTATACATAAACCCTCTGAATGGGGTGTAAAATCATTGTCGGCTGTGGCAGAGACTTGTTCTGGATATCCCAAATTACGCCACCAGCGACAGGAATCAGTCAAGGCTTGAAGTACTAGAATGCACATAAGTCTGTCCTGGAGAGCGCAATCACGGTGGAGTCGCTATCAACACTTTCTTTTTAAGACTGCTTGTCGTTGGTTTTGAACATATGAAGCTCGCAATTAACTGAGATATGAATAAAGTAGAACATCCATTCCTTTGTGATCAGAAAGAAGTGTTTTGGAATGACGATTTAATTTTTGTTGCTGAGTTTGGTAAGACATGTACCAGCAACTTGAAGTACAAGTATCATGTCGAGTTATAACAGTAACAACAGCCGAATTGGTGTACATCTAAAAATTATACTCGATGTGCGTTGAATTTCCTAAACTCTGAATACTCCGTATTTCTTTCTGTCACAGAGGGACGAGAGAATTATAGTAAGGCAAATTTTAAACATATTTGTATTTGCTTATACTAAAATATTTAGAGTACTAACAAATTCCCACTCTCGGTCCGGTTAGACTTAAAATACACCACGAATATTATTCGAAATAAAAAATTATCCGTAAACCAAGTGCTTGGATAAGCCGAATGGAGCATATAGAACACAACTTTCTAGTAGTTCCATGACTGTTATTTTCGTGTGACAATTCTGGCAAATATCGTTTAGAATACATTGATAACAACTTGAAATGGGTGCGTCGTCCGGACAATAAATTGTGATCTAATAAACCAGAGACATAGTCATTGTGAATATATTTACATATATTTAGTGGTCCTGCGTAAACAACTGAATTCTGCCGAATTTGTAATAGACTTTATTATTGAATATTATAAGTTTGTAACCGTATTGAGACTTTCCAGTGCATGATTTGTTATTATTGATTTGCTGGAAAATTGTAAAAAGACAATAAAAATATAGGTATTCACAATGTATCAATATGTTTAATTATAAAATTATTGAGTTACCCAACCATCATTGGTAAATTATCATCGCCCTGGAAATGGTGGCGAATTTTCCTACATATTGTTACAGTAACGCCAAAACGTAACCATTCAACCTATTGAGTATTGTTGAATGCTTTTGTAGTATTTGCTACTTTTAGAAGTACTGAAAGTAATAGCTAAATATGTATATTGTGCTAGCTTCACGCCCTTTTTGGTTTGTAGAATACTCACTTTTGTATTTCGACTTCTGCTTCGTTAATGACGCTGAATCACTTAGCGATGGATGAACGGACATGACCCGGAAGTAGACAGTTACGCTCTCAAGGTGTTTTTGAATAACAATGCTTCTATGTTTACGCATTTCGTTATATATTGGTCGCAGTGGAACTGTGCGCGGTGATCAAAGAAGCTGTTAAGACAAAGCCAAGCCATAGCCAGGTATGTGCGTAATTATTACAGGATCCACTACGGTAACAAATGACAATGCAGGTTTTTAGTGACATATATTGTGGACTGGGTCACGCTGCTATTGTACAGTTCTCAAGATACACGCAGAAATCGAGGGCACTGAGTCAAATGTTACTGAAAATAAAGAATAGATATACGTGCATTTTATCTCGCACTATTAGAAGAATTAGTGATCTGGGATTCAATCCATTATATTGCTCTATTGTCGGTACTGTGTATCTGAGAAATTTGTATCACCGCCCATTGAATGGTATAAATATCAGGCGAATGTCAGTGATACATATATAGTCATTGTTAATGTCAAGGTCAGGGTTTTGAGCTATACAAAGGTGTACTTTCACTGTTCAGCAGGAAATTCAGTTGATAATTACCAATGACAGTTACACCAGCAATAAAAGAAATAGTCGATGCAATCGTACTCAAACTTCTAAATGCAAATTTAAATTTCCATATAGCACTGGAAATATACGGTTACCGTATCAAATGATGGGTACGGTCACTGGAAAGGGCAGTTACTACAACGTTGACCACGGCATTAATACCCTTACAGTAATAGCCTTGGTGTTGACGTGTACATAGTTTATAAAAGTGTACACCTGAGCCTCGTAGTTAGTAAATATCGACGCTTGAATGCGTAGTGATTTACATTCTATGAAACAATAGAGACAGCCGCGACTATAACGACTTGCGCGAATGTGCCATATAAATACAACCACCACAGATGGTTATAACGCGGTTTCTAAGACGGACCGTGGTCGTACATGTATCGGGGTGTTATTTATTCAATTTTCAGTGGCTGTTAATACATTGTATCCGCTGTAGCTCCGAGACTGGCTACAAACCTTTATCAATTACCTTTTTTTGGCAGTTACGAATACAGCGCACTGTCCCCACGCAACTATTACGATTTGTATGGTCCAAGCGTTTCTATATGTATACGGTACGCCTCGTCATACATCACATTCTCACCAATTGTGGTGCATATATACTCGTGTATCGTGCTCGCACCTCGACAAAATAATTCACTTTGCATCGCCTACAGCTTAGTTAGAGTGTGAATGATTAACCATCGTGTGGGCGTGTTCTGACTATCTCTTCTCGGCCTCACTTGTAATTATAGGTTCCACACTACACTTAGTTGTAACTTGTGAGAAGGCGTGTGGACATGGATCAATGACAAAGTTACATATTTGCTATGAATATTCATCTGAACAACTCCAGTAGTAGTGGTATCAGCCTGAATGTTTTATTTCAAAAAGACTAGACAAACATTTTAAAAATTATGCGTGCTCGAATCATTGACTTTCCAGTGTTGTAAGTATCTGTATTGCTTAATTTCAAAAAGATAGATAAACTTTCTTTTTTTAAATTAGGCGTGCTCTACACATTCGCCTTCGTATTAAAACACTGTCTTCTACGGAAAAAAACGTTTAGCATGTGCGCATGCACCATTTGTAACATTCCTTTGTACTGCTGTCAAATGTCAGTTTGAAAGAATGTTAGACTGTCTCTCGGTATGGTAGTTTGGTAACGTTTCATCGCGTGCACACCATCTACATTAACAATTTATGTCTGCAGTGCGATACTTCAGAAGAATGGTTATGTAAGGCCGGTATGTGACCACGTGAATTAGGAAAAAAAATCGCAAGTCAATACCGTGAACACGTGTTCACGTCACTATGTATTCATATTTATTTGAAGGGCGATGGTCGTCGCGCCGCGCATGTGCGACGTTTGTGTTGATAAACATTGTTTTCCCCACAATGCAATGCGCTCTTCTAATTAAATCACGAGTACGAGTTTTGATCTGGGTGCGACGTTCACTAATTGTCGACGATGACTCATTCGACACCTTTCAATCACCAAAGAAATTACCTAGTTAAAGCTTGGTAACGTCTCAGTTTGTACTTATTGGTCTGCACAACAGTCAAAGTCGCCATCTTTGTTCACATGAGACCCATATCTCGCACATGCGTGGCGCGACGACCACCGCCCATTAACAAAGTCGTGTTGTGCGTGTCGCATGCCAGACAGGACGCGTCGCGACGACTGTGGTGCACTGTGACACAAACCAATTCAGTGTATCTGCATTAAATATGTCCGATCATAAATGGTATGTACACCATACGAAATTGTTCCAGCTCACTTCATTTGAGCATGCAATATACGTATATGAATATATTGCATGCACAGAATTATTATTATATTATAAAAAGATAACCTTTATGCTAAGTGAAACAGGAAGTTGGTGCAATTCAATGTGTCCAAATCTGATCTGTTCCGCTATAGACATATGCGAATAATTGTGAGATCTAGAATACGTGACATTACACTTCACAGCCAACAAATTAAAGGGCGATGGTCGTCGCGCCACGCATGCGCGAGACATGGCGACTTTGACTGACGCGCAGACCAACGAGTACATACTGGAAGGTTACCAAGCTTTAATTAGGTATATTTTTTTAGGATTGGAAGGTAATTAGTGCAAGTGGCGCTAAGGTCAGAACTCGTACTTGTGATTTCATCAGAGAAGCACATTTAATTGTCAAAAAATCAATGTTTATTCACACAAATGTCGTACATGCGCGCGTGACGACCACCGCCCTTTAAGAGTGTTCATTGAATGTATTAACGTTTACAGTGATTGCCTATAATTTAAGTTGCAGGTGAATAGTGCAATGGAAAATCTCAGAGGTCTTCTTATATTAGTAGTGTGTGTCGTATCACTGGGAGTGGTGGCATCAGGTAAGAAATTGTGTCTTAGATTTTATTTATTTATTTATTTATTTATTTATTTATTTATTTATTTATTTATTTATTTATTTATTTATTTATTTATTTATTTATTTATTTATTTATTTTCCATGTGGATGTCGAATAACGCAACTATGAGTATCACAGTTATAATAGAACTCCTAATGGAAAATCAGAAATAGACAGCTGTGTTTTGCTTTGTTGTCTTTCGCCATTTCGAATATAATAAATCTATAAAAGAAACAAATTTATTCGTGTTATAATGTCGTACATCACAGATCAAAATCAGATTAACTCAGTGTCTGTGAACAACGTCCAGTATCGTCATTTAGGTCACAAACACATTTCGACACTAGAGGGCGCGTTATAGAAATGGGTCGTTCACGTGGGCCAAGCAAGTAACCCGCGGCGCGTCTTTCTAACGACGACTTGTTATCCTTTCACTTCATAGATTCAATAGAAATAAAGCCATCAACAAATGTTAAATCTGAAGTCGGTAAGCGTATAATCCTTACATGTTTGGTCGAAACCAACGACGACAGAACGCCCTCTTTGGTTTGGAAGTTTGCCGGTTCCCAAATCTCCGAAGACTCGCAAATGATGAAGTACCAAATGGAAGTCACGTCTGTGGTCGGTCGGAGTTCATTTAAATTGACGATAAATGACTGTCAGCTGCGTGACACCGGCACGTACACGTGTGAAGATTTTGGATCTTCTCTGACAATGGATGCAAGCATCAACGTGTATACACGTAAGTAAAATAACTACAGTTGTCACACCGCCCGGCACACCGCGTCCTGTTCGAGACGTACGTGTAAATTATCTGGCGGTATTCTGGTAATATTTTTCACACACAATTTGAACATGCGCTGCGCGACGACTGTAGCGCTTCAGGGTAGAACGCTACATATTTTTACCTATTTGATATGTTCAACTTACAACAGCGTTTTCTAGCAACATGGAATTATTATGACCATGGATATTTCACTTCACCAGTAGAAAATGTAATAATAATTCAAATTACGAACATTTTGAAAATTACTATATAACTACGTATTACTATGTCTGTTATTAGAACAACTCGGGGGATAATATTATCTCCCTTGCTGGGACCTAGATGAAGAAAATATCGGGTTACGGCACTTTTGTACCTTTACTTTTGTTACCTATAGCAAGAATATGTCTCCATGTCTCATTTTTTTCTCGGTAACTTATAGTCAAAAAAAGATATATATTGTCCTACAGGGTACTATTTGAAGTCTAGAAGTATTGACAATATTTTAATGTGTTTTTTTTTTTTAGCGGGGAAATGTGTTTTCATGTTGGTCTATGGAAACCACTACTAGGCATTTTATGCATATTATTTTACTGTTTTCTAAAAACAAACAAACAAAACAGTTTAATTAAATTAAAACGTTTTCACACTAAAGAGCATAACTTAACTCGATGCTTGTCTAATGTAATACACATAAAATGGACATGCAAACATGAACATAGATGTCGTCACTACATTAATGGCACTGAAACTGTTTACGTGGCAAATAATGACAGCCATTGTTTTTACTCCTAGGTCCTAACATCACGGCAACTGATGACCAGATCATTACGCCCGGAGTAAGCATGGTGCTAACATGTCTTGTATCTACAAACAGTCCTGTCATTTGGAACAAAAACGGTGCGGACTCTCTTAAAGAATTGGGTCTACATGATGTTAATATGGATGGGAAAGATGATGTTCAGGTGCTTAGCAACAACAGTCTTATTATTTTGGATCCAAGTGATGACGACATCGGTAACTACGAATGTACTGTATTTTTCCAAGTCGGGGGCGATGTTCTACAGGAATCTAAACGCATAAGGATATATGGTATGTTTTGTACTTGCTTTTCAGAGCCAATACGAAACTACTTACAAGATTTAGCCTGATTGGCTACGCAAACATAACATCTAACAATCAAACCAATCAGAGAGAAGCTTATTTGTTGACGTTTTTTTAGACGTATCAAATTCTGCCTTGCAGGGCAGTCATGTTCAATATGTACTACTCATATTAAAGCGGGTGAGTCGTCACCTGCGCATGCGTCAGATGGCCAAAGCGTGTCAATGTTTACAAACAAGCGTCTACCCATGCGTGTTTAGCGTGCGTTGTTATCGTCGCTTGGGACTCAATTCCCGCGCGTGCACAGGCGACGACCTTCCGGCTTTAATATAAGTAGCTTTAACATGACTGCCCTCTGTCGAATAGTTATGCTAATTATAAAGTGACGCCATGACTTTGTTAGCCTGGCATGTAGGCGTAGTAGCGCCCACGCCGGCCAAACGGCATCAGACCTCACTAAAGTTTGGAGCACCACTGAGGGCGCAACTCACGCGACCTCGTCAGACTATGAATTTATTGACGTCATTGGGTTAGTTAGAAGTTGTCCTAAATATTGTACAGTGTTACTAGTTGTGTCATTCTTCATTCATCTGAAACCATCTCCAGAATTCATTAATTCCCAACGTTTATTGCTAACTTCCTTTTTGTTTTGCAGCTTTGGAAACAGAGGCCTGCTCTTTGACTGCACCAAGCTCGGTACTGGTTATGGTATCTCTGACGTGGACGCTTTATTTGTTTCCGTCTTATTCCCTGACAAGCGCCACCACATGACAGTTCCAAATGTACCACACATACTGTTAACTGGTGTGTAATATAATTGTCGTTATAAGGAAAAGAAATGTCGGCATTTTGAAGTATTAGAATCAAAACGTCTTAATCAGATCACTACCAAGATTTTAATAAACTAACTTTTTTCTATTTTGTAATAGAGCGGATTTCGCAATTACGTGGATTGTTACAAAAATAATTAACAAGCTTTCACTAAATCCCCCGCTGACATCATAACTATATGCAGCTTTTATACTGCCTACTAAATCCCACCAAAAAACACTTTACAATTTTTATACTGCCATGTTATGTAATATAATACACTGTAGGGTCTCCATGGTAATCTGTAAATACATGGAGCATTGTTTTCTTCTTCTGATGTCGATGTGCGCTGTCCAGTTTCGATCTGTACTCATTCTGATAACGGAGGGCGAGGGCGCTAGACTTATGAAAAGAGCGTACAGAGCACCGGGTTTCGTAGATTGGTATACAGTATGTGATATAATATGTACAGTATGAGTGTGTATCTAAATAACTGATATCATATTTATATAGTATATATGACTGGAGTTTTGTTATTGAATTTTTTTTATAATTGTTACTTTTTTACAATACCGCAAAACGAACGAAAATGGATGCCTTGTTCGATCATGATCGATTTTCCTGACATCTGAGGACGCACTCTCCATCCCAGAGTTCCTAGCGCAGTGATTTCAGGTTGAAGAAACGCCATCTTGCGTGGAGAGTGCTGGGACAAGGAAGCATAATATGTGATGTATTCAGCGAATGGTGGACTATTTGCGATGAGCATAGCGGTTGTTGCTATGCCGGGGTGGGAGTGTTTCTCATTCTGTCTATGCGTGGCATGTTTTATACGTGTGTGTGCTATGGTTGGTTTCCAGACTTTCGGTGTTCGATAGGCTATACCCGGCGTACCAGTGGATGACTCCGGGGTTACAGTGTCCGGAGTACTGAGTGATTACTAATCTTGTATGTGTGGGCTATTATTTCATCCTGCATTAAGTACGAACCAATCATTTTTGGTATAATAATGGGAATCAAAATTTTGAATTGACAAATTATAATCAAAATAAAAATCGTATTTATGTTTATGTTTATTTTAAATTTTATGTTAATATGAATCATGTTGCTAACATATATGTTCTACAAGAATCATATAATTCTAAAAATAAATATTATCTTACACGTTATGATATGAACATATATATGGCATGGTATAACGTAATACATATTTATATATAATTCTGTGTTTCACTTTGTATTTTCAATATTAATTTTTGAATAAAATAAAAGTATATAACAAAGTTGATGGTCAGTTTTCCAAGATATTCCCATAATTATTAAATTATTTTTTTTACATAATTTCGTACATACACTAGAGTTATCTTCTCATTTGACGCATGCGCAGGTGACGACTCCCCCGCTTTAACGCGTGTGAAATACAGAAGTACACCCTGTGCATATTCTTGGATTACGAAATCTGATATATATGGTAAGTGGTAAAGATACGACGAAATAATTTTTATAGCCCCATAAATCCGGGACTTCTGAAAATCTATAAAATTGTGTTTGTTTGTTTTTTTAAAAAAAAAAAGATCGGTCACATTGCTTAATTAAGCTTATTCCACAATCTCAGCACATCGTTTTTAAATGCATGATTATTAAAGATATTTGTGCAGTCAATTTAAATTAATTTCTGAAACACGAGATGCCATGACTAAATTGATACACATGCATGGACCACGACACGACGTGTTTCAACTGTGAGATACTATTGAATTCTGCTAACATCTCTGATGAGGAAATATACAGATTTTGCAGACGTGTATACGCGATTCTTTGTGCTCACGTGAATGTCACTATCCTAAGATTCGTTGCTGTTTTAGTAGGCATATTTGTAGTTGTACTGCAGATTGTGAGGTCACCCGAAGTAAAACAGCGCTGTCTTGTCAGAATTCAACTTGAGTAGGTTATCTGTTTTCCACATGTGAATGCTCGACATTACATTAGAGCTTTCCATGTGTGTTATGATACCGTCTGTTGTTTTGTATGACAAATACACGATTATCATCTCCATACATGTGGGAATCCATTTCGTACTTCCTGATGTTTCCAAGTGATAAGGTGGAAAGAGAATATTTTGATTTACTTCACTTTATTCACATTTCCTATAAATACAATCGCGCCCTCTAGTGACGAGACCATATCAATGAAAATTATTTCACATTTTACGACAGCACAGCCAAACATAGCGGTCGGTTTCAACGACGTTGCCTTCACTTATATACGTCATTTTGACGTCACAGAAACGCTTCATTAATAGAGGGCGCGATTTATTGGAATGGTATATTTCAGTGGATGTATTACTCCCATGCCAAATTGGAATAAGTTTAGTCGATAAATTTCTGAAGAATAGCGCCCAGACTTACAATTGAATGATGGGAGAAAATATGAGAAAAAAAAAACAATATAAAAATAATTATCTGAACAGGATAATATAGTATTATCTTCGAGATATAGAGATATATTAGCCGCAAATAACCTGTAAGTAACATCCCCCGTACCCAGGGCATGGACAAAAATGAAGGACGGTTATATTTGTTTTTTAAAAGACCCTCTTAGTTCAGTTCTTGAAAAATGTTGGACGTGAGGGGTCAAAAATATAACTAATTTCGACTTCTTTTGACAATTTAATTCAACCAATCAAAACTTGAGAAAAAAACATTTTAAAACAAAATACAAAAACAAAATTTGGCAGAAATTTGTTTCCAGGTAGCGATTAGCAAATTTGAATTTGTGAGTAGAAAACTTATTATTATTGTGCAACGTTGCTTTGCCATCCTTTCCATCTAGTTTTCATAACCACTTACAGATTCTTGTTTTGTACCGAGGATCACCCGAGGGGATTCGCCGTCATGCGCCACCAACGACAACAATTGCAATACAGCTGTTGAGCTTTTCCGGTTTTACGGCATGAGCTCTCAGTACCAGTGTGTATGGGTCTTACAACAACTGCATCTATCCGATTGACGCCTAATTGCCACATAAACCAAAATTATAGGGTTATATTTCAGCGAAAAAAGGCCGTTTCATTTAATAATTTCAGTGACTCGACAAAATTCCAGATCGCGATCGCAAACCGTCGTCACCAATATCATGGAGTTTCAGGCCGTGATCTTAGCAGCTGGTCGAGGCTCCCGAATGTTAGATTTGACTTCCAGTACACCTAAAGCACTTCTACCCATCGGGAATAAACCGCTGATTTGGTATCCAGTTAATCTACTAGAAAGAGCTGGGTTTGAAGGTAAGGCGATCTGTAACATACTATTTTCCAACGTCAAGGTATTACTGGGCATTTCATCAGCCGTACAGTGTGTATCTATGATGGATCGTCACGGACTACCCATTTATTATGATCATCCCATATAGTACCAATATGTGTGCTTTTGCCTTCTCCTTTATATGATTACATAATTAATAATACTCAGGTCTGTGTTGCAGACAACCAATCACCGCCCCCTATCACCATTTCGTAATTGAAAATGGGGGGGGGGGTGTTAAAAAAAACAAGAAAAATTTTAACTGCATAAGTTTGTTTTCCCTATTTTCCATTCTCCCAATTGTTTTACATTATACATAATTGTATAGATTTTACTTCCGTGCTCTTCCACAACAATTCAGTTTTCTAAACTTTACTTTTGATTTGTAATCTACATTAAGTGTTTATCTCCAAATCATCACGATATCATACTTTTTTGATAAAATTGATAAAATAAAATTATTTATTTTCTTTTTCGATCCAGACGCCATTCTTATTTGTTTAGAATCAGCATGTACCGATATAAAGAATGCATTGGCGTATAACACTAAACTAAACCTAGATATCGTTAGTATACCGACAGACGAAGACTGGGGTACGGCAGACTCTCTCAGATATATCAAAGATAAAATAAAGGTGAGTCACCAGGAAGTATGCATTTGGAGCATTTCTTGTAATTTTACCATCTAACATGGAGTATGTTTCTATATTTTTCTAAAAATTTGTTTTAAGCATCATTAGGCATCACACAATTCTATCCCACCTGGTTTTATTAAAAAAATAATTGCTATCCCAGTTTTATTTGTTATAATAAAACCATGGTTTTCTAAATTAGACCATATTACACAGGAGGCTATTTATTTTTATTCTTAAATTGTCATCAAATTTGTGATTTATCATGAAAACTAAATTTTTCTTTCATCTTTTCTAAAATTCTGACAGAATTTGTTTAAAAAAAGATGTGTACAGTGACAAGAACACTAGGCACTGACATCTGTATCACATCGATAAATAACTGAACTTACGTGTGCAAGTTTCCTTGTATGGAACAGACAGTCTAGAATATCTATCACTGTGTTTACATTTTTTGCTGTATTATTGGAAAGACATTTACTGATCTTGTACGAGAAGTTGTACTTCATTATTAGCATGAAATGTAATTAATCATGACAGGATCATATTAATAATGTTTTCATTTCCAGACAGACATCATAGTATTGAGTTGTGATTTGGTTACCAACGTCTCATTGCACCACATAGCAGATGTACATAGAACATACGATTCGACTATTACAATGTTGTTATCGAATATACCGGAAGAGTCGACTGATAATATTACAGTACCCGGTGTCAAATCAAAACGAAAACAAGGTAGATATTAGATTATATTTACATTGTGTGAGATTCAAATATTAGATATTATTGCTAAAGTGCTCTACCCCTTTTTGATTGGTTGATCCTTGCATCCAATTTGAATATGCAGCGCCATGATTTGACTAACACTGCATAGATAGCTTGGCAATAAATTTATTGAAGAATTATTCAAAATTAATCAACTTTGTATTTTAATAGAGCAGGGTTCCCTCTAAGCAAAATTAGCACTAAGGAATTTTGTAATTGCACTTCAAAAAAACCACCTTGAATCAGGCTGTGTATTTGAATACAAAAAGCATGAAATTAAAATACACCATGTAAGTTTTTTTTCAGTTTGTCCTATTTCACTGAGAAATTTGGTTCTCTCACTAGGAAAATTTGTGCAAAATAGAAACTAGAGGAAACACTGAGCAACTGTTTGTAATTACATTGTTACAACAGTATTGTTCTTATCTTTAGAATGAGACACTTTCTCATGTGTTGTGTAAATTTAGAAAACTAGTTTACTCCCCCTCCCTCCCCACTAATAAATCAGTGATGGATAAAACTACTTTGTTTGATAGCTTCAAACTTCTATTCAAAAATAAAAAAGAAATTTCAAGTACTAATCAAGCATTTTTTCACAGTAATCTTTTCGCCTTTTTTCAGTCCAGCAAGATCTTGTCGGTTTGGACAAAAAAGGAAAACATGTCTTAATTCTGGCATCAGAGGCTGATCTTGAAGATACTTTAACTGTCAGACTTAAATTATTAAAAAAGTAAGTGAAATTATGTATACAGCGCCCTCTGTGGGCTAAATCATACTTTGCATACATATACAGAGCCCCCACCACAGTGATCTAAATAAATAATTTTTTTAGACCATCACACCCTCAATTATACCATATTTACTCTATTAGAAGTGCATTCCTAATAGAAGCGTACATAAACCAAAAATTGCTTTTATTGTATGCTGAATCTTTAAAATACAACTTATTGTGTTAGACACCTCTGTCATTTACATATTTGAGTGTATGTGCCACTAATAGAGTAAATACGATACGTACAGTAGTAATGAACTATACAGTAAGGAACTGTAATGAATTCAATCACTTTTTCATTCATGGATTCCAGCAAGAAGTAACAGTATCAAATTTCACAGTGTCCAGTGATCTTTAATTTGACTTTCTGCCACAGATGTCTTTTTCGTTTTAGATTTTATATTTTGTTTATGCTCCTTGAAAATGGTAATTTTGTTCATTGCATGTGAAAACTGACAATATGAGTTGACGAGTAGAACATAGCGGTCAAGATAATGCTCTATTGTGTACATTACAGGCATCCACGAATCAGAATACATAATAAATTACTGGACGGTCATCTCTATATTATGAAAAAATGGGTTGTTGATTTCTTGTGCGAAAAAAAGTAAGTAGGTTTTTTAAATATTAATAATTTTCATCAAAATAACTGAAATTTTTGCTCAGAAACATTAAATTAAGATATAATATTTTTTATAGCAAATCAGTACACCCTCGCAAATTCACTATTTCATAAAAATAGGTGCATTATTGGTGTTACAGTACGTAGATTGCAAATTATGACAAAAATGTGAGCTCAATAATTCGTACAGTTTCTTCAATAAAAATGTTTAATTACAGGTCTATTTCAACCATCAAAGGTGAACTTTTGCCATATTTGGTGAAAAAACAGTTTTCTAAACCCAAAAAAGTAGATGAAAAGTTGGCAGATATGTCTGTAATACCGGAACCTGATGAACAGCCACAAGGTTAGTAGTGTCCCTGAATGTTTTGATAGATGTAACTTTTTGAATGATGAATTTCTATATAATGTGACCCTTGTCAAATTAGTTGTTATCATCACAGTTAAATGTTGGAATTCACTCTTATCAAGTGGCAACCATGGCTGCCAGTTTGCGGTTAAAGGCTTGCTTTCGCATTGATAGAATGTATCATGGCTGCAGCAAATCCTTTGGAACCAAAACGAAGGCTTGGAATGCAAATGAGTGAATATTTGATAACAGTATTTAATAACGGCTTTCCAACACATGTTGAATTGCAAGGAGGAAATCACCTTAGTCTTGAATTCCTTTGACCCACAATAAATCTGGACAAAACCAATTTCTGAATTATTTCCAGCATTTTGTGCATATTTATTTTATTGATATTTCTAATAATAGTCATGAAATCACTGAAACTGATGAATTTATCTCAGGGTGCAACTTGAACCCATACAATTGAGTGCCAAATTCAAATTTTGACACAATTCACAAAATAAAATCATTTTTTTTTTTTTTTATTTCTGTAGCCAAGAGAAAATTATGTCAGTTTCATCCAAAACTATTTTCACAAAAAATACATGATAACAGGCTAAATTTTTGTGTCAACATTTTGGGGCAAAAATGTTGGTGTTCAAGGGGATAAGTATTATTATTAATCTGAAACAGTATGGTCTAATGTATCAACCAAAAATGTTGTCATAAAATGCTAAAAAAAACTTTCTTTTCTAGATGTGTTTAGTTTTTGTAAAGAAGATGAGCTGACAGCATTGACACATGATATGTCTACGTGGAATGATCATACAGGAGATATGGCAGACTGTTACCATAACGACATCATCCGTTGCTATGCCTACACTATGCAGAGTGGACACTGTCTTCGTGTGAATACATTGCCAGCATATATAGAAGCCAATAGAAATGTAAGTACCGTATTGACTATAATAGTTGTGCATACACTATATATAAATGACAGAGGTATGTCTTTAGTATTTAATAATCCAGTATACAGTAAACTTAATTCTTGGATTTTGGATGCGTTTCCAGTAGAGCTAATACTGTTTTCAGTCTACCGTGGGAACCAAAACTTTATATATACCCAATTGTTGTTGACCTCAGCAGACAGGATACACAGTGCAAAATTTTATTTGTTTATTCTTTTCTCCCTGTAACTGTTCATATGGTTTTGCTGTAATAACATTTTTTTTTTTTTAGATTTCAAAGCAGATCAGTTCTTTGCTGTTAGATGCAGAAGAGCCACTGATACACAGTGCGGCTGTCGTCAAGAATAAATCACAGGTGAGAGGAGTATGTAAAGTATTCAAAGTTGCAACCTCGGTATTCTACGAACATTAAAATGTCTAAAAACGTGAAATTACTTAGGCCAGGCAAAAAAAAATCTCTGTTTCTCGTTTCATGAAAATTATTAAAATGAGGCAGCGAGGTGATTGTAACATTTCAAACTGTATTGTTTTCAGATTGGGCATGATTGTATGATTGGAGAAGGGTCTAACTTAACAGAAAAAGTCTCTGTAAAGAAATCTATTATTGGTAAACATTGTAAAATTGGTGAGAAAGTGCGAATTTCATCGTCTATCATAATGGACCATGTTACAATATCAGATGGGTAAGGATACTACAATATAGTTCCAGTGTCATAGAATTTTTTTTTTGAGAAAAAGTGAAATTGATCGAAGCTCTGTTATATTAGAATCATGATGAGATTTATACAAATAACAAAAGTTAAGTTTTTTGGCCACCCCCCCCCCAAATTACGTAATCTATCCCTGACATGCGAATGATAGGCACATGTACATCACCAACTATACAATACTGTTAATTATTATCACTATATTAAGTCCAGTTCTGTTTTATTACTTACTGCTGAACAGTTAGACTAGCAAAGTCGGAGACTTCTTTTTTGTTTAAAAAAAATTAATTGTCAGTTTAGCCTTTTTAGCCTGATCACGAAAACTAGCGTGGCCGTGAAGGAAATCCTGACTGGACGCATCTGCAGGCGACCTCCCTGTGTTGTGAAAACCGGAGCGAAATCACTCCGGTGATTATGCTAATTAAAAGTTCTTGCTGCTGCAATGTTTGAATCATATTTCCGTTGTCATTTTTAGTCCCCGGTCAACGAAGTCCGAAAACAGGGACTATTAATTTGGGTTTGTTCCGTCTGTATGTCCATCTGTACATCCAAAGCTTTATCTCGGACACCCATTGACCGATTTCATTCAAACTTTACATGAAGACAATACATAATGTCTTACATATGCACGTCAAGTTACTTTATGATCGGAGCAAAAATGGCCGACTGGCGTCCATTTTGGATGTAAAATTTGCTATTTCTGATACCTAAACGTGTCCGCAGCAGTTTCTCAGAGATGACTGGGCAGATTTTGATCAAAGTTGGTATGGTGATCATACATATTGGGTTGTAGGTGCACGTCATTTTTTTTTTCGTGATTCGAACAAATATGGCCGACTGGCGTCCATTTTGTTTTTCATGGTACCCATGCTACTTTCTCTTGAATGCAATGAACGTTTCTCTTTAAATTTTGTACAAAGATAGTATACCAATAGATACATCAACATGTAATTTGATTCAATATGACTGCCCAATGTTCAATTCTTGTGTAAAAACACTAAATCATAATTTTTTACAAATCCATCTCCTATTAATGATTTCAATCTAATCTCAATAACTTCATCAGCATCAAATTGATATGTCAGATCACAAAATTTTGGACAGGGACTGTGTCATTAACAATGACTTGTTGAGAGTGAAATAACTAAACTCCACCGTAATTATAACCTACACTACGCTACATTACATTACAACAGTTTATCCCGTGTCAGCTACATTTTCAGTTCTAAACTACAAGATACGACTAGCAGCAGAACATTTGCATGTTTCAGCGAGTCATCCGCCATTTGCATTGTGACCCAACCTTTAAAAGTTCATGTTGACACACCCACTCATGAATAATCAATGACATCATGAATAATTAATAACAGTCAAATGCCCGCAGATGCGTCCAGTCGGGATTTCTTTCACGGTCACATTAGTTTTCGTGAAACAAAAAAGAAGTCCCAACTTTGCCAGTCCATTGAACAGTGTGCCCACTAACAGAACTGATTTTAAGCAGATCCTTAGTTAAAATGAAAGTCAGAGGGCACACTGCTTCTCAGTTCGATAATGGCAAGATAAAACGAACTAGAAGCAATTTTATGTTTTTAATATTGCTGAAAATATCTAAATCTGTGAAAATAGTAATAAGATAAGTGAGTGAATATCCAAGACAAGTCTTTGCACAAATATTCTGTACTGTATCTCTGTATATTTTATTTACCTGCTAGGTGTACAATTCAAGGCAGTGTGATCTGTAATAACGCAGATATCAATACCCAGTGCGAGTTGAAGGATACCTTGGTTGGTGCAGCACAGTCTATACCAGCTAAGTGTAAGTATAAAAATGTTTTGAGTCACATCAGGATTTTAATATGCCTTAACCAGTCTTAGAAGCAAAAACAAAACTTTGAGACACCTTATGTAAGAGTGCAGAGTAGTAGAGCATTTTTTGGGCAGATTTTCAAGACAAGTGTGGGGGACATGCAGAATAATTTTGGGGTTTATGATAAAAAAAAATAGTTTGAACCATTTAATCTTGCTTGGGAAGCATCTTCTGTATTCAAGGAGGTAGTTCAAATGAGCCACCTCAATATAAACCAATCACAGTTGTTCTAATTTGTGGAAATGGAAAAGGTTTCCTGTTCACTCGTACAACGATTATCAAACGTGACCTTTGTGTACATTGAAAAACAAAGAAGAATTTGGCCATTTCATGTTTCAGATGATAATACTGGACTCTTTATTTCTTTGCAGCAAAATTTAATAATGAAGTTATAGTGGACAGTGAACAGATGATGGAATTCTGATGGATACACAATGTACTTGATCTACATTCATACTTTACCTGTAGGACTTTTTGCTGGTACATTTTGTTTACATTAATGGTGTATTGCACACGGCCACTTGCATTTGCTGATTACCCTCAAAATTTTATCCGGTAACAACAAAGATTATCTTCAGCCATTCAGTTTTTTTTTTTTTTTTAATAGAAAATATTTCATATAATTTGATATCCCTGTTTGAAATCAATTATTGTATTAGCTCTATTAGTAGTCCATGTGTGTAATAAATACCAGAGGTCAGTCTATGTTCAAAATAAAGTCATATTTCAATGATTAAGTGTGTAATACATGGAAATAATTGGTTTACATGTGCTTCTATTGGAGATCTTGTGTCGTATGGGACCCACAACTAATATACGCACGATTCCATGCTTTTATATCAGTAAGCATTGCTATGTAAAGTAGATTTGAAATATTAAATAACGTTTGAGTGTATAATGTAAATACATTGTACATATGTACACTACAAATTAAAACATAATACATGGGTGGTATGATGTGCCTTTTAATGGGAGACCAGAACATATTAGAGATGCAATGCAATAGACAAGTTTTGAGTAACAGCGACATCAGTCGTTTTTTCTGGACAAGAATGGGAAGCTGATTTCTGCCTCTTGCAATTTATTTGGTTTTCTGATGAACTATCAAACATTTAAGCAGCTAAATCACACCCCGTCATGCACGCATACACACGTAATTAGATTGTTTTTTACTCCAGAGTGTGCAACTTTCTAAGGTTTCGGAAAAACTTGAAACTTGTCTGGTAGACCTGCACGTATATACTGTTTGTGGACGGGCTCGTCAAATATTGTATGTTAATATTATGGGATTGGAAAGAAAGGTCCAACAAATGGTGATATTTATCTCCACATGACAAAATTTTGTGGATTGCTTGGAGCATGTTTAAATAGGTACCTTACTGTTGGCAAAAATGTAAACAGTATTCTTTTGATGAAGATTTTAGCCATTTTAGCCAATTAAAAGATTATACGTCCTTTTGTTCATGCTTTGATTACGATTAATGACATCAGAAAACTGAGAATAAAAAAAAAATGGAGTCACCTGATAAGTATGGAAGATGGTGAAATTTTGCATTTTTACTATGGTAGCTATAATGACATTATTTCTTCACGTCTCAAAATCATGCTTGGTGACATGTGATGAATAAGTTGCATTTTATTATCTTCAATGTTCTTAGAAGTCTTCTAATACTCACAAACTTCATTGAAATAAATCAACAATTTGTTGTTTTCTTAGGATGCTACAACAAAGATCAGAGTTTGCCACCTACACAAAACTGTTTTTTGACCAAAATATTTTTTATCTCCACGGTTGACTTTGTCAGTGATTATTTTTATAATTTCTTTTTATCAAATAAGTTATATTTTCAATTTTGTCTTGAAAACCAAAAGTCTGATTGCTTTGAAAATGAACATATGGATCTCTCTCAGATTTGTGATATCTTCAATTATGTAATCGAAATGTACCTTGCTAACAGCTGAGCTATCTCAGCCAATAGGCTCCACAATATGTGATTGTAACTTATGTATATCACACACTTAATTGAACTTGGACGCAATTGGTTGCAGAGATCTTTGATAAGAGAGCCAGGATAGTTGTTTTTCCCCCTCAAATAGTCTCCCATTTTCACCAGTCATTCTCCCACTGTCCCTCTTGACCTATTTAACCATAATGTTAGGACAATTGGATAAGAAAAAATGGGCAAAAAATTGCACTATGTCTCCTTACTCTTGGCGAGCTCTCGGCATGCATACGAGTCTGTCTATTAGGTGGGACAGAACCCGCTTTGCTAATAACAAGTCATTGTTAATGACACAGTCCCCGTCCAAACTTTTGTAATCTGACATATCAATTTGATGCTGATGAAGTCATTGAGATTAGATTGAAACCATTAATAGGAGATGGATTTGTAAAAAAAAATATGATTTAGTGCTTTTACACAAGAATTGAACATTGGGCAGTCATATTGAATCTAATTACAAAAATAATGCTCATGTTGATGTATCTTGGTATACTGTCTTTGTACAAAATTTAAACAGAAATGTTCATTGCATTCATTGGAAAGTAGGCATCGGTATCATGAAAAACAAAATGGCCACCAGTCAGCCATATTGGCTTGAATCACAGAAAAAATATGACATGCAACTATAACCCAATATGTATGATCATCATACCAACTTTGATCTAAATTGGCCCAGTCATCTCTGAGAAACAGCTCTGGACATGTAAAGAATGACGATTTAATGCTTTTACAGGGAATTTGGGCGTCGGTCAGCCATATTGAATCGAATCACAAAAATAATGTTGGTACAAATGTATCCCTTGGTATACTATCTTTGTACAAAATTTAAACAGAAACGTTCATGGCCACCAGGCGGCCATATTTGTTTGAATCACGAAAAAAAAATGACGTGCACCTACAACCCAATATGTATGATCATCATACCAACTTTGATCCGAATCGGCCAGGTCATCTCCGAGAAACTGCTGCGGAAACGTATCAGTCGGCTATTTTTGCTCCGATCATAAAGTAACTTGACGTGCATATGCAAGACATTATGTATTGTCTTCATGTAAAGTTTGAATGAAATCCGTCAATGGGTGTCCGAGATATAGCTCTGGACATACGGACAGACGGAATGAACCCAAATTAATAGTCCCCGTTTTCGGACTTCGTCCGAATGGGGACTAATAAGAAGACTGACTATACCTCCATTTTGCTATCAGGAATGTCTTCATCACATGAACACTATTGAAGATGTACCGGTATTAATCCCAGAATAGACAATCGTTAGATGACAAGCCACACCATAGAGGATAATAATAGTGTAAAATACCCGCTGTAAAATTAACTAGTAGCACAGTGGTTGTTGCATTGGACTCGTGCTTGATAGACAAGAGTTCAATCTATCTGTGTTGAACATCAAAAAGGGATGATCCCAACTAATTTCTACTAATTGGCAAAGATAATTTGTTTACCAATGAATAAGGCTTTTGGATACCTTGGTTAATGACTCGCAGATGCTTGTTTGACCCAGTCTGGATAGCGCATTAAAATAATATTATTATGATTGGAACTATCACTATCACACAGTCCCAAATTTAGAATGTGACAAACTGTATTATATATCAACATTCTCTCTTACAATTTGGACACAAAAAACAGAAGATAAAACTAACAATGTCCGACACCGTCACCTGGCTCCAGGAACGAACAAATTTTTAAAAAATTTGTGTTCCAGTATATTTATCCTTCTTATTTTTGTGCACAAATTTATTCCAATTCGCCATAGTATTTGCACTCTATCAAATCTATCAACAATGCCTGTATTGAAAAGGATATGATTTAAATATTCATGATCGGACGACGACTCTGATATTATTAAACTATATTTTCTATTTAAAGTTAATGTCAAAAATGTAACTCTTAGTTCTATTTCTGTGCTATACCACTCTTGGTCATACAACCCATTGTTCTGACCATATGTTTATTCCTGTAAATCTACACGACTCTTTGTCCTAATGCTAATTTTATAAACAGGGTTTAATTGCTACAAATAACTGTACATGCTTTGTAAATCACCATTGTAAATCAGACTTTGCACCTTGGATTTAGCCTTTTAGTCAAGATGCAAATGTCTGGAGTTGACGAGCAGATGCAATTCATCCTGACAAGTATGAGAAAGGGTAGAGCCTCAATCGACTGAGCTATTGCAATTTACAAGAGGTTTTTGGTTAGAAAATGCACTCATAAGAATGCACTCATTTCAATGTCACATATGCTATACATTCAATTATTCAGGAGCTAATTAAAATAGTACAGGATAAACCTTTATTATTTATGTGAATTAATCTTTGTTAATTCATGCATGGAGTCAAATTCGCTAAAATGGCATGCAGCTATTTAAACATGTTTTACGGTATTCTTCATATGTAACCAATTCCTCAGAGTCAGGGTAAATGGTACTAACTCAAAAATATCAAATTTGCAGTTAAAACCCAACTTGAGCAACTTTTTCAATACGATGAGGAATGCTCATTCTTGTGTAGATTCCAAACCTTGACAGCCCAAAGTTCACAAATGTAGTGAAAGAAAGTAAAATATGCAAATTACTGATTTGCATATACATGAACCAAAACAGGATGTTACAAGGTGATTAATAATCTGCATATAAATAAAAGCGAGCAGTAATAGAAGTGGTATAAGCTCACAAAAATCTGTCCAAAAAGTACCAGTAAATACAAGCACGTTGATTGGTGCATTTGCAAGGTCTTAGCTGTAATACACCAATGAGAGCCTATGTTACACTGAGAGCCGCAATGGTCATGGTGTATAAAAAAAAAATTTGTTAACACATTAAAATTATAAATAGTAGATCTTTCTCAAACTAAAAGTTCTGAGTTCTTATAATGTCTCTGTATATCTACAACCTCGAGTTTCCACATTTTTTCATACAAGTTTCTATTCTGTGTAATCTGGGTCACTTTGATGGCCCTGACAACTGGTAACTCTCCATTCTTTATTATATTACCAATAACCATAACATAGTCACCTGTAAACAAAAGAAGATGTTTAGTTTATTCACAGTCCCTCAACAATTGATTGACAAATGTATCACGTTGGTCAAATTGTTTATTCGTTCATTTGACGACCAGATGTTAGGGCAAGCCTACTCTGCTATTATAAATGAAATTAGCATATGCAACGACCACCAGCCATCCACGCCGAAAATCGCAATGACATCTGTCAGGGCTGCGAAAAGCCTATCGAACCTAGTTTATGTGTTAAAAACACGACCTACGTTTGATCTGGAAGAAAACAAATACAATATTTACAAAACAGTCATAAAAACAGTATTGGACACTTTTTTGAACTTCCACCTTAATATTAATTTTAATAAAATTATAGTTCAAATCGGAAAAACGTGTTTTGGAGGGTAGTTACAATCAGATACTCTCACTATAACATCAACAAAGGTTGTTGCAATCGGCATCTTGATATCACATATGCTCTAAATTCACAGTGATTTTCTGACGAGAATATTGGAATCCAACCACACCAAATTGATTCAGTTATTTCTAAGATATAAATCGATGGTTCTTAAAAATTTTAGTCATCAATATTAAAAACAAAAACAAACTTTGAACAGTCGTTGTCTTTGAGTGATACCATCTTGATTTGTGGGTGAATACAAGTATATATGGGGGGGGGACCTAAAATATCAAACTACCCGGCACCCCCTGGTACATAAATATGATGACTGTGATTGATTTAGATATAGGAAGACATTTTTACAAGGTGAAAACTTTTTGTACAGCGTCACCATCACACGTCACCCTGCAATGAACAGTGCTGGCCTGATTTTTTACATCAATTCAATCAGCATATCTTTAAAATTACATGTGCCTTATCAGAAAGCCTTTATGAACACAAATACATACAAATAACACAGAATAATTACGAAATAAGCTGTATAAATTGGTACAAGATTCACAGAACAGAAGACAATTCAATCTAGGAAGACGCCATGATGCTATGACGTCATCGGTTTCACTCAAAAGCATAATGCATACTGTTACCAGCAATTTCCCAACCTGTTGTTGTGGGACTGTTGTTTGTTTTACTCATGAATATCCTTACAAGAAACTGAAAATTCCCTTCAGTGCAACCCAAAGTTTCATAATGTGGAAATTACATGTGGGAAATTATAATAAATAGTTTATTCGTATTTATGCCTCTGGCCGATTTATGCAGAAATAACCATACATTATATTTCACCAGTGTCATAGGGTTGGATGTGAATAGAAAACAAATTATATTATGAAATTGCTCTTTAACTTTAAATGCATGAAAACAGAAAGATGCTAAACAAAATCAGATAGTGCGATAGATGCATAGTTTTATAAATACTGTGGAAGAAATGTATATATGAGTGTAGTGACTTTGGGGAATATTAAATGAAAATAAAACTCATCTTCAATTTCATCCAAACACAGATTACTAATTCTAAGCTCTCTGTCAACACCATGTGTCCTCCAACTTCTATAGCCAAAACTTAAAAGGTGATTTAAACATATTAAGGCGACGTACTTCTTTCTCCCAATTTGATTTTAAATTGCCCACAATGATTAGTTTTCTCATCTGAAGAGGTGTCTGAATACTAAATTCATCTTGCTTCGCATTTAGCCCAGATTTCAAACTTGGCAGAAAACAGTCTGTTTTCCACTCCTTGATTCCCCCACACTGAAAAACCTAGATTATCCAAAAGTTGCATAATTTCAGTTGTCCATTTTTTTTTTTTTTTTCGTGGTTATGAATTATTTTAAAACATTTTAGATGCCTTGTTTGGTAACCGCTCGATCTTCATTCCAGTACTGTAACTATCAGCTAATATGTAATACATCACATAGTATTTACAGTAAATTTAATTACATGTGTTACGCACAGATTGAGACAATTTTAAGGTACAATGCTACACAAAAATAAAAATATTATTATTTTTTATTTTTCCATATTCGATATATCATGTTAGAAGGATTAGGAAAATGAAATAAAAAATACAGTGAAAATAGCATGTTAAGTCTGTCTATGGCAAGGATATATCTTGATATTTCAAAAAACATCGCTCGGTGACATATGGTGAAGACACATATGTACATTTTGATGTAGAAGTATTGAAACAGTTACAATATTTTTAGTGGGGTTTTAAAAAGAAAATGTGTTTTCATTGTGGTCTATGGAAACTGCTGCTAAAATGTAATTTTTTGTTTGCAAAAATCAGAACAACAATTAAATTTAAAACTTACCAACTTTAATGTCAGTTTTATTATCTTTCATAAATTTCTTGAGTTTCTCTGATGTGATCTTGATCTTTGCAAGTCCCGTGTTATCCGACAGACTAAAATCACCATCTTCTGCTGTTTCCATGACAACGCCTTGTAACCAAGCAATTTGTACGTCTATGACAGTCCCGTCGTCAAGGTCTAGTTTCCAAACTTGGCTGACCTCTGAATGGAAACTGTTGCACTCTTGTAGCTGCGATATAAACAGCTTTCTAGCAGGATGACCTAGTTTTGCGTTCGCCATTGTGAGTGACGAGTCGATTCTCGGAACGCACTTCCGTGGTTTGCTTCCGGTCGCTACGTGCACGTGGTCGACTCCAAAGTGAAATATTGGTCACAGTGACCGTATTATGATGATATGTTGACCAACTCAAGGACTTATGGTCTAAATGAATGGCAACCGTTCATTACCCGCTACATAGAAGATACCGCCAGATCCACCACGTTGATATTTGCCGCTTTTCTTTTACAACGTTTCTGATTGGCAGTTCGTGGTCAGAGTTTGTTATTCAAGGTTCTGGTCGGCTAATACAGTTGAATTAATAATAAATATGAAACAATGTAACACCATGGAGAAAGTTTCTAGCTCCATGGTAACACTGACTAGCCAATAAACATAGAACATCAATAGCAGGGTGATCAATAACATTAGTTTGAACCCTGGTTTGAACCAGATAAGGCAGGAAGATAATCACGTGACAATACTGGCCAATCACCATGAGGGTAATACTTTTTATCTTATACTGAGTTAGCCTGACAAGGGTGTGGGAAGTGCGCCCTCCGCGGTGCTCCAAACCCACACGCCTAACAGAACGATGTAATTTGTTCACTTCCCCCGACGATTTTTTCTCGGTACCAATCAAACTCCATTTATGAATACTTAACGGTTTGCCCGAACGCATGGCACAGTTGGAGGCGTGCCTTGTCAACAACCAATCACATGACTGGTTACGAAGTATTCAGTCACGGTTAAGTATTCATAAATGTCAATTTGTGTAGTTTTCTTGATTTATTCTGCAGATATTCTGCAGGGAGCCTTCATCCCTTGTCTATTTCTTACACTTGATACCAGCCGACCCCCCCCCCCCCCGCTCATAGAGACTGCGTACAGTTGATTATAGTTCCTGGGCTCCCTGTGGTGAGGGGTGGACAAAAACTGGGATGACCCTAACTGTTACAGTCACCACTGTCCATGGACGAGCGGATAAGATAGTGATTCGTGTTTGGTTATTATCTGTCGCAATACGTCGCTGTGATGAGAATTCGTCGATTCGGGACTTTTATTGAGCTTCGTTTCTCTGTTAGAAACTTTTGTGTGACTATTTAGTGAAAAATAAGTTTCTTTATTCACGTTATTTTGCAATTGCAAGATTTGGCCATGGTCATCGAGCGCTCATAAAAATAACAAATTTACTGTGATCACATGTGTGGGTTGGTAGTATTAATTTTTGTTTGTATTTTGGGAAATTTGTATTGATTCCATGAGGCAATAACTTTCGCCCGTGCTGGTCAGGCACGACTAAGTTTGTTGCTGTGACAACCGAAGTTGTCATATACGTCACGTGCAAACTCGTGTTCCCGCAAATAGCGTTGTGAGTTTCGATACATTTTTCGACCCGTTGTTAAGATTACTGAAATTTATCTCCGTCGAACTAGAAGACGGACGTTTTTTTTTTTTTTTTTTTTTTTTTTTTAAATATTTTTTTGCCATGCGACAGTAGTGGACATTGAATGTCGCCGTTGTCTCTCCTGACTATGTGACGTTGTCTATGTACTGACACATAGTGCATTTTGCCACAGAAGTCATATTCATGTTTGGGACTACATGACAGGGCTGTGTAGCCATCTCTCTGTCAAATGGCAATTTTAATGCGCTATCCTGGCGAGAAGACGGACGTTTGGAACACAGACCATTTCCTACTAATTTAGGGTGTTTTGTATAACATTGCTTTATCCCCTGTGAAGTGTAGATAAATGATATTGCTCTGTTCAGTAAAAATAATATTATTTGTAACCACTGTATAAAAATATACTTTCATTGATTTTATTTACTAAGTCCAATAGGTGAACACTGATAATTGAACCCATTCATTCAAGTACGTCAATCCCACAGAAATGCTACTATGAAAGGCCTTGTTAACTGACAACTTAAAAGTTGTGACATGGCGAGGTGTTGTGATATGAATGCCATTTTTATCGTAATTTTTCTCTCGTTGTCTCATTGAAAACATCGACCGGTCGCCCAAACACTGGTCACTGGCACAGGAGTGATCGAAATAGTGGTTTTGAGTGGTACAGTTTGGGGATACAACGGGTACTAACTATTTTTAAATTCCGAACTACTCTTCAAATCTATACCACATTGTATCGTTCGCGGACGAAACTTCACCTGTGTCCAATATTAAATAACTGACTTTGCGTAATTATTATGAAGCGATATATTACAATGTTGAAATTTTTAGAGCCAGTACAATATTGTAAACAACTTGAAATTTGCTTAATTAGAAAAGCAGCGCACTAAGTAAACGCCGCGCAGTAAGTTACGCAATTGCGTTCCAAAATGATGTCGTTGATCACTCAGTCTTTTGCAAACTATTATAACTAATTTCCAAGCTTTTGTGCAGCCAAATTTATTTAACTTTGTGGCAATATGATCTTTTTAATTTCCCAGTCCTTTCTGTTCATTCATGGTCTTGACAACAAGTGTGAATTGCTGTGCGAGCCTTTCGTTCCCGACCGCGGTTAGACGGCGTCATGAAATCTATGCATAAAAGGCGGGCGACCCGCGGCCGTTTGATTTCCTACTCTCCCCTAAGCTAGCGGTTGGTGAAAATGGTTATTATTAATATATTACCCGATGTACTTTGTAAATCGGACAGTCATACCGCAATTGTGTTGAAACATTTTGGGGGCAGTAAGTAACGTCAGAATATTGTTTAAAATAAAATATTCCAAGGCAATCAAATCTAGGTCAAAGGGTCAAATTGCGTGCATATAATTATAGATAGTTAAAAACTAAATATATTTGAATTTTTGACGGCTATTCAACGTTTGTGCAAACCATCATAAAAAAAGGTATGTGTATACAATAGCTATATCGCTGAGATATCAGGGGGAAATTCTCCCTACTCTCGGGTTCTCCACACTTGTCAGGGGGGAACTCGTCTCGTCTCTCTATCTCGTCCCCTTGAGGTACGGGATCGGGAAAGTCACTTTAACTTTACAGTCAAATAAGACACACACAACGAAATACGTTTCAACTCTCGTCTTAGTCGGTCAATCGAGCACTCTATAAGACACGGCGCCCTGGGGAAAAGTCCCCAAGACTCTCGCAAGGCTGACCCAAGACTCGCCCAAGACTGGACTGCGTCAAGGCTCGCCCCAAGACTCTCTCGGACTGCGTCTGTCGTGGAGTATTCGCCAAGACCAACTCAAACTCTCTTTATTCATTTTCAAAACTCTAACCAATTACAAAACAGTAAAAGACTCTAAGGCGTAAACTTCAATCATAAAGCCAATCACACTAAGTACTGAATACGTCATATCTTTTGATTAATCGTTCACTACATTAATAACTATGGATGTCAGAATAGCGACGGTATCTTGTAATTAGTTCCAAATCACTGAGCCAAGTTCCGTCCAAAACTTCAAATAGGCCTACACGATGACAGACATAACACAGCAATTCAGCTAATAATCAGCTAATTAAGTCGGTCAACAGATACGCGAAAACAAATTCATGACACATCCCTTCACCCAAACTGAGATATGCCTCTTGGCATAACACGTTCATAAATCAAAGATACCGTCCTCTACTCATCGTCATACGGGTTAAATACAATACTAATAATAAAAGGTATAAATCAAAAAGAGAAAAACACACTAATTAAGTACTATGATTATAAAGTCTAAATACAATGGTTATAAAGTCTCAAATATCAACGGTTATAAATCAAAAACAAGGGAAAGGCTACCAACTTTAATCGACTCACTTTTCTCAAACAGTTCGCCGAGGTAACCCTTCGCTGCACTGTCTCCGTTACTAAGGTTACAAACTCTATATCAAAAGGTCAAAAAAACTAAGGCGTGGCGGTGTAACCAAGCGATCAGCCAATCGCTGCAGTCGACAGCATGATCACGTGACTACCAGGGATGCGTCTCTCGGTTAAAGCATTGCAAAGCGGTAACTAATAAACAATGAATAAAAAGCTATTAATCAAACTCTTGTCATATACGCTTATAAACTTCAACTGAACTCACAAGTCGTTAATCTAAACAAAAGTCATACGGCGTGAAAACAGAATGCAAAGACAATGTCGCTTTCATAACACATTACTCCTCTGGCAAAAAGACGGAAAAGGCTAAAACGATAGAAACTACTAAGTTACATATAATCCTGTCAATCATGAACAAAAGCTTGCGATATCAAACAATACGTATATAAGCGCACCATACTCCCATCCCAAAAAGATATTAAAAAACGTTACAAAGATGCTATCAACTCAAAAAGCGTCAGAAGTATTCCGGAAACAACACATAAACAAAAACAACTCTTAAAACGTCGGTATCTCTGTACTCGACAAATCTCAAAACTCTTAAAAAAAACACGTGGGGGCATCACTCTCCCCATCATAATACGTACTCATAAACTCATTAAAACTCCATAAAACATCACACAACTCAAAACACTGTGTTGCAAATACTTGTCCACTGAGGCGCGCTTAAATCGTTATAAAGGACCTCGAACGTCACTAAATATCATTTCAAAACAAAGATCTGGGCGCTTACATACATACAATTCGACATCACAAAAAAACGGTAAAAACGATAGAAAAAACCAGCAATACATTACATTACTGAGCAATAGGGTTAGGATTCTGTAAAAGAGTTCAACGTCCTTGAGTTACACAGTGTCAGTTACAGTGTCTAGCGAGCAGTTCTCTAAGCAATACACAGATAGCTAAAGTCAAAGTCTATAAGCGTCTCTTCTCTTGTCGCGTTAGTCCGGGTCGTTCTTTTTCTTCATCTTCTTGTCTTAATGTCGCTCAATTCTTAATTATACAGTCCTATCCGGTACTCATCCTTCGTAAGGGGTTCAGAAGTCTTCATCTCTTCAGCGTTGTACATCGGTGCCATACTGGTAAAGTCGTTAGTCGTCAAGCGCGGTTTTGTCTCTGCCATCGAGCCAGTTAGTTCGGTTCACAAGAAAGACACATCTTCGTCATTTCACTTTTCTTCACAGGATGTCAATGTGCGTAAGACGCAATGCCCAGGGTTCTCACACCACGTATCAGGGGGAAATTCTCCCTACTCTCGGGTTCTCCACACTTGTCAGGGGGGAACTCGTCTCGTCTCTCTATCTCGTCCCCTTGAGGTACGGGATCGGGAAAGTCACTTTAACTTTACAGTCAAATAAGACACACACAACGAAATACGTTTCAACTCTCGTCTTAGTCGGTCAATCGAGCACTCTATAAGACACGGCACCCTGGGGAAAAGTCCCCAAGACTCTCGCAAGGCTGACCCAAGACTCGCTCAAGACTGGACTGCGTCAAGGCTCGCCCCAAGACTCTCTCGGACTGCGTCTGTCGTGGAGTATTCGCCAAGACCAACTCAAACTCTCTTTATTCATTTTCAAAACTCTAACCAATTACAAAACAGTAAAAGACTCTAAGGCGTAAACTTCAATCATAAAGCCAATCACACTAAGTACTGAATACGTCATATCTTTTGATTAATCGTTCACTACATTAATAACTATGGATGTCAGAATAGCGACGGTATCTTGTAATTAGTTCCAAATCACTGAGCCAAGTTCCGTCCAAAACTTCAAATAGGCCTACACGATGACAGACATAACACAGCAATTCAGCTAATAATCAGCTAATTAAGTCGGTCAACAGATACGCGAAAACAAATTCATGACAGAGATATGGAATTTGTTACAATATTGTACCGGCTCTAATATTGGACACATATAAAGTTGCGTTCGCGAACGATACAGAGTGGTATAGATTTGAAGAGCCGTTCAGAATTTATAATAGTTTAACACTCGTTGTGTCCCCAAACATTTTGACCACTCCTGTGCCAGTGACAAAAAACAATAAAAATGCGGTCGTTTTCCGGTCGGTAAAATACAGTGCGGTCGGAAATTAAGCGATCGATTAAAAAGTAGGAAGTTGGGCGAAATGAGTACTGTAGTTCAAGTGATGTAAGCATATTTCTAACTACATGTAGTTAATTCACTCACTGTTTACTATAGCCAGAACGCTGTACGTGTCTTTCCTTTCAGATTAGTTCTTCTGCCGATTTCTCGCAACTAACAACATGATTTTTTTATTTGGGATTTCGAGAAACTTAACATGAATCGTTATGGCATTCATAACTCAACACCTCGCCATGTTACAACTTTTGAGTTGTCAGTTAACAAGGCCTTTTATAGTAGCATTTCTATGGGATTGACGTACTAGAATGAATAGGTTCAATTATCAGTGTTCACTAATGACATCATTGACTGGCCCTCTAGAGGAGAAATGACGCCAGGCAAAGCGGAAGTTTGTCGTCTGCTTCACAGCCCGTTTTATACCAGATATTTGGGGCATTTCGGAGCACATACACGTTGTTTTTATTGATAGAATTCATCCATAGATCTCAAATTTCATGTACAGAGTGACAAAAGCCACACCCCTGCTCCCCTTTAAACAAGAGGTAACACCTCTCCAACCAAAACAGACTTCTGGTGTGTTTTTTTTCTTTTTTATTCAATATTGACAAGCAACACATTATTCTGTATTGTTGTATTTTAATACTTTATACCTGCATCCTAATATTCGATGACTAAATGGAAGAAAAGGCTGTCTATTTACTGATTTGTCACCTTAGATGGAATAGACAAAGGGGAAAACAAAGACAAACACGTCTCATTGCTTCTATGACAATGGCAGTTTTATCGATTATTTTGTAAATTAAAAAGCAAATACCCATTGTTTATCATACCAAGGTGGGTGTTTTCCAATAAAATTATGACAATTTAACTGATAACATTGTCATACAATATGGACAATGATCCCTAAATATACATCACAACATCAGACACACAAAATGTCATTGTTATACAAACAATGGGTTAATTTTTAACTAACTTAAACTATAAGTACACAAGCAGCTTGGTAGCAAAAACACACTTGTCGAGTGGTTGTTTGAAGCAATCGTGGATTCTGTGACCCACCTCCTGATTTTCCAGCAGTTATTGTAATTGGTGAGTTTTTATTATAAAAATATTCATAATTATAGCTTTCAAGCACACCAATCTATAACATATTTTAATTTCATATCACTGCGAGTATCTATAAATGCACAATAAGCACCGATTAAAGCCAAACGGTTGTGGTTCTGGTACTTTTTTTGTAAAATAACCACACCGAATGTGTTCTATATCTTTACTACCTTATACTAAAATATATTTGGATATTTAGAGTATTAACAAAATTCCAACTTCCGGTCTGATTAGATTTAAAATACACCACGAATATTCACTTTTGAGATATGATTTATGGTATGTGCTGGTTCTTGGATATTTCAGTTTCGTTGGCCTGTACTTCGTTTAGTAATTCGGACTTCCAAGACAGCGTAAAAATGGAGAGTTTTGCGATTTTGACACGGAAAATGCCTGAGCTAAATCATTTGCTGAGGGGCAGTCGCTTAGGTACATTTGTATGTGCACTGTAACTTGCAGCACATGAACCTAAAAGCGTTAGGTAATCAAACAAAAAATAATGTTGTACTAAAGTACGTTCTAGCATAAAAACGATTCGCTCCCTCGCTTATTTTGACACCCTCAAATATACTGATTTCCATTCCCCTCAAAAGTCAACAATGGTTTAGTCCCCTATTTTACGCTACGACTCAAAACAGTTTTTCATGCTTCACATGTTTATTTGCTTTCAAGTACGTTTTGGTGGTCGTCACTGTCGTCCCTGGAATCTAGCCAATAACGTTTTGGTCCAAATTCACGTAGCTATCACCGAGGAAATTCAAAAAAACAAATTGCAGCTATAGCAAATGGCGAATGCCATTAGCTTAACAAAGTTTTGACCTTTGTTGCCATGTTTATTTCACGATTCACTTCCCAAATCTAGTCGCTAATAAATCTAACCGCTGGGCTGAATTAATGACATAACCAAAAATTCATAGCAGATTGGGTGAAAATCTGTCGTTTTTGACTTCAACCTTTTTTCACTTGGAAACGCAAGGACGATAAGACTAGATTTTCAAGGACGCAGGTCATTTCAATCAAACATTTTTTTTTGTTTCGAGTTTATTGTTAGCCAGGAACATAATCCACTGTTTTGGTTAATATAGAAAATGTTCTATTCAAGGATTTTGATGTGCTCTACTCAAAATGAACTAGGTGTTCAGCGCGTCTTACATTGTAGCAATGTTCATGTCACTGCACTTAAAAACATTTGAGTGTTTTAAGGATAGCTACTGGCCGGGATAGCTGTATTTAGTGTTCAGTTCGATGCAATCTGCCCACACTCGCCATTCTCAATTTCTATGTGATCGCTGCTGTGGATGGCGATGAACGGCAGATTGTGTTAGGCAACTGACGTTTAGCTTTAGTATTTTACTATTCTGACGTTTTTCTGGTCGCATTTTGTATATACCAGTTAGGCACTGACAAGTAAATAAATAAATGGTCGGCGACATAGTCAACATGGGACTCAGAATCACATGCATATAATTACATATCTCATATACTTTGTATCATGCATGTTAATGTATTAATATTTAAATACAGATCATTCTATAATTAATAAACAATATTTTGCATGATCGTGTTACAATCATGAGTCTACTTTTATTTATACATGCCATTCCCAGATTAACACCGGTTGTTAATGACACAACATTAAATTCTCAACTCCGATGAAAAGACAAGTTTCTATCACTCGCCGTAAAAGCCACTGATCGTGATAGCCACTCATTGTGAAGCTACTAGTTATATAATAAAATGTGTATATTTTCAGATTTATTGGCGATCCGCTCTGCTAGGGTTGCTCTTAAAATCACTTTTGTGTGTCTGTCTGTGTGTGTGCGATTTCCAGTGTCTTCAATATTAATTTTTCTGTGTTTTTTTTTGCTTGGCCGATTTCCCTCAAACTTGGCAGGCAGGTCACATTTTCGCTCTAGTTAAGGTGGTAAAATCTGAAAAAAATCACAAAATAGATTTGCGGCAATTGTATCCTCTCGTACAATTCTAGGGCTAAACACCTCAGACATAGCTCATTTTACTCAGCTTGGGTGTGGGCACAAAGTTACTATTGATTTTCTGGTATCTTTTTTCATTACCGTGAATTTTGAACTCAAAGTTGAGGTAACTTTTCACCAGTAACGACATCTTAACTCTTCCGTGATTTTTTTGGTAGAGCCGATTTTGTTTATACTTGGCAGGCAGGTCATACCGTCAATCTAGTTGGGTGACAAAAACAGAAAAACAATTTCGGGCCCACCATTGCCAAAAAACTGAATAGCTACGCGCCAAATGTATCTCACCCTACAATTCTTGGACTTAAAATCTTGGACATAGCTAATTCTACTCAGCTTGAATGTGGGCACAAAGTTACTATTCTTTGGCGGTCTTTTTTCATTACAGAGAAATTTGGCCTCAAAGATGGAGTAACTTTTCACCAGTAACGCCTTTTTAACTCTTCTGTGTTTTATTTTGCGAGGCCAATTTTGTACATACTTGGCATGCAGATCATACCATTACTAATCGGGGAAACAATTCCTGGCCCGCTGCTGTAATGGCAACAGCCAAAAAACTGATTTTTGAATACTTTCGCCCCAAATATATTACCTTCTACAAGTCTTGTAACAGCTGTGTTCAAATGATCAAGCTTTTTATTTTGGCTGAGTTGCACACCGACGAGAGATCACTGGTGCCCACATTGTTAAAATGTATAATTGTTATTCCAACGCAACTTGAATGAACTGTAAATCCTGCATTCAATCACAGTCACAGTCAGATAGAGGGTCACTGGATAATAAGGTCACTGGATTGCCATCGGGGTAGTTTGAATGTCCTGTACCATGAGGTCGAAATGCAGTTGGTTCAATGTATTTACCTAGTTTGGTTATCGAGATATGGTTTTTCGGAATATATAATGGACCATGTGCTTATGTATGTCATGTCATTGTTAAATTAACTGAACTTTGAAACGTCTTATACCACTTCTTGATTGTATGTGTGTCTGATATTGTGATGTGTATTTATGGATCATTGTCCATATTGCATCACAATGTTATCAGTTGTCATCATTTTATTGGATAACACCCACCTTGGTATGATAAACAATTGGTATTTGCTTCTAATTTATAAGTATAGAATGATATATGAGTGAATTACAATCATTCAAATGTTGAAACTCGAGACAGTCACGGTCTGATTTTATATCAAGATGGTGGGCGGACAATACCTAGCTACATAAATGCACATGGATACAGGAACAGTCGGTCAAGAATGTCTATGAGAACAAAAAGTTAAAACATGTGAAGTGGTGTAATAAACCGAATAAAGCTGATAAATTTGGGTGACATGTGTTATTAATGTTTTGAGCTAATGCTACACATTGTTTAATTCACCTGTGTACTAGTTTATATTATTGTATCAACATTTGATTTTTACCAATTGTGATTGGTCAATCGGTTCAGCAGCCATATATAATTGAAATTGAACAGGAAGTGGCTGTTTGACCACTTTCTGAGGGTATAGGCAGTCAGATTTTGTTATGGCACATAGTAAAACTCATGTGTATTAGATATCAGCAATAAAAGCTTTAGCGGTCACGTGACTTTTTCCGCCATGTTTTTTTTCCTCCAAAACGGCAAAAACTACTTGAAAATCTTCTACAGTACCACTAGGCAAAATTCTCTCAAATATGGTATTTAGCATCTGTACATGCAGCACATTCAGGTTTGAAAAATTTGTTATGATTGGTCACATTGTATGGCTAAATGGTCACATGAACTTTTTTCGCCATGTTTTACTCATAAAATCGCTTGAAAATCTTCTTCTTCAGAACCACCAAGCAAAATGCTTTTATATATGATATTTAGCTCCTATATATGAAGCACATTAGGTTTGAATTTTTTAAAAAAAAATTTATGAGTCACAAGGTTGGCCGCTATCTTCGATTATTAACAAAATGACCAAAAGTTTGGGCATTTGTTTCTCATTGGTGCTTCAACCAAACAACTGGTGATTTTGTATATAACATGAATGGCCACAGCTTGTTGTAAGAACAATGTTATAAATTTAATCAGTCACATGGTTTGGCTGCCATCTTGGATTTCGTGAAAACGTGAATTGTGCGATTACATGTGTTATTTTTGTCCGATTTGGCTAAAATTTAGTATGTGCATTCTACTTGTGAGATACAATCTTTCACCCGGATGACACACATTCTAATTAAATAATATTCTCATTATATGCATAGCCGTTATGAATCAAGCACTGTTGCAGATAGGAAGATGAAACCTTTAGACTGTTGATACACTGGACTGTGTTGTCAGCAGAATTTGAGATACATACATTCTATTTCCCCTGTGGCAGAATGGTATGTCCCAGACAGTGGCATGGTGATTGTAAAATACCTTGGAATGTGCTGAGCCCAGTGTTGTTGGAAATGAAAATAGATATGACATCATTGACCCGAGTTCTATTTTTACCAAACGCTTCAGCGTGGTATTAAGAATTTGTTTTCAGGGTTGGGTGATACCAAGGTGGAAAATGGTTGCACATATGGGGGTAATTCCTGGAATTGCAATAGAGAGGGTTCAGGCCAAAATAGAATATATAGTGTTTCCATGTTTCGTCTGATATTTCTGTGGTATTCTGCTGCTGTAACTAATGCAAGATTTGTTCCGAAATTCAGTGTATTGTGTGCACTCAAGGGTTATTCGTTTTTTGCTGAAAAGACCCCTATATTTTAATGGCAGATTCGAACTAGGTTCACTCCCACTGGGAAATATGCTTTGTCGCTTGAATGAGAGCTAATTAAACACATTTTCCAGACCGGCGAAAGAGTATGTAACAGCCAATTGTAACAGCCTATCACGTGATTTTACTCAGAATGTCAACATGGAAAGAGGCTATTCCAATTTACGCAGGAATAATTGGGAGTAGAATATGTGAAGGATTGTATAAACAGAGATGTGTATACTGAAAAGTAAAATCTATCCTTCTTTTGCATCGCTGAGCATTACTTTTTTAGTATACTTGTTTAAAAATGCTATATTTGCATGATTTGCGATGTTTTTTTTTTTATTAAAACGCCCCTAATGGTTGAATCCCGGGTTTGAAGGAGAATGTAACAGCACATCACGTGGTTCGTTTGAATACAATGGTGAAGGGTTGGCACGATAGGGCACCGTCCGATCTAGATAGAATGTTTCGAATCAGTCATACGTAGTTTAAATTAAGTTAAACGTTCCTCCACAGAATTGTGCATTGGCAAACATGCCGTCACAACTGCAGTACTCTACTGACGGAATGACTTTCGTCGACAGCGGTCGTTGATGAGCTGCACGCTACAACTTCGCTTGTGATGTTGCTTGTTAGCCGTGGATTGAATGAATCTTGATTTCCGGTAAAAATGTCGCTCATTTGACGTTGGTATCTTTATTTGGAACTGCGTAATGCCGCAACTTCGCCAGCAGAAACCTCCTGGTACTTTCATGTTGATGGTCTATGATAAAACTCATTCAACATACATCAAGTTCTCCCAATCGTAGTATTCCATGTGGTGTACAGCTAATATTGAGGATTTCAGTCACTTGGTTAATGACAACGGAAGAAGTGGGTGTGGGCAGCTACCCTTTCAAAAACTACAAAATACATGAGCAAAACTAAAACCAAAAAAATAAAATTACCATGAATTCTAGCTCTATATCTTATGGAAATTTTCTGAAAATTGCAACCCATTGCGAGTAGCCGTTTTGACAACACGGGAGAATAAAAATTGAAACATTTGAACATCCTGGCAAGCGCCGTGAACGCGAGCGTGACCTCCAAATTTAACCCGGTGTTCTAAATCCAGAGAAGTTTGCTGCGTTTTCCCCGCCTTGGAATGGACCGTACGAAACGGCAATAAAAACAAAAGTTAAACGGCAATTTTCGTATCGACTTACAACTTTCTGGCTTATCTATCACTCATAATTTGAAAAAAATATATATTTCAATAGACAAAAATCTATGTTTTGTGAGTGTGACATCAATTTAAAAAGTGCGACAAGCCCATTTTAAAAGTGGTACCTCCAACCCGGTACTTTGTTTACATGGACTCCATTTTCATGTACGAAGAGAATGTTTCACTCCTTCAATTTTATATACGGCAAAATACGTTTATTTTGTTTTTAACATGTCGAAAATGCAGCGTGAATGCAAATTAAAACGAATTGTACAAGTTAGAGCATTCACAGCTGTAGAATTGAGATGACTCATTGGTTATTTTGGCATAAAAATAGATCGATCAGGCACAGAGATTTTTAAAATTTTCCGGGCAGCTCCCAGTTATGTTTTCCATGCATACTTCTTTTCTAAGTTGCCAAAAAATAAGCTGTACATTATGCTATAATGTTATATCTTAGATTTGTTTATTCGTGTGAAAGCTTTTTGTTTCATAAGTATTATTATAGCGTAAAAATAAGTAAAGCGAATTGGTAGAACGCATAGCCGGTCGATGAGGGCGTTTTCAATGCAATTGTATAGGAATAAAAACGAAGGCAACATAAACGAAAGTAAAACTTGTTTATCTTTATTGACACTGACAGATGATTTAAAATGAAATTTGAATATGCCTGTTTCCATGGTAACAGATGGTCTATATATTGCCCTCTAATGACATAAGATAAACATTGATATAAAGTTCATTTGTTGAAAATTTGGTGAAAATTCAATAAACAAGGGGAAAGATATGGCAGTTTAAATTCAGCTCCAATTAAATAATTAGTGCTTATTCATCCAAAATGGTGCCGTTGTCTTTACTATTCAGTAGTGCTTTGTTGACATCCTTTGTCCAAAATTAGGAAATGCTGATTGAAGCTACAAAGTACCATATCTCGAGAACGGTTACCCTGATTTTCATCAAATAAGGTCATTGTATTGCTCTAGTAGAGATCTATCCAATGCCACCATGTAAACTACTCTATGATATGTGTATAATTTCCCCCTGAAATCCCTATTGATACAGTGTAACAATGTCGGCGCCGGTGATATCTTACCAGTGCGCAACGTAGCCAAAATAAAAGGCATGATCATTTGAACACTGCTATTACAAGACTGGTAGGAAGTAATAAATTTGGGACAAAAGTATTAAAAAAAACAGATTTTGGCTGTTGCCATGGTAGTGGTGGGTCAGGATTGTTTTTCCAATTAGTGATGGTACTACCTACCTGTCAAGTATGAACAAAATCAGCAAGCCCACAAAACATCACAGAAGAGTTAGTTAAAAAGCCATACCTGGTGAACAGTTACTCTAAATTTGGGGTCAACTTTCTCATTGATGAAAAAAGATATCAAAAATTCAAATAGTATCATTGTGCCCACTCAAGCCGAGTAGAGTGAGCTATGTCTGAGGTGTTGTATCCTAAATTTGTAGGAGATACATTTAGCTCGAAGCTATTCAAAAATCATTTTTTTTACTGTTGCTTCGGCAACGATGGACCAACATGCAGATTGTTCCTAATAACTAGGGTGAAGGTGTGACCCACTAGCCATGTTTGAGCGAAATCGGCCAAGCTAAAAAAATCACAGAAGAACTAATACGTGAAAACACTGAAAATCACACAAAAATGATTTGAGGGGCAATCCTAGTGGAGCGGATCGCCAATACCATGTGCATTAGCATATTGACCTTGAAAATACCGAAAACATTATTGCATGGGTGATATGCAAATTAGTTTTAGTCAAAATAAGTGACTGCCATTACTATTGTTCAAATTTCATTTCACTCGGCAAGTATATTCATGTACCCCAAGGGTAAAATATCGCACTTCTAAATATTGTTTATTTCTGCAATGTTTCGAAAACGCTACTCTTGAAAGGACTACTTTATTTGCATATGGGGTGTGGAAATGCCGATTTCATAGACGAATCAAAATAAACTGCAGTACATATGTAATAATGTGGTACTGTAAAGGGGTTAATTATTCACTGGGTTTTAATTTAGCTTATTTCGCTGACTGGAAAATGCGCTAAATTAAAACCCAGTGAATAAAAATTATGTAAAATTTTGCATAGAACACATTATCTAAATGATAAAACCGTGAATTTAAAACCAACTTAATATGCCTGAAATGGCAATTCAGCGAAATTTAAACCCAGTGAAAATTTGTAACTTTACAGTATACTTACAGTATAAATTCCAGTGAAAATGCCATTTACCTCATACTCCACTGAGACACAGCACAGGGAAAATCGGATTCACATGTAATGCTTGAAAACGTTTCAGCGAAAATAAATTAAGTGAAATTCTATGTGACTTCATAAGAGTTGTAAATGAACAAATTATGTGACGCCCGACCCTACCACTCCATACACAATGTAGACTATACCCCTAAAACATCCTTTCACTCACAGTTACTACCGTGTTTCACCAGTGTATTCTATTTGACTTCAGAAAAAATTGAAATAAACAAATTATATGACAACGCACTTAATTATAATTTCAGCCTCTAGTTCAGTACTGATTAAATAAACTACCTCGTCTCCATACCAACTTGAAGTTATCATTCATTGCCTACATCAGTGACTTCAACATACATGTTTCAATCCCAGGAATTTCACTTGCTATTAATTGCATGGGACTGCCAGTCTTTTATGATTTTCTATTGTCATGTCAATTTCTTGCGATTACTCTGAACATGAAGCTGTAACCACAGACCGTCTTGGTGCTGTAATTAAATCCTTGTATAAGCACCGGTTAGGCAGGCTTGAGCTATGCATGTGAAGCCAGCTGAGAGGTATATTCAATCCTATAGATTTCTCATTGTTTGGTAACTATTTGCTGCAAATGCAACAAAAATCAATATAAAAATATTACCCACACATCATTCTACAGGTTACTTGTAAAATGGTAAAGCTTGGATAAAAACTGGCTATTCGAGATAACCAATCATTGTTTGCATGGCCATAATTTAATTGTAGTATTTAAGTTGAAACATGTGTGAAAACATTTAGTCAGGAAAGTGACCAGACTTGATCCTGTAACATCATATGACGCTGATTCCTGACTCCAGTGAGCTGTACCCTATACTGAGGAACATATGCAGACATACTGTGCGGTAATCCCGGCTGATCAACGGGAACCACTGAAGCTCACTGCCCGAAATACTCCCATTGCAGTGCAGTTGTCGATATTCCCTGGACACAGAGCATGAGCTTAAATTGTAGTACAGCTGCTTTGACAGTGTGCCACATATGAAGGAAAAAAATAAAATAAAATAAATTTGTTGGCAACAAATTAAAGACATACCTACTGATAAAGAAAAATTACAAATTTGAAAATTATCTAAAAGTAATTTTGAATTATAAAATAAGATCAGCAATTACAAAATTAAGAATTTGCAAGCCATAACTTGCCAATTGAGAAAGGACGGTACAATAATATCCATCAAAATCAAAGAATATGCAAATTGTGCACTCATCGGAAGTGGGTGATGAAAAACACTGTGTTATTATGAACTGTTCAAACTCAGATATTAAATTTAATAGAGAAAACATTTTTTACAATATTAGCTTTTCAGAATTTGAAAAACTAAATCAAGAATGTAAATTCATTTATTTGTTAAGTGCTTTGGATACTCATCTTACAATACCTTTCGCCAAATATGTTATTTCTATTTTAAATGTAGTTAATAGTTGTATTTAGTGGCCATACTGCCGTATTGTACTATATCGTTGTTGTGTCAATAACTTATTATTATTATTATTATGAAGGAACGCATCATTGTACATTGCTGTTTACCATAGAATGGAGTGTTCCCTTCTGCCTCGATCAAGTCCCTGATTTTATTTGTTTACTGCATACCCCCACGCCCATTCCTTGCTTATTGTATACTTCCCTGCACTGCCTCAGTTGTAGTATTATACTTTCACCAAATGATCCCCACCCATGACAGCGGACGAGGTGAAGGGAGAAGCAAGCTGCCAGAGATGTCTATTATTAGACCTGTATTGAAGATAAGCTCCCAGCTCCTGAATACAAAGGCCCGTATTTTACGCCACAATATATGCATACTATCATATCAGAAAGATTGTTGCACAATGGAACATGCAACCAGTGCCATAATGAAGACAAAAGGAATTATCATATATGATTATGTAACCTCATTAATATGCAGAGGCACGTGGCTCATATATTCTGGAGACCATATCTTAATTACCAAACCAGGTAAAACATTGAACCAACTGCATTTCGACCTCAAACTACCCTAATGGCAATCCAGTGACTTCAATAATTAATGAATGGATGTCTGATAGCTTGGGCTCCGCTGATGCCGTTTGCGACTTTAATATTATTAGGACCACTAAGTTACTTTTCGTAACATATCTTGTGAGAATATAATCTTTTGGCAAATAATATGAGATTATGCCATGATTGGACAAATCCATTGGATTACATTACAGTTACATTCTCACAAGTCTAAAAAATGCCGGTGTTCACCATTATTTTGTTGTGCAAATATTAAATGATCTGCTGAATGGTCACCTCGCGTTCTCAATTCAAAAACACCGGTGTTTTGCGCCCTCAACGAATCATATCATGGAAAGGCCAATAAACAAATGGAAGGTCAGTCGACAAAATGGCGTTCCCTCTGGTAAATATTATTAATAATAATAATGAATTTATTGTATCCTTGGAAATAATTTCCATTGGTCGACAGCAATAAAATGTTAGTAATAAAGTACAATACATATAAAACTAATGTAAAAGTAAAATGTCAGTTATTGTTATTTATGATTTCAAATATTTTGTATAAGTATTCACCAACTTGTCTTATAAGTAATCCTCTATAATATATTTAAATATCTGGTCATCACTTTTCAATTCTTTTGAAACATTGATATTATTAAATAACGTTTGTCTTTCTGTTTGGTACCTAAGACATTCCATGAAGAAATGTTCTTCATGTTTGCATCCGTGCGTCAGTTCGGCGCAATTTCTCGGACACCCTTTGACCGATCTCGTTCAAACTTGGCATACAGACAATTTATGCTGACCTACATATGCACGCCGGTTTTCGTTATGATTCGATTAAATATGGCTGACTGGCAGCCATTTTGTCTTCAAATTTGCTAAATTCTGATATTTAAACGTGTCTTGAACTGTTTCTCGGAGCTGAACAGGATGATTTCAATCAAACTTTGTATGATGATCATGCATATTGGGTTATAGGTGCACGTCACTAGTTTTTTTCCGTTTTCATGCTGATTCCTCCATAAGATATGGCCTTATTCAGTTTGTACATAGGTATTATACTTCAAGATAACACAACACCATGTTTTTGATTAAATTTGTTGAAATGGCAGCCATTTTGTTTAATGTCTTAAAATCAGTCTGTGATATGTCCGGAACTGTTTCCCAGGGCTCAATAGGGCGATTTCAATCAAACTTTGTATGATGATCATGTATATTGGGTTACACGTGCACGTCATATTTTTTTCAAAACTTGGACTAAAATGGCCGACCGGCGGCCATTGTGTTTTTTCCTTTTTTGTGCTGATTCCTCTGAAAGATATGGCTTGATTCACTTGAAAGTTTGCACATAGGTAGTATACTGCAAGGTAGCACAACAAGATGTTTTGTGTTGCGACTTGATCAAATTTGTTGAAATGGTGGCCATTCTGTCAAAAAAACGTAAATATCATTCTGTAACATGTCCGGAACTGTTTCTTGGAGCTGAACAGGACGATATGGCCTGATTCAGTTCAAAGTTGAATAGGGCAATTTTCAATCAAACTTTGTATGATGATCTTACATATTAGGTTACAATGCAAGCCATATTTCTTTTGGAGATACTTGAACAACAATACCCGACTGGCTGCGTTTTTCTTTCATGCTATTTCCTCTGTAAGATATAGTTCAATTCAGTTCAAAGTTTCCACGTAGGTACTGAAAGTAACACAATATATAATCTGTGTTAGTGTTAAAAAACACTGATCTTTCATTTCTACATGTCACTTGCACTGAACATTTACATCGACTACTAATACTTAACGGGGACTATGCATTATCAATGCTTATCAATTTTGATCTGGGAACAATGCTTACAGATTCTGTCTTCTAAAGGTATTTTGGGTTGGGTATGTATACCCTTCTCAATTTATAATACATGACTGTTTATTCCGAAACGAGTCATTATGATTTTATGTTTCTGATTACATAAGAGCAAATATGGTTCAAAAGTGTATGAGTCTTTAAACTTTATATACGTTCTCAGTTCTCTATTATCATTTGTTACACTCAACTTCCAGAACTCTATATACCTTTGTTGGATGTTTTTTCCTATGTTTTTTATTTTACTGTGTGGTAATTTTTGAGGGAAATGCATTTGCTTTGTTCCTGTTTTTCCGTGTGTTTTCTACGCTCGAGATTTATCGAGATTTCGATCATTGAAATGGGGTGTTGATACCAATATCACCGCATAATGAAGTGTAAACATGTTGAATATTTCTTTATATTCAACACCAGCATAACCATGTGACTGATACTGTGGGTAAAATTCGGGTGTATTGCTTATGCATATTTATGAGGTTACAGGATCATATATAGCAATTTCTTATGTCAGTTACATCTTTTGTTTGTTGCCTTCATTATGGCACTGGTTGCATGTTCCGTTCTGCAACAGTGTTACAGATATGATAGTTATGCATATTAATGAGCTCACATGACCATATAAGGTCATCGGTTATTTCAATCAAATCACTTGTCAACACTGTCATAATAACACAGGATTCATCTCCCTAGCTGCAACAGTATTTGAGATATAACAGTTATGCATATTCATGAGGTTAGAAACCCCCACCCCATGGGTGTCCAGCCGCAGGACCTAGCCATGTTCCATTCAGTTGGAAATCGGACCAATCGGACCAATACAACACATGTAATTGCCCATTTCCTGTTTTCACAAAATCCAAGATGGCGGCCACACCACGTGAACGATCGAATTTGTATTATTACTCATATGAAGCTATGACCAGCCATGTCATATACATATTTATTTAGTTGATGGGCGGATGCATATTGGAGAAACAGATGCCTAAACTTTTGGTCAATTTTGCCTAAATTCCAAGATGGCGGCCAAACCATGTGACTGATCGAAAATATATTATTTTTCTCATATGCATCTATGACCAGACATGTTATATACAAAATCGGCAGTTAATTGGTTTAAGCACCAATGAGAAAGAAATGCGCAAACGTTTGGTCATTTTTGTTAAAAATACAAAATAGCAACCAAATTTCATGTCATTCGGTCTGGAACTTTATAAGAAGAAGTTTTTTGAAGGATTTAGCCTCGTTTTCAAAAAAAATAGCGGCAAAAGTCACGCGATCTTTAATGTTCTTCTACGTCATTAAGAATAGGCATGAGCTAAAGGTGCAACACTTCTAGGCCGCCACAAAATGGTCAGAATGGTGGCTTTCGGTTTTCACTAAATCAAGATGGAGACCAAATTTATGGACAAGTTTCATAGTGACCGGCCATGTTGTTCAAGAGAAGAATGAGAACAAATGCTGAGTCAGCATTTTTTTTAATGAAAATAACAGAAAAAGTCACGTGACCGATACAGTTTTTATTGGCTGTATGTATGGCATTTAAGCATTACTACAGTAACAAATTTGAAAGCCCTAACCCTCAGAAAGGAGATATTACCCCCTCCTCCTTTTGATGGATAAATGCTTTACTAATTTATGTACGCATACATGACAGGAATGAGCACTTCCCGTTTGCGTAACTACTTGCTGCTAAACCTCTTTCATGTCTTGCTTGTTCCATGTAGGTTGGCCATAACAATCGCATACAATGAGCATGGGTTATAATCATATGATACCTCTCATGTTACACCATCACACAAGTTTTTGTGAATTTATAACCTTGCATCAGAAATCATATTAATACTATTGGAGAATGATTTACATTAGTTTTTTTGTTGTTGTTCCAGTGAACATGTTGAGTCGTGTAGCAGTTGACAATTATGTAAATTTCAACAACCCTCAAGATCTGAAGTTCTGCTTGCAGCAAGATGGAATTCATCTTTTTGTTGGTGAAAATGGAAGTGGTAAGAGTAGCCTTGTTGAGTTGATTGAATATGCTTCCCTAGACTATTCACCAAGAAAAAGAATAAAAAATATTAATGTGTGTAATCGACAACGTAATGCATATATGCTTTGTGATTATGATGTCAGTCAAAAAGAGTGGAGAGAACTTTATGAACACTGTCAGCGAGTTGATACCCATGGTGATGTTGACGAAGATGATGGTAACGATGGCGACAATGCCAGTGACCATGAAGAGAGTAAAGATGGCAAAAGTGTTGGCAATGCCAACCAGAGCCATAAAAAAGATGGCATATCATATAATTTGTGTACAGGTTTTATTTATCAATCGTCAACTAACAAGTCCGGGAAATTTTCAATTCTGATAGCAGGAACAAATGTTGTTACTTATGTTGAAGTTCCCCAAAATGCTTCATTCATCGAATCACCAACTAGGGCAACTCAAGCACATCCATTGTTACCTGCTGTGCTACATAACAAGACCGCAACGGAAGTTACAAATGAGCCTCTGAGTACTTTATTAGGAGTGCCAGAAAACATTATAATTCGTGAAATGAAATGTATTACGAAATATGATGAAAGAGATGAAAACTATCCATATAACAGGTTGAATATGGTTGAAGAATGTATAACGCATGGAGTCCAGGTGGAAGGGAAAAACGAGTTTATACCGACTGTTGTGAAGTTCCTACAAGACAAAATACTATCCAGAGCATATGCAGATGGATCTGGAATGACAGCTCCTAATGTTGGAACCAGGACAGATTGTTTACGGGACATCCAACAGAAAATAAAAAGTGGAGCTATAAAACACGAGAAGCTGGGAAGATTATTAAAATATCTGGATTTAGAACATATTGACATCACTGATAGTTTTGCAGAATCTGCAAACAGTGATATAGAGTGTAATATCTCTACGTATTATAAGAATGAAGACAGTTTGAAGATGATTCAATTAACAGCAACAAGAGATACTAAAACAAATACTGTAAGTGTAAAAAATGAAGTAGATAGTGCTATGTGCGAAGATGGGACCACGGGAAAGACATTCAACATAAAGCAACTTCCATCTGGTGATGCATCAACTTATGAAGCTGCTGCAATGTTAGCACAAATCAATGTGCAAACCATTATTTTTGATGACCCTGACATGTGTATGCACCCAATTAGAATAAAGAAATTCGCAGAACTCCTGGCCATGGAAGTAGCAGGATCTAAAAAGTGCATAATAGCCATAACCCATTCACCTTGTATGGTTACTACAAGAAATTTCTCCAATGTCTTTATGTTCAAGCGTGACCCTCAGTCTGGGAGCTGCTCAGTCAAACGTGTACGTGAATACGCACCCAAAGAAATGCGATTTGTCGTAGACCCAAGAGTTCGAGAAATATTTTTTTCCTCATTTGTCCTATGGGTTGAAGGTCCAGATGACATCAGTGTTCTCGAATCCATGGGGATAGTATTAGAGGAAGCTTTGAAGAATTGCAATATAAGGCTTCATCACTTTGAGAGAGCTCTAGATTTGATAAAGCGAGCAACTATTCTACCTCTGGGTGGCAAGGGCAATATTAGCCGGGGAAGTCAGATGTGTGATGACTTGGGGATTGCTAAAGCAGTTGTATGTGACCGTGATGCTGTTATATCAAATGTAGGAGAAAAACTGACGAAAACTGCAGCAGCTTCGAGTCTGAATGACAAGGAGAAGAAGTCTCTAGAGCTAACTTGTACAACAGATAAAGATGTGATTGACTTTTTTGAGAAACATCATATATATTCATGGAGTGATGGTTCTATAGAAAATTTCATTGCTTTAGACCCAACTGTTCTAGGACACAAGGGGAAAAGGAGAAAGGGTCCTTTGAAAAAACGCATTGTAGAATACTCAGCTGATGAGCTGGATGGCATATTGAAGAATATTTTATTCAGCTCAATGGAAAACATTGAAGTAAACAGATTCATTATGTTCTTGTCAAATGAGGCGTCTAGAATATAAAAATATGTATATGGCAAAATGAAGCAAAGACATAAATCAGTCAGATGTGTTTAATTGAATAAAAACTAATAGATATACTGTTTATGAAACAATATATTCAAGATAATTAATTATCAAGACTACAAACTATTTAGAGAATATTTGGCAGTTCTTTATTATTGCATAGAATATGTATTTTAAATGTGTAATATCGAAGAGCGTGATAACATTTGCACAGTCAATATGGATAATATTCGGTTGAGCATTTTTTTAAATAAAAATAATTACAATTTTGGCTGCGAACATAGCAATTTCAAACTTTTTTAATTATTTTATATGAATAGTGCCTGGATGCAGATGCAAGTATTTTTTTTTTTTATTAAATGGTGTGGTTGAATTCCTTCTTTTTTTCCCAGATGTGTGTTGGATTGTTTTCATATAAAATAAAGGAAATCAAATAAATATAGTAGGCAATAGCTTATCACAAATAATTAGCCCAATAATTAAACAAGTCTTGTTTACACCCAACCTTATAACAACAACAACACTAACTACCAATATGTACTGTGTGGTCACGCTGCTCATTTATTAACCAATATTTTCTGTATATATGCACAGCTTCCACTAATGGGTGTTCACATGTCTGTAGCACATTCTCCTTCACAGTACTAACAACTTGTGTCTTATTTGTGATTGAAATGAAGCAGAATATATGTCGTAGCATGAAAGTTTGAGAAGATAATGTTCAGAAATTTACTCAAACAAGCTCATGAATAATTGGATGCCTAGTCGTCTAAATAGCAAGAAACTAGATCGAACTACATATGTATTTTGTTGCATTTTTTTGTCCGAAAGATTCTTGCACACAAATATGTTGTGAATATTACCTCAATTCTGAAGCGGCTATTATGCACTCCATTTTGAATTTTGTGATCCTCTTTTAATGTATTGAATCTTGACAGGAATAATATTATATGACTTTATTTATATCACGATGAACTGACAAGTCTGCATCCAGGCACTATTATACATAAATTAATTAAAAAGCTTTGTATTATTTCCTTGAAATTGTTATGTTTGCAGCCAATAATATTTGTATGTGACAATTTACTTTCATTTTATTTTCGAAACATTTCTGAACCTCTGAGTTTTGACATTTTTATCTGGCGAGTGGTGAAATAACTTGCGTTTGAGAATTTTTTCAATTCATTTCAATAAATTTATACTCGATAAGATTAGTGATTCACATTGCTGAAACACGGTTACTAAAAAGAGTAACCGTGGCCGGAAGTAACATTTACTGTGTATTTAGTTTTTTCAGCTAACAATGTATGTATGTTATTGAGTAATGTGTCAGTGAAATAAAATATTGCATACTTCAAATATAAGTGTTGTTATTTCGTGGGAGAGCGGGTGTGAGTGATGTATGGTAGATGTAATTGTGCATGGTGGGTGGCCTTCGGCTCTGGCATCATCAGTATTATGGTCATAACCACCATTGGGCAAATCGTGATATTACCCTCACATGTGCTATTACTATTTGATGTGTACATGCCTGCTGTGTGATCATCAAGGTGTGTCAGCAAAATCAGCCCCCCCCCAAAAAAATGCAGGGAATAGCGTTTCAGAGGGTCTTTTACGGGGGTACATGCCCTCAGATCCCCTGGTGAGGTCACGCCTCCGGCGGATGGTGAGCAGATCTACACCCCGACCTATGCAAAATTTCGTGACACGGCCTCTATAATTAATAAACAATATTTTGCATGATCATGTTACAATCATGAGTCTACTTTTATTTATACATGCCATTCCGATCGTTTTGCTGTCAAGCTTTAAGGAGTTATTTCACAAGCGAATATTCGCCCTGGTTTCTTGTGCAAGACAAAACAGAAAAAGCGACCTACTTTCGTCCAATCTCAATAATTAAGCTCAACGTATTAGAAACACAAGAGGAAACAATATGGAAAGCCACAGCTGTCCTTAGTGTATAGATGATCCACTATTCCCGTTATATGAAAAGAGTATACCATTATATCATGCCAACTTGCCTTTATACGACGCGAACATACCTTTCTTTATACAATGTGAACACACCTTTATATGATGTGAACATACCTTTATACGATGTGAACACACCTTTATATGATGTGAACACACCTTTATACGATGTGAGGATTCTGTGACCCACCTCCTGATTTTCCAGCAGTTATCGTAATTGGTGAGTTTTTATTATAAAAATATTCATAATTATAGCCTTCAAGCACACCAATCTATAACATATTTTAATTTCATATCACTGTGAGTATCTATAAATGCACAATAAGCACTGATTAAAGCCAAAAGGTTGTGGTTCTGGTACTTTTATTGTAAAATAACCACACATAATGTGTACTGTATCTTTACTACCTTATACTAAAATATATTTGGATATTTAGAGTATTAACAAAATTCCAACTTCCGGTCTGATTAGACTTAAAATACACCACGAATATTCACTTTTGAGATATGATTTATGGTATGTGATGGTTCTTGGATATTTCAGTTTCGTTGGCCGTACTTCGTTTAGTAATTCGGACTTCCAAGACAGCGTAAAAATGGAGGGATTTGCGATTTTGACACAAAAATGCCTGGGCTAAGTCATTTGCTGAGGGGCAGCCGCTTAGGTACATTTGTATGTGCACTGTAACTTGCAGCACATGAACCTAAAAGCGTTAGGTAATCAAACAAAAAATAATGTTGTACTAAAGTACGTTCTAGCATAAAAACGATTTGCTCCCTCGCTTATTTTGACACCCTCAAATAGACTGATTTCCATTCCCTCAAAAGTCAACGATGGTTTAGTTACCTATTTTACGCTACGACTCAAAACAGTTTTTCATGCTTCACATATTTATTTGCTTTCAAGTACCTTTTGGTGGTCGTCACTGTCGTCCCTGGAATCTAGCCAATAACGTTTTGGTCCATATTCACGTAGCTATCACCGAGCAAATTAAAAAAAAAACAAATTGCGAACGCCATTAGCTTAACAAAGTTTTGACCTTTGTTGCCATGTTTATTTCACGATTCACTTTCCAACGATACAGAGTGGTATAGATTTGAAGAGCCGTTCAGAATTTATAATAGTTAATACTCGTTGTGTCCCCAAACATTTTGACCACTCCTGTGCCAGTGACAAAAAACAATAAAAATGCGGTCGTTTTTTGGTCGGTAAAATACAGTGCGGTCAGAAATTAAGCGATCGATTAAAAAGTAGGAAGTTGGGCGAATAGAGTACTGTAGTTCAAGTGATGTAAGCATATTTCTAACTACATGTAGTACAATATTAATTCACTCACTGATTACTATAGCCAGAACGTTGTACGTGTCTTCCCTTTCAGGTTAGTTCTTCTGCCGATTTCTCGCAGCTAACAACATGATTTTTTTATTTGGGATTTCGAGAAACTTAACATGAATTGTTATGGCATTCATAACACAACACCTCGCCATGTTACAACTTTTGAGTTGTCAGTTAACAAGGCCTTTCATAGTAACATTTCTATGGGATTGACGTACGAGAATGAATGGTTTCAATTATCAGTGTTCACTTAGGACATCATTGACTGGCCTTCTAGAGGCGAAATGACGCCAGGCAAAGCGGAAGTTTGTCGTCTGCTTCACAGCCCGTTTTATACCAGATATTTGGGGCATTTCGCAGCACATACTCGTTGTTTTTATTGATAGAATTCATCCATAGATCTCAAATTTCATGTACAGAGTGACAAAAGCAACACCTCTGCTCCCCTTTAAACAAGAGGTAACACATTTCCAACCAAAACAGACTTCTGGTGTGTTTTTTTCATTTTTATTCAATATTGACAAGCAACACATTATTCTGTATTGTTGTATTTTGATACTTTATACCTGCATCCTAATATTCGACGGGTAAATGTAAGAAAAGGCTGTCTATTTACTGATTTGTCACCTTAGATGGAATAGACAAAAGGGAAAACAATAAAGACAAACACGTCTCATTGCTTCTATGACAATGGCAGTTTTATCGATTATTTTGTAAATTAAAAAGCAAATACCCATTGTTTATCATACCAAGGTGGGTGTTTTCCAATAAAATTATGACAATTTAACTGATAACATTGTCATACAATATGGACAATGATCCCTAAATATACACCACAATATCAGGCACACAAAATGCCATTGTTATACAAACAATGGGTTAATTTTTAACTAACTTAAACTATAAGTACACAAGCAGCTTGGTAGCTAAGACACACTTGTCGAGTGGTTGTTTGAAGCAATCATGGATTCTGTGACCCACCTCCTGATTTTCCAGCAGTTAGCGTAATTGGTGAGTTTTTATTATATATTCATAATTATAGCCTCCAAGCACACCAATCTATAACATATTTTAATTTCATATCACTGTGAGTATCTATAAATGCACAATAAGCACTGATTAAAGCCAAAAGGTTGTGGTTCTGGTACTTTTATTGTAAAATAACCACACCGAATGTGTACTGTATCTTTACTACCTTATACTAAAATATATTTGGATATTTAGAGTATTAACAAAATTCCAACTTCCGGTCTGATTAGACTTAAAATACACCACGAATATTCACTTTTGAGATATGATTTATGGTATGTGTTGGTTCTAGGATATTTCAGTTTCGTTGGCCTGTACTTCGTTTAGTAATTCGGACTTCCAAGACAGCGTAAAAATGGAGAGTTTTGCGATTTTTACACGGAAAATGCCTGGGCTAAATCATTTGCTGAGGGGCAGCCGCTTAAGTACATTTGTATGTGCACTGTAACTTGCAGCACATGAACCTAAAAGCATTAGGTAATCAAACAAAAAATAAAAATAGCCAATAACGTTTTGGTCCATATTCATGTAGCTATCACCGAGGAAATTCAAAAAAACAAATTGCAAACGCCATTAGCTTAACAAAGTTTTGACCTTTGTTGCCATGTTTATTTCACGATTCACTTTCCAAATCTTAATTTTCCGGTCTCTAATAAATCTAACCGCTGGGCTGAATTAATGATATAACCAAAAATTCATAGCAGATTGGGTGAAAATCTGTCGTTTTTGACTTCAACCTTTTTTTCACTTGGAAACGCAAGGACGATAAGACTAGATTTTCAAGGACGCAGGTCATTTCAATCGAACATTTTTTTTTTCAAGTTTATTGTTAGCCAGGAATATAATCCACTGTTTTGGTTAATATAGAAAATGTTCTATTCAAGGATTTTGATGTGCTCTACTCGAAATGAACTTGGTGTTCAGCGCGTCTTACATTGTAGCAATGTTCATGTCACTGCACGTAAAGACACTTGAATGTTTTAAGGATAGCGGGAATAGAATCATATAGATGGAAATACCATTTACATCACTCATAAAGATTGAATTTTCGATTACTGGCCGGGATAGCTGTATTTAGTGTTCAGTTTGATGCAATCTGTCCACACTCGCCATTCTCAATTTCTATGTGATCACTGCTGTGGATGGCGATGGACGGCAGATTGTGATAGGCAACTGACTTTTAGCTTTAGTATTTTACTATTCTGACGTTTTCCTGGTCGCATTTTGTATATACCAGTTAGGCACTGACAAGTAAATAAATAAATGGTCGGGGACATAGTCAACATGGGACTCAGAATCACATGCATATAATTACATTACTCATATACTTTGTATCATGCATGTTAATGTATTAATATTTAAATACAGATCATTCTATAATTAATAAACAATATTTTGCATGATCATGTTACAATCATGAGTCTACGTTTATTTATACATGCCATTCCCAGATTAACACCGGTTGTTAATGACACAACATTACATTCTCAATTCTGATGAAAAAGCAAGTTTCTGTCACTCGCCCCAAAAACCACTCATCGCGATAGCCACTCATCGTGTAGCTAATAGTTATATAATAAAATGTGTATATTTTCAGATTTATTGGCGATCCGCTCTGCTAGGGTTGCTCTTAAAATCACTTTTGTGTGTCTGTCTGTGTGTGTGCGATTTCCAGTGTCTTCTGTATTAATTTTTCTGTGATTTTTTTTGCTTGGGCGATTTCTCTCAAACTTGGCAGGCAGGTCATACCGTCAATCTAGTTGGGTGACAAAAACAGAAAAACAATTTCGGGCCCACCATTGCCAAAAAACTGAATAGCTACGCGCCAAATGTATCTCACCCTACAATTCTTGGACTTAAAATCTTGGACATAGCTAATTCTACTCAGCTTGAATGTGGGCACAAAGTTACTATTTTGTTGGGGTCTTTTTTCATTACAGAGAAATTTTGCCTCAAAGATGGAGTAACTTTTCACCAGTAACGGCTTTTTAACTCTTCTGTGTTTTATTTTGCGAGGCCGATATTGTACATACTTGGCAGGCAGATCATACCATTACTAATCGGGGAAACAATTCCTGGCCCGCTGCTGCAATGGCAACAGCCAAAAAACTGATTTTTGAATACTTTCGCTCCAAATATATTACCTTCTACAAGTCTTGTAACAGCTGTGTTCAAATGGTCAAGCTTTTTATTTTGGCTGAGTTGCACACCGACGAGAGATCACTGGTGCCCACATTGTTAAAATGTATGATTGTTATTCCAACGCAACTTGAATAAACTGTAAATCCTGCATTCAATCACAGTCACAGTCAGATAGAGGGTCACTGGATAATAAGGTCACTGGATTGCCATCGGGGTAGTTTGAATGTCCTGTACCATGAGGTCGAAATGCAGTTGGTTCAATGTATTTACCTAGTTTGGTTATCGAGATATGGTTTTTCGGAATATATAATGGACCATGTGCTTATGTATGTCATGTCATTGTTAAATTAACTGAACTTTGAAACGTCTTATACCACTTCTTGATTGTATGTGTGTCTGATATTGTGATGTGTATTTATGGATCATTGTCCATATTGCATCACAATGTTATCAGTTAAATGTACATTGTCATCATTTTATTGGATACCACCCACCTGGGTATGATAAACAATTGGTATTTGCTTTTAATTTATAAGTATAGAATGATGTTGAAACTCGAGACAGTCACGGTCTGATTTTATATCAAGATGGTGGGCGGACAATACCTAGCTACATAAATGCACATGGATACAGGAACAGTCGGTCAAGAATGTCTATGAGAACACAAAGTTAAAACATGTGAAGTGGTGTAATAAATCGAATAAAGCTGATAAATTTGGGTGACATGTGTTATTAATTTTTTGAGCTAATGCTACACATTGTTTAATTCACCTGTGTACTAATTATTGTATCAACATTTGATTTTTACCAATTGTGATTGGTCAATCGATTCAGCAGCCATATAGAATTGAAATTGGACAGGAAGTGGCTATTTGACCACTTTCTGAGGGTATATGCAGTCAGATTTTTTTATCGCATATAGTACAACTCATGTGTATTAGATATCAGCATTAAAAGCTTTAGCGGTCACGTGATTTTTTCTGCCATGTTTTTTTTTCGAAAAAAAAAATCTTCTACAGTACCACTAGACAAAATGCTCTCAAATATGGTATTTAGCATCTATATATGCAGCACATTCAAGTTTGAAAAATTTGCTATGATTGGTCACATTGTATGGCTAAACGGTCACATGAACTTTTTTCACCATGTTTTTACTCATAAAATCGCTTGAAAATTTTCTTCTTCAGAACCACCAAGCAAAATGCTTTTATATATGATATTTAGCTTCTATATATGAAGTACATTTGATTTTTTTATGATTGGTCACATGGTTTGTTTTTACTTAAGCAACAATTATGTGTCCATCTTTTAATCATCTTCGCCAGCCAAGGACCATTTATTCGGCCGAAGCCAGGCTGGTTCATCTTGAATTTTCAAGGTGAATATTCCTGCGAAGCACTCCACTATCACCTTGAAGTATTTCATTAGAACTATGTGTATGTGAAAATGCCCTCACAGTTTAGAATCAGTTTAACAACAGCCTATCATATAACTTCTTTCTTCAACGCGCTTGGCCAAGCTATCAAAATCTTCGAGGCGGTACTAAGTCACCGCTCCACGTTGCTATTTAAGACGCGCACCACTCTAGCATGCATTTCTATGGAGCTGCTGTGCACTGATCAAAAAGCCGGTGAAAATAGCTAAAATCGAGAAAACAGCACAAACTTAACTTTGAAGAAATCCAGCCAAATTTAAATATGTTGCATATGTAGGGGATGACAACAACCATCCCAAAATACCGTTTTCTGAGAATTTATTGGCCTTTCTTTCACCATGATGGTTTCCAGGCGGTGAAAATGCCTGACCCGAAAATAATTGGCTTGGATGTCGAGGCGATACAGCGACAATAATCATACATCATGCAACTCACTGATATTCAGACCAAAGCTATTCAAGCTTTACTTAATAATAGTGGTAATAGTGTTGTTACCACTGTTGACTAGAACTAGGAAGACTAGGAAGAGTAGGTGTTATACCCCAAAGCTCGTGATATCACTGCAACACATATCGGCAGTAATGAAACCGAAAACATCAGAAATGCAGAGCTCCGAGCGCTTTCTGGCAGTCTTTGTAACAAAGCTTTCTACCCCCCCCCCCCCACTCAGGATCCATAGGGGGCCGCTTGCGCGTTCCCATTTTCTCGGGAAAGGGGGTACTTTTTGACGATCTGTCTCGGGAACATTTTCCCGAGAAAATCGTAGAAAACGGGGTATTTTTTGCTTGTTTTCCCGAGATTCTCAAAATAGGGGGTGTATTTCAAAACACTTCCCGAGATATACAAAAAAGGGGGGTTTATTGGGGGGTGTCTAGAATGAAAAGTTCCCTAGAAAGGAGTTCTAGACTGAAAAGGGGGTGAAATTCATTGGAAAAGCCCAGTAAAGGGGGGGGGGGTTAAATTTTCTTCTTTTCCCTAGATAGGGGGGGGTCAAAAAAATGAGGGAACAAGCATAGGCCCCCCCTAAATATAGGGAGTTGGGGGGGGGTTTCTATTGGTCGGTAAACTTTCTATCGCGCAACCACGTGACATACACGGTTATGTCAACTGCCGCATCTAATGCACGTTTACGGCCAGGGCCAATCAGATACCGCCAAGATGGCGACGCTGTTGACTCGCTGGCTAGTCATTTGTCAATTTCGCAAACTTTGTAGGTGTACGTACGGGCCCGTTCTTTTTTTAATCTACATGGCCGAACCTGGCATGAACCTTACCTTATGTAAGTGTGTGTTGTACATTGTCGGATGTGACGAGTCTAGTAAAGACATATTGTTAACCGCGTTTCGCAGTATAGCGGGTAACTATTGTCTGTTCAAGATGGCAAACAGACGGGCATGGTATGTGGGGTCATGTGACAAGGGGTATTTAAGTGGAGGACAGAAGGTTGAATGTCAATCTAGGCCAGTCTCGCTACAGTGAAGTTTTCAACTTGTTGTTTTGTAAGTTTGTTGTATAATACAGGGCGACACCCGCCACCTTCTCCTGGGCACGATCGACAGTGCGATGGGTACAGGTTTCCAGGTATTTTTTCCTCAAAGGGTTTTTTATTCCTGGTTTTTCCTGGGCGGTCGGCGTGCCAGAAACGGGGGTTACTAATTTGTCGATGTTTTTTGTCAGTTATTTTAAATGTTTCTTTAACCGAGTAATGTTGATTTCGAGCATCAATAGTCGATCTTTTTTGCAGTTCATGTAAGTTATTTTTTCTCTCATTTAGTTTATTTCAATTTGAACACTACACGCAATGTAATGGCAGCCGTTTTTAGTCGGCTTTATTAGTATGTTTTGTTAAATAAATGGTTCGCCGAACCGACTGCACATACGTGGCCGAACCTGGCATGAACCTTACCTTATGTAAGTGTGTGTTGTACGTTGTCGGATGTGACGAGTCTAGTAAAGACTGGTATTACCGCACGGTGTTGTAGAGGGAGGAATGTCCGAACGGAACAACACCGTGCAGGCGGACGATGATCAAATAGAGAAAACATTTTTTACAATATTAGCTTTCCAGAATTTGAGAAACTAAATCAAGAATGTAAATTCATTTATTTGTTAAGTGCTTTGGATACTCATCTTATAATACCTTTCGCCAAATAGGTTAATTCTATTTTAAATGTAGTTAATAGTTGTATTTAGTGGCCATACTGCCGTATTGTACTATATCGTTGTTGAGTCAATAAATTATTATTATTATTATGAAGGAACGCATCATTGTACATTGCTGTTTACCATAGAATGGAGTGTTCTCTTCTGCATCGATCAAGTCCCTGATTTTATTTGTTTACTGTATATCCCCACGCCCATTCCTTGTATTTGTATTTGTTACCGATATATTTCAGTTGTAGTAATATACATCACCAAATGATCCCCACCCATGACAGCGGACGAGGTGAAGGGAGAAGCAAGCTGCCAGAGATGTCTATTATTAGACCTGTATTGAAGATAAACTCCCAGCTCCTGAATACAAAGGCCCGTATTTTACGCCACAATATATGCATACTATCATATCAGAAAGATTGTTGCAGAATGGAACATGCAACCAGTGCCATAATGAAGACAAAAGGTATTATCATATATGTTTATGTAACCTCATTAATATGCAGAGGCACGTGGCTCATATATTCTGGAGACCATATCTTAAACCAGGTAAAACATTGAACCAACTGCATTTCGACCTCAAACTACCCGAAATAGCAATCCTGTGACTTCAATAATTAAAGAATAGATGTCTGATAGCCTAGGCTCCACTGATGCCGTTTGCGGCTTTAATATTATTAGGACCACTAAGTTACTTTTCGTAACATATCTTGTGAGAATATAATCTTTTGGCAAATAATATGAGATTATGCCATGATTGGACAAATCCATTGGATTACATTACAGTTACATTCTCACAAGTCTAAAAAATGCCGGTGTTCACCATTATTTTGTTGTGCAAATATTAAATGATCTGCTGAATGATCAGCTCGCGTTCTCACTTCAAAAACACCGATGTTTTGCGCCCTCAACGAATCATATCATGGAAAGGCCAATAAACAAATGGAAGGTCAGTCAGTCTGGTAAATATTATTAATAATAATAATGAATTTATTGTATTCTTGGAAATAATTTCCATTGATTTAAAATGTTAGTAATAAAGTACAATACATATAAAACTAATGTAAAAGTAAAATGTCAGTTATTGTTATTTATGATTTCAAATATTTTGTATAAGTATTCACCAACTTGTCTTATAAGTACTCCTCTCTTGAACTCATAATATATTTAAATATCTGGTCACCACTTTTCAATTCTTCTGGAATTCACCAACTAGTCTTATTAGTACGTTTTCTCTTGGCACAGTTATCTGCTCATCTTTTTTATCATTCTCATTATGTTTTCTGTCTTTAATAGGACCCTGTAGTTCTGCTTCTTTTTTATTATCATTTAACTGCTGGTGTACAAGTTTACCTCATCCCTAAGTGCATTTGTCTCTGTCATTTTTTAAAGTTTTTACACTCTCTGAGACACTATGATTGCTTGTTGTGCTGTTGGTTATTTTCTTTTCCAGATCTTGTATAGTTGATTGTAATGCAGTGTTTACTGTTTTTTCTGTTCTTGTATAGTTTCCTATAATAATTGTTTCTCTGCCTTTAGTTTGTTTATATTTGAGGTCAATTGATCACTGCATTGGCTATGCTTATTCTTAGATTCCAGAAGTAATCTTACAGCATTGTCTTGACCCTCTCTAACTTGAGCCAGTGCCTGTTTTAAGTTATTGATTTCTTCATTCTTTAATTCTATTTGTTTAGAAGCATCATCTTGAATTGCCTGTATTTGTGATAATTCTTTCTTTATGTTGTCTATTTCATCATCTTTTGTTTTCTTTGTATGGTTTATTTTTTGATTGAACATCCTTCATTTGAGAGATTTCTTTTTTTAACATGTTAATTTCATCTATGAAACATGTAGTTTTATGCATGACACTTGCTTGAAGACCAATTACAGTGCCTTCTAATTATTCTACCCTACTGTTTAATCGCTTGTTATCATTTGCAATGGGTGTCATAGAATGGCCTGGGATTGATCTTTTCCTGACATCAACTTTTCGTTTTCTATAATTCTTCTTTTTTGTCATTTTCATTGGTGTTATAGTCTCACAGTCAGATATTACTTCCTCATCTGCATATTGTTCATCATAAATATCCCCTCCCATATTTTCCTCTCTACATGTGATTTTTGATTCACCCATATTATTGCTAGCCACACAATGTGTGTCCTCTTCCTTGTTTCTATTTAACATTAATTCTCTCTGTTTAAGAAAATCTGGCATCCACATCTGTAGATGATTGGAATTGCCTTGGATGAGGAATTTCCCTGAGTTGTATACACTAAGTGTCACATAGTGTACAAGTTCATTGCCCTGATTGTATTTCAGTGAGTAGCATTTCCCGCCTTGGATATCAGATTCCAGCATGGTATATTTACTGTGCTCATAAAATGAATGCAAAGTTGAAATCCACTTATCTTTGTGTTTGGTCATAAATTGTAGATCACATCTTTTTTAGTGAGACTTTGTCATTGAAGATCACTTCTACAATGTACTCACCGACCTCCACTTTATAGTCTTGTTCATCTATCTGTTGTCTTGATTCTGCAATCTCTGCTTTCTCTCTGTTCTTCATAATTTGCTTGGTATATGTTTCAACAACCCATCCCCTTCTTCACTTTCTGACATGTCATATACATAGCTATCATCCACATGCTTTGTAGTTCGTCTTCCATATCTAGTTGTTGTGTGTCGCTCTAGTCCACAGTCTGCCATGATGTAAGCTGATCCCTATTAATGGTGGGGGACTGTAGAAAACTTTGATAAATTTCCACTTGACTTCTGTCATCCAGGCTGAATTATATATCCAGCCAACTTGTCTTATTAGTACGTCTTCTCTTGAACTCATAATATATTTAAATATCTGGTCATCACTTTTCAATTCTTCTGAAACATTGATATTATTAAATAACGTTTGTCTTTCTGTTTGGTACCTAAGACATTCCATGAAGAAATGTTCTTCATGTTTGCATCCGTGCGTCAGTCCGGAGCAATTTCTCGGACACCCTTTGACCGATCTCGTTCAAACTTGGCATACAGACAATTTATGCTGACCTACATATGCACGCCGGTTTTCGTTATGATTCGATTAAATATGGCTTTGCCGTGGTGTCTACAGTGCGAAATATCGTAACCCCCATCTCTTACCAACAACATAGTTGCGTTGGTGCGTGGTGAGGGCCGCGTGTAGTGCTGTAACTCTGCAAGGGCGGGCGATACCGACTGAGAGAACTGTAGCAAGTATGTTTTGTGTACCTAATAAACTATGGTTTCACGTAATTCATGTGTAGTGTCGTATGTGTAAGACTGGCCGGTGTGCATTATTGCTGCTTATATGTGCACATAGTAATATTGAATTCTACTGGAGCCCATCAGTCTAAATTATACTTGTGTTACACAAATTGTGTAATTTTATATTGGTTAAGAACCCGCACACGAGGTAGTAAACGTATTGCATACTATTGGGTATTTTGGCTTATATTTGACCCAGTGACCTCGTGATATCGTACGACTGAATATACGGTACGCTATACTGTTAATTACTGTGGGCACGATATCACTATATGCATTTTAAACCGGTTACGCTTACACATATCTTGGTTACTTTAATTAATTAATTATCTATCACGTTTAGATTTTCCCTGTGCTAATATTCGTTCGAAGTAAAGTCTAAAAATGGCTAAAGTACCTGTTACTGGCAAACATAAAAATCTGGCAGTTGCCGATTTACAAATTCAAGGGGGACAAATTGGTTTAACTGGGGAGAAGTTAGAGGATTGGGTGGCGGCCCAATATACCTTGATACTTGAAGAAGAAAGAGCTGAACGAGCGGCAAAGAGAGAATATGAGAGAGCAAGACTTGAAAAAGAAAGATTTGAACAAGCAGCTAAAATGGAGCTAGAAAAAGCTAAAGCTGAAAGGGAAGGAATAGAACAAACTTCTAAAGCTGAGAAAGAAAGGTTAGAACAGGTGGTCAAGCTCGAGAGGGAAAAGGCTGCCCAGGCAGTTAAACTAGAGCAAGAAAAGGTTAAATTCGAGAGGGAAAAAGCTGCATAAGCTATAAAACTCGAGCAAGAAAGGGCTAAACTTGAGAAAGAAAGGCTAGAGCAAGTAGCTGAAATTGAACTTGCAAAATTAAAAGCTGAAAGAGAGGCTGCCACAGAATTAGCTCAGCTCGACTTTAAGACTAAACTTGAATTGCAAAATAATACAATTTCGTCTCCCTTTGCTACAAAAATTCAGTCCCCTCCTAATTTTAAAGATAGTGATGACATGGACATGTATATAAATCGGTTTGAAATTTTTACTCAGAACTGTGGGTGGAAGCAAGACATTTGGGGTGTGGCATTTAGTGGTCAATTAACAGGGAAGGCATTGGCTGTTTATGATGCACTGTCCGTAGATGAGACTCGTGACTGGGACGTGGTCAAGCGCGTTATGCTGAAGGCGTATGGGTTGACAGAGGAGGGATATCGTATCAAGTTTCGTCAGGCACGTCCGACAAAATTTGAGACCGCAATGCAATTTATGGTTCGACTTGAGCACTACTTGACACAGTGGGTTAATATGGCAGGTGTTGTGAATACTGTGGAAGCGCTGAAAGACTTGTTCTTGCGTGGACAATATTATAGCACATGTAGCCCTGAAATGTTAGTGTTCTTGAGGGAACACCAGTGTCGAGACTCAAGTGAAGTTGCAAAATTTGCTGACCTCAGGAATGAGGCACGATACTATACTCAAAATAATAGTAAATCTGCAGCTGAACCCAAGTTTAACAAGACAGCTAACACCACCCAGAAATCACAAACACCACCAGTTACAAGCAAAACAGAGAAAGGGTACACACCAGTTAGGTGCCACAGATGTTCACGTGTTGGGCATAAGCGGAAAGACTGTCATGCCAAATTTGGGCAAGATGGCAAATTATTAACAGCCGCTTGTGGAGTTGAGGTAGAAAATTTGACTCCCTCTCTCGATTCCCTGACCACTGCCACATCAACGTGCATCATTATACCACATGCAACGACCACCAACACACATTCAACATGTCAACCTGTTGACACATTTGTCACATGTTCAGAGGTAATAGAACGCAATCTCGATAAACAGGTTGCGGGACTAAAATTGCCCACTGCCGAGGGCATGGTCAATGGACAGAAAATGACAGTACTTAGGGATACAGGGTGTTCTGGGATTGTTATTCGAAAGAACCTGATACGTCCCTCACAGTTCACTGGTAGACATCGTACTTGTGTACTAGCTGATGGTACATGGAAGCGAGTCCCTGAAGCCGAGCTGGAGGTCCACACTCCGTATTACACTGGAATTGTCAAAGCTGCATGCATGACCAGACCCCTCTTTGATATGCTCATAGGTAATGTTCTGGGAGAAATGGGCGTTCTCACTTCATGTGAGCGGCATTGTGGTACTTATAGTGGAGGTGAAATTCCTTGTGACGTGAATGTCACTAAATCAAAGCATTCAGGTGAAATTCCTAATGACACAGGTATGAGTGTCAAAACACAAAGACCCCGAGGGGCCAGTCAGGTGGACCAAATTGTGGCCACCCCTGAGACTGTTTCTGTGGGTGCAATTCCCGGTCATACAGTTGGTGTGATGAATAGGATTGAGGGTGATTCCCTAACCCCTGTCCAATATGGCACCAATTATGTAGGTGCAAGTCCTGGCCATGCTCTTGACATGGTGAACACGGGTGGCAATCCTGAGGGACAGGTGGCAGAGGGTAAGCTAGAAGACCCCTCGACCACTGTCCAAAATGGTGCCAATGACCAGTCTAGTGGGCTGGATATACTTGAGGTTACACAAGGTGTTGAGACAAGAGCACAGTCTCGGACCAAAAAGCATACGCAAAAGTTGGTGGTACCAGAGTTCAAGACTCATGACCTTGTGGTGACCCCCGACAGTTTGCGTGAATTACAACAAAATGACTCTAGTTTAAAGCGATTATTTAGGTATGCAGCTGAGAAAACAGAGGTAGCGACTGGAAAATCAAATATAACTAGTTTTCATGTTAAAAGGGGTCTATTGTACCGAAAATTTTGATCACCTCATTTTGATTTCGGGCGCATTATCAGTCAGTTGCTAGTTCCTTCTACATTTCGATCTGATGTCATGAGATTAGGCCATGAGTCCATCTTGGGGGACATTTGGGCGTACAGAAGACACAAGATAAAATATATCCCCAATTTTACTGGCCAGCGATGCATGATGACATTAAACGGTATTGTCGGTCATGTGACTCCTGCCAGCGTACTGTACCCAAAGGTCGAGTCGGAAAGGTTCCACTTAGTGCTATGCCCTTGATTGATATTCCATTCAAACGGGTTGCCATGGACTTGGTGGGGCCAATCCAACCAATTACTACTAGTGGGTGCCAATATATACTTACAGTGGTTGATTATGCAACCCGTTATCCTGAAGCTACATCTCTAAAAAGGTTCTCTACTGAAGTAGTAGCAGAAGCACTGGTTACTATTTATAGTCGTGTTGGTATACCTGAACAGGTTCTCACTGACCAAGGTCGCCAGTTTGTTGGTGATGTTATGCAAGAGGTTAGTAGACTCCTGTCAATTAAACGGCTCATCACGACTCCATATCACCCACAAACAAATGGCCTATGTGAACGTTTTAATGGCGTTCTTAAGTCCATGCTCAAACGCATGTGTAGAGAGCGACCAAAGGACTGGGACCATTACATAGCACCACTATTGTTTGCATACAGAGAAGCTCTGCAAGCCAGTTGGGGTTCTCCCCAGTCGTACTGTTGTACGGGAGAACAGTAAGGGGTCCAATGACCATCTTGCGGGAGCTATGGACAAAAGAGATCACCAACCCAAAAATTAAGGGTACATATGAATACGTCATTGACCTACGAAATCGATTGGAGGACACTTGTAAAGTGGCGCAGACAGAACTAAGCAAGTCCAGTGATCGGTATAGGGTCCATTTTGACAAACGTACAAAGCCCCGATCTTTCAACACAGGCGAGATGGTACTGTTATTGCTTCCTACAGCTCATGATAAGCTGCGGATGTAATGGCAAGGACCCTACCGTGTTAAAGAACGAATCGGACGGAATGATTATCGTATAGAAAAGGATGGTATAGATAAACTGTACCATGCCAATCTGTTGAAGAAGTACGAGGTAAGAGACTCGACGGATGATAATGCAAACACGAACATACACACTAATTCTTCAACTGTGCCAAAGGACACTCCTATGTGCGTGTCTACTGGCCTGATTGAAGTCCCATCTAACGACCATGGCGTAGAAGGTCCAGAGCACATTAATGGGGACTTGATAGAATTAGTCCCCCTGCACGGTAAAGAAAACATTCAGGATGTGCATTTGGGCCCTGAACTTAGCGATTCCCAGATTAAAGAGGTACAAGGGATATTGAGAGAATATACTGCTACACTTACAGACATACCAGGAAAGTCGAACATCGGTTGCCATGACATACAACTGACCTCAAATGACCCTATACGTTCTAAACCATACAGTACCGCTTTTGCAACACGTAACGCTGTGATTAAAGAAGTACGCGATATGAAAAAACTGGGAATCATTGAACGGTCCGATTCACCTTATTGCTCACCCATTGTGCTTATTAAGAAGCCTGATGGAAGTCTTCGGTTTTGTACAGACTTCCGAAAGCTCAATAAGATCACAATATTCGATGCTGAGCCAATGTCTAATCCAGAGGAATTATTTGCACAATTGGCTGATGGTAATTACCTGACCAAACTTGATCTTACTAAAGGGTTCTGGCAAATACCTTTGGCTCCTGAGGCGAAAGCCAAAACTGCTTTTCTTACCCCACTGGGCCCCACTGGTCTTGTAAATAGTCCCAGTACATTCAATCGCACTATGCGAACAGTCCTGATGGGTACTGAAGGAGAGGTTGTTAGTTTAGTGGATGACATTTTGATATATAGCAAGACTTGGCAATCCCATCTGAAGAGATTCGAGGATGTATTGAATCGCCTCCAGAAGGCGGCTTAATGGCTAAACCATCAAAATGCTATATTGGTTTCACTCAGCTTGAATTTCTTGGCCATGTGGTGGGGCGAGGCCAATTGAGTCTAGTCCCAGGAAAGGTTCGTGCATTGCAGAATGCTCCGCGACCCCTGACAGTAACTAACGTTATGTCATTTGTGGGGCTAGCGGGTTATTATCGCAAATTTGTCCCAAACTTTGCTGCCATTGCTGCACCTCTACACGAACTTACAAAGAAGGGTAAACCCAGGAAAGTTGAATGGGAGCCTTGCCATCAGCTGGCATTTGAACAGCTCAAAAATATTTTGAGTAATGCCCCTGTATTGAGAATTCCCGATTTTGAGCGAACTTTCGTTCTATGGACAGACGCTTCGGAAACGGGCCTTGGAGCGGTCTTGTTGCAATATTATGACGATGTTGCATTTCCAGTGGCATATGCTAGCCGGAAGGTGAGCCATGCAGAGTCGCATTATGCAGTGATTGAAAAGGAATGCCTGGCCATAGTTTGGGGAATAAAAAAGTTTCAGCCATATCTATACCTCTGTGAATTTTGGATTGAAACCGACCACAAACCTCTAGTCTATATGAAAACCGCTAAATTTTCTAATAGTCGAATTATGCAATGGGCCATATATCTTCAATCATTTTCCTATCGAATAATTAGTATAAAGGGTAATCATAATCTAGGGGCAGATTATTTAAGCAGAAATCCTGAGGTTTTAGTACAATGACCAATATGGTGTTGAATGTAATATTGTAAAGAATGGTTGTTTTATGTAGTTTCCCAGATTCGTGACTTCAATGAATTGTATTGTTGACGTAACCATAATACCATCTTTAATTGCATGGTTACATCTTAGCATGGGGGTATGTCACGAGGTGTTTGAATCATATCAGAAACTGTATTATTAAAAGGACATGGTTGTTATTATGTAATTTTGTATTTATTAATTTATTGTAATAGTACAAATTGATAACAGCCCAGAGGTAGGTTTTGTAGCCCAGTAGGTAGCCGCATTGTCACTACACGTACAGAAAGTACCTATTATGTGACCTCGAGGTCGCACTTGGACACTGCTGGACGAGTATCCGTGTGATGAATGAACAGGTGTCACGGACCAATTAGCGATTGACACAATTAGCCATTCTAACGAGACTAAAACAAAAGATTTTACAAGTTATCGTGGGGGAAATAACGTTGCTAAGTATTATCATGGAGCTAAAAAACGAAGGAGAGTGAACTCCCTTTGATGCTATTGTTACCATGACTTCTGCCGACTATTCAATTAGTCATGATCGGACGTTCTCGGATGAGTTCGGTCGTTATTACAAAGCAGGGTGAGGGACGAAAAAAAATTTATAACGACTCAAGTAGGAAAAAAACATGGCCAGAATTACACAGTAACTTCTAAATTGGTGATGTGTAATACACAAGTAATTGTGATGGAATCAATGTAGTGGGGAACAAAGTATCGTTAACTTCCAACCCGCCACAATATAACTATCCCCTATCCCTTAATATGAGCTATCAACACAAATCAAAGCAACGCAACGCATGTCAAATTCAATCGGCGATTGCCGGTTTGGCCGTGATATGCCGCTATTGGCACCTACCCTAGCATGACGTAGAAGAGGTCAGCTTACTATTTAACTAAATTTCGGCGTCCGCTGGAAAAGATTTTACGAAAAAAATAGAATTTACCGGAGCTCAAATGTAACGCTTCGTTTATCCAAAGCACGTGTTGTCTATGAGGGCCCACACAGGAAGTAGGACAGATGAACAGAAATGAAAAACGTGATTGTGAATTTGGCCATGGGAGCTCGAACTTCAATTCAAGCTTGTTGGAAAGTACATGGAAAACACTATATATCGGTGGTAATTTTATCGTCTGCGGCCAAGTATTTTATTTTAAAATCAATTTCTTGTGAGCAATGTTTTCGACATTACGATAACCACATACATTGTATGTATAACTTGCTGAAAACCCGTCCGATTTCCATGACTCAAACGCAGACCTGTAGAACTGACGACACTCTTCCTTAGTTACCGCTACGCGCATGTTCACCGACCTTTGACGTCAACTGCGCAGAACAAAAATGATCGTTACACCTCAGGAAGGCGGTGACGGCTGAATAATCAGTGTGACGGCAGCCGGCAGAAGTCATCGACATGAAAGGCGCGTAAACACAAAAGAATAATCAGCTGAAAACAAAAGACTCAAGTAGGATTAAAACCAGTTCAGTCTCCTTCTTTTTTTAGCTCCATGGTATTATCGTCAGGGAAAGCTATTGTTTAAGCTAGTCTGTGATTGGTTGCTGGCAGTGTTTGGGGGATTTTGACCAGTTTGTGACGTAGGCTTGTCTTAGAGAATGTGATGGCAGGGTATTTAAAGCGTGGTGCTCGGTGGTTGCTGCTGGAGATCTTGACAAACATCTACGCTTTGTACGACCCTGGAAGCGGCGAGCAGTACCACCACATACTACCATAGTCGAACCTGGCGTTGAACACCAGTCTGAAGTCTAACTGAGAAGGAAGCCTTGGCGCTGTGGACGAGAAGGGAGAGTTCAAGTCGCTAATTACCGTCGCTGGCTTCTTATAATTCGCCGGGCGACGCTGCCGACTGACACTGTTCGACGCACGTCGGGAAACATCAGGTACCGAACATTCCTACACACACACTAGTTAGTCTTGGGCTTTAAGTTATTATATTACCTTGTTAATTACTAGAATTGTTATTTTCCTGGCCAGTTTATTTATGTAACATTTTAAGAGTGCTTGGCACTGATAAACGTGACTAGTAGGGTACGCCGTTCCTCCCCTGGTCGTAGGGTAGTTACCGACTTTGCCGTGGTGTCTACAGTGCGAAATATCGTAACCCCCACCTCTACGTCACAGATCACATGACGTGCCTAGTGACGCCGTCAGCCATCTTTGTTTGGGGGAGTCGTACGCGTAGCAACGTGATCACTTGCTCAGCCTTAGAGCTCACAATTTCGTCTACCATGAGTTGCGTTGGTGCGTGGTGAGGGCCGCGTGTTGTGCTGTAACTCTGCAAGGGCGGGCGATACCGACGGAGAGAACTGTAGCAAGTATATGTTTTGTGTACCTAATAAACTATGGTTTCACGTAATTCATGTGTAGTGTACCACTACGTGAAATAGCGAAAATATTGTTAAGTACAGACATTTATTAAAGCCTGTATTTTTGGTAAATACAGGTAGATACAGGGTGATACACATGAAAACAGGAAACGGAAATACATTTCCTGTATTCATACCTTTATTCACCTGTAATTGCACTCTTGTAAATACATGGTGATTACATTGTGAATACAGGTAAATACTTACTATAAATACATTTTTTATTTCTGATGTATTTACCATTTATTTTTACGGTGTGTATTTACTTGTAATAGCCAAATACAAGTAAATACATATGCATCTAATTAAATACACTGATACATACTGGCACATAATTCTACTGGTGAGGGGATTTGATTTGATTTGACGGACTGGTGGGTATACACAGGGGGGGGGGGGGGTGCAGATACATTGTCGACATATGGAATTGATCTTAAAGGGGCTATCTGTTTCTGTACATGCTGAGAAATTTGAAGACATGTTTTGAACTATACTGAAAAACTATAAGTACACATCTCACCTCGGGTATTTATATGTTGTTACCGGTATGACCCCTTGGGTATACCAAGAAATAACAATTTCCTTATTCAAAACGACACAACACCCCCAATTCAAACTCGCCCATGCAATGCATTATTGCTTGATAACAAAGTACAAATTTGACAGGTTGTTATTTACTCCTGGGCAATTAGTTTAGCTGTATATGTAGTCCAAACCTTGTTTTGCTTTCCTGCAAGTTTTGCCATACTTGATTGGGAATTGGACATTAAATCATTTATGATAACTATAATTGTGCAAGACTAGTATGTATACTGACAGCCATGTTTAGGGGATGTAACATTGCTTTGTTATTAGACTGGCATAGTCTGGGCGAATAATTTTTTTTTAATTTAAAATTAAGAAAAAAAAATAGCGAAATGGAGGTGTTACCGCAAAATCCCTTTTAACCGCGAAATTTTGCAAAATTATTTTTTCCAATTTTTTTTTTTTATTATCATTTAAATGAAAAAAAGTCATCACAGCTGGGCCAGTCTACTTTTTCATGAATGCTTCTAACAAACATCGCATTGTAAGATACTTTCATGAATGGAATGGGGGGGGGGCATTGTGCAGCAGAAAACATTTTAATTTCAAGTTAAAATGAACCAAATCAAGTTTTTTGGCACAAACTCAATGGTTGGTAGAACCTTTTGTGTTGAAGTTCAAGATGCATATTGACCAGTGCTGTATACGTGTACAATGCAAACACTTAAAATCAACACAAATTCACAAAATTTTCATTTAAAAAAATTATTTTGAAACACAGAATACATCATAATTATTTAAAAAGTTACATCTCTGGTAAAGGTGGACCTCAAACATTTTGCCAAATATTAATAAAAATACAGACTGGCAGGTTTACCATAGCAATAAAGCACATGCAGTACCTTATTCAATCAAATGGGAAGTGTATATCAAAAAATAACACCTGAAACATGGTACTCTGTTTTGAAGAACACATTTTAAAGCACATGAACAGAAAAAAATTTGCATATTAGAAGCGTATTACCAATAGAAGCATATGTAAATAATTTCAGTGAGACTGCTGGCATGGGTGATTATAGTCCAAGGTAAACTTTTAAAAATCACATTCTGAGTAAACAAGTATGATTATGTAGAGCAGACCAGCATATAAAATAATAAAATAATAAACAATTATATACAAAATCTGAAAAATGTATTCGCTCTCTCACAGCTGTTATCAAAGAAAATCCAAGATACTGAAATAGTATGCCCTATAATGCATTTTATGACGCCACATACAGTAACTTTTCTTTTGTGACACAAAACATTTGCAATTTTTACACATTTTATTACTGAAATACAGGGGCCATCAGATGGTACAGTAACCAGTCCACATTCAATGTAAGACACAAGTGAAATTTACTTTTAAAATATCCTTCTTTGAAAAAGTCTTTCCACGCTTTCCCGTCATAGATGTCATTCAAAATGTTTTTTTCCTGGTTGTCTTGCTCTCCACTTGTTGCATGCAGTTGTAAATCTGGGTCTTCTAACAAACATTTCCAGGGATGTAACTAGACTTCTATAACAATAAACTTTCTTGGGATACAAGTACTGTACTCTCGACCATCTTTACCTTTTTGAGTAACACTTCACCACATTGCTTTTGACGTGACCGATGTTGATGTTGTGGAAAGGCAACATGTTGGCACTTTAATGAAACTTTCTTTCCGTTAAACTTGGTTTTAAAACAATCCTCAAATAAATAAACACTATGGCATTTAGCACATACCACATATTGCTTGAATGCGTCTCTGTCAAGTCCCAGAAATTTCCTAATAGTGAACAATGTGCCTGGTAAAATTTTTACAAACTTTGTCAGCGCATCAATGTTAAAGATCGTAGCTATTGTCAGTAGCAGATGTTTGATGAATGCCACAAGGCACTGAATACCTCTATCAGAAACAACATAGGTTTTTTGCCATGAAAGAATAAACAATAATATTGCAGTCATCAAATGAGAATGATCCGTTTGTGTTGTATCAGCATGTTGATTGTCAGGCACATCATTGTTGAACTGCATGGCTTCCTTGATGTCAGCCTCATCTACCCAGACCTCTTGTACATTTTCTTTATTGATTGATGGCCCAATTCCTGATGACTGACATCTATCATAATTACTTGATCTCTATAAAATAAAATTACACTGTTAATGAGCATTGGGGAGAAGTATACACTTTTTAACAAGCTGTGATCATGTCAACAAATCTATTGGTTAAGTGGACAAGCGTTTACAATGCACAGTCCTTGTGCTCTTCTGTTCTGTATTTAATGACCTGAGACGCTTTCTTACTTTTTTATTGTGTACTTTTTCAACATTGGGTATAAAATAACACCTAACCAATGGAGGATTAGTAGTTGGCACACTTTCATTTTTCAAAAAAAACAAAAAAACATAGCTTGGTATGATTGTCCATGACATAGGAAAACTTGAGAAGAAAATAGAGAAAAAAAAAATTCAAAATGTGTCCCTTATCAATAAATTTTATTGATCTAATAATGATCAAAATCTTTGATTTCATAAATAAAGTTTAACTGATTGAACTTGCGTTTTTAAAAGTATGACTGTGTGCCATTTATTTCACCCACCTAGGCAGTGTGCCATTTTATTTGCAGTTGTAAACAGCTCTCAGACTGGTAAAATTCTGTCATTGTGTTTTGGGAAGCATTTGGGTTACTCAATCATGGAAAATGTTGACATGAATGGCTTTGAATATAAATACCATGATTAAACATGATAATTATGAATAGTATATCACAATTTTGTTGTGAGAAAAACTGGTGTAACGGTTTGCAAATGTCACAGTAGAAAAGCTTACATGACTGAACACTGACAATCACTTAAATACTAAACAAAGGCCAGGAAACCATCTACCCTGTGCTGCAAGATGTAGCCACACCTCAATAATCATAGACTTACTTCATTGCTATCTTTCTTTTCTTCAGAGCTAGAATATACATCAAATTCACTGTGATCTTCCTCAACATCAGTGATTAAACTGGAAATGATGCCATAAAATATAAATGAGTACAATATCTATAAGGATTATTTTATTTGATGAAACATTGATCAATACATGTCTTTCACTTGCCCCATTTCACATAAATTTTAGTATCATATGACATCCATATTGGAGGCCAGACTGAATTTCCTCCATACATTCAACATGTAACAACTTTTCAGACTGTAAAACAATTTTGTCATACACCAAATACTTACAGCAGCACAGTGTCAAAGAGTGCAAAAATACAATGCCATAGACACAAAAGATAGTTTGAGTGCCTTTAGCATGGCAGACTTCCTGTTTAACCATACAGGCCTAATGACCTCCATACTGAAATTCTATACTGTAGAGCCTTCATTTGGGACTGAATTTTTATCAATAAGTTAAATCATCTCACCATTGTTCCTAACATTGTTCATCTGATTCCTGTAATGACTGGTTATGGGCATCTTTTGGTAAAATTTGGACAGCAACAGCATCACTGCCATCAGGCACATGAACTGGATGTACTTCAACTTCATGTAAAGCTGCAACTAAATAAAATACTAATCTTATTGCAAAAAACTAAGAATTATGAGTTGAATAAAAGAAACATTCAATTAATTTATACTAAATTTTGTGGTTTAACTTTATCATGATAATCCTGTTTACATATCATTAAAATAAATTATTTTTATTTGTAATTCTGTTTTAATGTGTTCAATGGGACAACAGTGTATAGCATGTGATTACTTCAAAATAATATGGAATACAATGACTTATTTTCTTTTTATATTTGACTAAGAACAAAAAAATAGATCTGTTTCTGGTCGTCAGTTCAAAAGGCCGCTCTCGAAAGTTTTTTTTTTTTAATTTGAAAAAAAGAAGTTAAGTATGCTTGTCGTTGATGGCACTGTATCTTGTTCACGCATGTGCAGATTGAATTTCTTGATTTTTCTCTATAGTGTCTGTGTTGTTTCTAAAACTCAATTTAAAAAAAAAAAAGAAAAAAAAACGTATCACTGCATTGTTTGTTAAGAAACTTCGGACCAGAAACAGATCTATTTTTTTTGGCCTAATAATTTTTACCACAAACAGATTTTATGTCTTTTTTTTTACATTATAAGGTATGAAGACCCTTCATTTTGTTCACATCAATATTTTAGCTGAAATTCTAATGTCAGTACACATCCAGCTATAAAGTGGTATTCTACTCCTTGTTTTTATCGATATCGCATTTACAGCCCAGAAATGTGTCCCATTTGTCAAAAAACACTGCATGTTAATGACAAAACTTTCGCCACCTTGCGACACTCAAAACATGCCCATAGAACATGTTTGATTTCATTTTAAATATATATGCACAATCTAGATTTTCAAAATAAATTCAGACAACAAAAAGTGCTCATGAGCCACAATATTATATTTTTATTACCCCTATGTCACCAGCAAAGATTTGTGATACAAAGACAAATCTTCGCTATAAGAACCATTGGTAAAAAGTTCTAAAACACTATCAGTGCTATACCCTAGTTTTTCTTTTGAAACTGTATGGTTAACCCACGTTTTCTGCACAGAAATAATCATACACTGACTCAGTGAACAAAATACTGAAATTTGAGGTATGTACGACCTAGAAATAGTGCCGTATGCGAGTACCAAGTTGCGAGTCGCAAGTAGCAAAATATGCCATATGCTAGTGGTAAAAACGGCATATGCGAGTGGTAAAATGTATCGTTTGCTAGTAGCAAAAAAGCCCTATGCGAGGGGTAATACAAAGGCTTGTAACGTTTGCTTATAATATAACAACGTACGTTCAATTGTGTTTTATCACAGTAAAATCAAATATTTACCATGGTTATGAAATGATGTGTACATAGTTGGTTAAGATTGGCATGATGCTGTATCAAAAAAGTTCGTTCAGTCGTTTGCATAGAATCGATGTTTGCTCTTCACGAAATTGCACAGGAAACGTGAAAGCACAATAATTTAATAAACGGCCATGACCAGCCAGCACACTCCGCATAACATGTGAAAATTGTTTTTTCTTTCGGTAAAATTAGTATGAACCCGTGGTCAGCGATTAAAGAATCATAGAATTATAATTGTAGTTAGTAACGGGTGCGTGTTCACCGAAGGGTCACAGAATTCTTGTGTCACGCGCCGCCGTTTAAATGAAGACAATGGCAGGTTTCAAAAGTAGTCACACCTCGGAGAGGTGTTAAATTTGCCACAACCCAAGTGTTAACTAGCACACAATTCCATAATACATAGTACTATGTAATAAAGAAATAAAGTGCATGTTGAGTGATAAGTCCGCATGTTTACGAGACGTCCCTCACACATGGAAAAATCATGGAACTATAAACCCCCATGCATATGCCGTTTTTACCACTAGCATATGGCATATTTTGCTACTTGCGACTCGCAACTTGGTACTCGCATACGGCACTATTTCTAGGTCGTACATACCTGGAAATTTGGACAAATTTTAGGTTGTATTAGTGTTGAGCAGCCTTTAAACTTAAAATCAAGCAAATTTATTAGCAAAATTTTTTTATTTGTAAGTTTTGTGTATCTTGAAGATGACAGTGCTTCAGTGTACAGGTCTGTGAATGTGGAGGCGCTCCTATTCATCGGGACCTTATCTGCGCCCTAATACACAGCCCTGTGAACGACCATAGGCATTTTCAAAAACACTACACATGTCATACAAAATGTCTCATTTCGGGACGAATTCGTACCTCTTTGCACCAAAAGCAGCGTCGATCACCTTAACATACTGAATGAACACTCGGTTGTTGAATTGATGTACTGTAGGGGAGTTTTGGATGTTAAAACAGACTATTTATTGCCCAAAATGCGTATACACGGTACTTAAGTATATAAACATAGACGCCATTTTGGTCACGCGAGATTGATCACGTGATAAAACTTTTTACTATGACGTCAGAGCTGAATGACGAAAACGTGTTTTCTATGAGGAAAATCAATATAAAACTTGTTTTACAAATAATTGTTGTGGTTTTTGACTAATGTTTAAATTTTCAGTTATTTTCAGGAAAAAAATACTTTAATTTTAAAAAAGTAATATATTATTTTGTTATCCATCCTGCTTGGCAGAAAAAGTATACTAAATCTTAATGATGGAGGTTATAGCTGCTACAGATGTGTCTCAAATATATACAGCTCAACACAACATCTGTGATCAAAGATGGGTGGAGACTGCTCAGCATGATGGGTTTTTAAAATTAAAAATAAATAAAAATAAATTAAATTTTAGTTATAATGCATCATTTATTTATGTTAATTTTCAAAACAAATACACAATAAATGAATAATAAATTCATGAAATATTTATTGAACAGTTGTATTCATGTTTCTTTATAGTGTTCGTTGAACGGGATTCGATGAAAGTACATGCAGATTTCTTTTTCGCGGCTGTGATGTCAAGAAAAAGTTGTATCACGTGATCACCCTTAATCAATTAAGTCGTGCATGAGGTAGTAAACGTATTGCATACTATTTGGTATTTTGGCTAATATTTAACCCAGTGACCTCGTGACATGGGTTATAGGTGCACGTCACTAGTTTTTTTTTCGTTTTCATGCTGATTCCTCCATAAGATATGGCCTTATTCAGTTTGTACATAGGTATTATATTATACTTCAAGATAACACAACACAATGTTTTGTTTTGAGATTTGATTAAATTTGTTGAAATGGCGGCCATTTTGTTTAATGTCTTAAAATCACAGTCTGTGATATGTCCGGAACTGTTTCCCAGGGCTCAATAGGGCGATTTCAATCAAACTTTGCATGATGATCATGTATACTGGGTTACACGTGCACGTCATATTTTTTTCAAAACTTTGACTAAAATTGCCGGCCATTGTGTTTTTTCCTTTTTTGTGCCGATTCCTCTGAAAGATATGGTTTGATTCACTTGAAAGGTTGTACATAGATAGTATACTGCAAGGTAACACAACAAGATGTTTTGTCTTCCGACTTGATCAAATTTGTTGAAATGGTGGCCATTCTGTCAAAAAAACGTAAATATCATTCTGGAACATGTCCGGAACTGTTTCTTGGAGCTGAACAGGACGATTGGCCTTATTCAGTTCAAAGTTGAATGGGGCAATTTTCAATCAAACTTTGTATGATGATCTTACATATTAGGTTACGGTGCAAGTGATATTTCTTTTGGAGATACTTGAACAACAATACCCGACTGGCTGCGTTTTTCTTTCATGCTATTTCCTCTGTAAGATATAGTCCAATTCTATTCAAAGTTTTCACGTAGGTACTGAAAGTAACACAATATATAATCTGTGTTAGTGTTAAAAAACACTGATCTTTCATTTCTACATGTCACTTGTATTGAACATTTACATCGACTACAGCTAATACTTAACGGGGACTATGCATTATCAATGCTTGTCAATTTTGATCTGTGAACAATGCTTACAGATTTTGTCTTCTAAAGGCATTTTGGGTTGGGTATGTATACCCTTCTCAATTTATAATACATGACTGGTTATTCCGAAACGAGTCATTATGATTTTATGTTTCAGATTACATAAGAGCAAATATGGTTCAAAAGTGTATGAGTCTTTAAACTTATATACATTCTCAGTTCTTACACTCAACTTCCAGAACTCTACATACCTATGTTGGATGTTTTTTCGTATGTTTTTTTATTTTACTGTGTGGTATTTTTTTAGGGAAATGCATTTACTTTGTTACTGTTTTTCCGTGTTTTCTACGCTCGAGATTTCGATCATTGAAATGGGGTGTTGATACCAATATCACCGCATAATGAAGTGTAAACATGTTAAATATTTCTTTATATTCAACACCAGCATAACCATGTGACTGATACTGTGGGTAAAATTCGCGTGTATTGCTTATGCATATTTATGAGGTTACAGGATCATATATAGCAATTTCTTGTGTCAGTTACATCTTTTGTTTGTTGCCTTCATTATGGCACTGGTTGCATGTTCCGTTTTGCAACTGTGTTACAGATATGATAGTTATGCATATTAATGAGCTCACATGACTATATATGGTCATCGGTTATTTCAATCAAATCACTTGTCAACATTGTCATAATAACACAGGATTCATCTCCCTAGCTACAACAGTGTTTGAGATATAACAGTTATGCATATTAATGAGGTTAGAAACCCCCACCCCATGGGCGCCCAGCCACAGGACCTAGCCATGTGCCATTCAGATGGAAATCGGACCAATCGTACCAATACAACACATGTAATTGCCCATTTCCTGTTTTCACAAAATCCAAGATGGCGGCCACACCACGTGAACGATCGAATTTGTATTATTACTCATATGAAGCTATGACCAGCCATGTCATATACATATTTATTTAGTTGATGGGCGGATGCATATTGGAGAAACAGATGCCTAAACTTTTGGTAAATTTTGCCTAAATTCCAAGATGGCGGCCAAACCATGAGACTGATCGAAAATATATTATTTTTCTCATATGCATCTATGACCAGACATGTTATATACAAAATCGGCAGTTAATTGGTTGAAGCACCAATGAGAAAGAAATGCGCAAACTTTTGGTCATTTTTGTTAAAAATACAAAATATCAACCAAATTTCATGTCATTCGGTCTGGAACTTTATGAGAAGAAGATTTTTGAAGGATTTAGCCTCGTTTTCAAAAAAAATAGCAGCAAAAGTCACGTGACCTCTAATGTCCTTCTACGTCATTAAGATGGAGACCAAATTAATGGACAAGTTTCATAGCGACCGGCCATGTTGTTCAAGAGAAGAAGAGATTTCAATGAGAACAAATGCTGAGTCAGCATTTTTTTAAATGAACATAACAGAAAAAGTCACGTGACCGATAAAGTTTTTATTGGCTGTATTTATGGCATTTAAGCATTATTACAGTAACACATTTGAAAGCCCTAACCCTCGATATTACCCCCCCCCTCCTCTGTTTTGATCGAATTTTGATGGATAAATGCTTTACTGATTTATGTACGCGTACGTGACAGGAATGAGCACTCCCCATTTGCGTAAATACTTGCTGCTAAACCCCTTTCATGTCTTGCTTGTTTCATGTAGGTTGGTCATAACAATAACAATCGCATACAATGAGCATGGGTTATAATCATATGATACCTCTCATACTACACCATCACACAAGTTTTTGTGAATTTATAACCTTGCATCAGAAATCATATTAATACTATTGGAGAATGATTTACATTAGTTTTTTTGTTGTTGTTTCAGTGAACATGTTGAGTCGTGTAGCAGTTGACAATTATATAAATTTCACCAACCCTCAAGATCTCAAGTTCTGCTTGCAGCAAGATGGAATTCATCTTTTTGTTGGTGAAAATGGAAGTGGTAAGAGTAGCCTTGTTGAGTTGATTGAATATGCTTCCCTAGACTATTCACCAAGAAAAAGAATAAAAAATATTAATGTGTGTAATCGACAACGTGATGCATATATGCTTTGTGATTATGCTGTCAGTCCACAAGAGTGGAGAGAACTTTATGAACACTGTCAGCGAGTTGATACCCATGGTGATGTTGACGAAGATGATGGTAACGATGGCGACAATGCCAGTGACCATGAAGAGAGTAAAGATGGCAAAAGTGTTGGCAATGCCAACCAGAGCCATAAAAAAGATGGCATATCATATAATTTGTGTACAGGTTTTATTTATCAATCGTCAACTAACAAGTCCGGGAAATTTTCAATTCTGATAGCAGGAACAAATGCTGTTACTTATGTTGAAGTTCCCCAAAATGCTTCATTCATCGACTCACCAACTTATAGAGTAACTCAAGCACATCCATTGTTACCTGCTGTGCTACATAACAAGACCGCAACGGAAGTTACAAATGAGCCTCTGAGTACTTTATTAAGAGTGCCAGAAAACATTATAATTCCTGAAATGAAATGTACTACGAAATGTGATGAAAGAGATGTAAACTATCCATATAACAGGTTGAATATGGTTAAAGAATGTATAACGCATGGAGTCCAGGTGGAAGGGCAAAACGAGTTTATACCGACTGTTGTGAAGTTCCTACAAGACAAAATACTATCCAGAGCATATGCAGATGGATCTGGAATGACAGCTCCTAATGTTGGAACCAGGACAGATTGTTTACGGGACATCCAACAGAAAATAAAAAGTGGAGCTATAAAACACGAGAAGCTGGGAAGATTATTAAAATATCTGGATTTAGAACATATTGACATCACTGATAGTTTTGCAGAATCTGCAAACAGTGATATAGAGTGTAATATCTCTACGTATTATAAGAATGAAGACAGTTTGAAGATGATTCAATTAACAGCAACAAGAGATACTAAAACAAATACTGTAAGTGTAAAAAATGAAGTAGATAGTGCTATGTGCGAAGATGGGACCACGGGAAAGACATTCAACATAAAGCAACTTCCATCTGGTGATGCATCAACTTATGAAGCTGCTGCAATGTTAGCACAAATCAATGTGCAAACCATTATTTTTGATGACCCTGACATGTGTATGCACCCAATTAGAATAAAGAAATTCGCAGAACTCCTGGCCATGGAAGTAGCAGGATCTAAAAAGTGCATAATAGCCATAACCCATTCACCTTGTATGGTTACTACAAGAAATTTCTCCAATGTCTTTATGTTCAAGCGTGACCCTCAGTCTGGGAGCTGCTCAGTCAAACATGTACGTGAATACGCACCCAAAGAAATGCGATTTGTCGTAGACCCAAGAGTTCGAGAAATATTTTTTTCCTCATTTGTCCTATGGGTTGAAGGTCCAGATGACATCAGTGTTCTCGAATCCATGGTGATAGTATTAGAGGAAGGTTTGACGAAACGAAATATACTGCATATAGGGAATTGCAGTATAGGGCTTCATCACTTTGAGAGAGCTCTAGATTTGATGAAGCGAGCAACTATTCTACCTCTGGGTGGCAAGTTCAATATTAGCCGGGGAAGTCAGATGTGTGATGACTTGGGGATTGCTAAAGCAGTTGTATGTGACCGTGATGCTGTTATATCAACATTAGGAGAAAAACTGACGAAAACTGCAGCAGCTTCTAGTCTGAATGCCACTGAGAAGAAATCTCTAGAGCAAACTTGTACAACAGATGAAGAGGTGATTCACTTTTTTGAGAAACATCATATATATTCATGGAGTGATGGTTCTATAGAAAATTTCATTGCTTTAGACCCAACTGTTCTAGGACACAAGGGGAAAAGGAGAAGGGGTCCTTTGAAAAAACGCATTGTAGAATACTCAGCTGATGAGCTGGATGGCATATTGACGAATATTTTATCCAGCTCAATGGAAAACATTGAAGTAAACAGATTCATTATGTTCTTGTCAAATGAGGCGTCTAGAATATAAAAATATGTATATGGCAAAATAAAGCAAAGACATAAATCAGTCAGATGTGTTTAATTGAATAAAAACTAATAGATATACTGTTTATGAAACAATATATTCAAGATAATTATCAAGACTACAAACTATTTAGAGAATATTTGGCAGTTCTTTATTATTGCATGGAATATGTATTTTAAATGTGTAATATCGAAGAGCGTGATAACATTTGCACAGTCAATATGGATAATATTCGGTTGAGCATTTTTATAAATAAAAATAATTACAATTTTGGCTGCGAACATAGCAATTTCAAACTTTTTTAATTATTTTATATGAATAGTGCCTGGATGCAGATGCAAGTATTTTTTTTTTGTTATTAAATGGTATGGTTGAATTCCTTCTTTTTTTCCCAAATGTGTGTTGGATTGTTTTCATATAAAATAAAGGAAATCAAATAAATATAGTAGGCAATAGCTTATCACAAATAATTAGCCCAATAATTAAACAAGTCTTGTTTACACCCAACCTTATAACAACAACAACACTAACTACCAATATGTACTGTGTGGTCACGCTGCTCATTTATTAACCAACATTTTCTGTATATATGCACAGCTTCCACTAATGGGTGTTCACATGTCTGTAGCATATTCTCCTTCACAGTACTAACAACTTGTGTCTTATTTGTGATTGAAATGAAGCAGAATATATGTCGTAGCATGAAAGTTTGAGAAGATAATGTTCAGAAATTTACTCAAACAAGCTCATGAATAATTGGATGCCTAGTCGTCTAAATAGCAAGAAACTAGATCGAACTACATATGTATTTTGTTGCATTTTTTTGTCCGAAAGATTCTTGCACACAAATATGTTGTGAATATGACCTCAATTCTGAAGCGGCTATTATGCACTCCATTTTGAATTTTGTGATCCTCTTTTAATGTATTGAATCTTGACAGGACTAATATTATATGACTTTATTTATATCACGATGAACTGACAAGTCTGCATCCAGGCACTATTATACATAAATTAATTAAAAAGCTTTGTATTATTTCCTTGAAATTGTTATGTTTGCAGCCAATAATATTTGTATGTGACAATTTACTTTCATTTTATTTTCGAAACATTTCTGAACCTCTGAGTTTTGACATTTTTATCTGGCGAGTGGTGAAATAACTTGCGTTTGAGAATTTTTTCAATTCATTTCAATAAATTTATACTCGATAAGATTAGTGATTCACATTGCTGAAACACGGTTACTAAAAAGAGTAACCGTGGCCGGAAGTAACATTTACTGTGTATTTAGTTTTTTCAGCTAACAATGTATGTATGTTATTGAGTAATGTGTCAGTGAAATAAAATATTGCATACTTCAAATATAAGTGTTGTTATTTCGTGGGAGAGCGGGTGTGAGTGATGTATGGTAGATGTAATTGTGCATGGTGGGTGGCCTTCGGCTCTGGCATCATCAGTATTATGGTCATAACCACCATTGGGCAAATCGTGATATTACCCTCACATGTGCTATTACTATTTGATGTGTACATGCCTGCTGTGTGATCATCAAGGTGTGTCAGCAAAATCAGCCCCCCCCCCAAAAAAAATGCAGGGAATAGCGTTTCAGAGGGTCTTTTACGGGGGTACATGCCCTCGGATCCCCTGGTGAGGTCACGCCTTCGGCGGATGGTGAGCAGATCTACACCCCAACCTATGCAAAATTTCGTGACACGGCCTCTATAATTAATAAACAATATTTTGCATGATCATGTTACAATCATGAGTCTACTTTTATTTATACATGCCGTTCCGATCGTTTTGCTGTCGAGCTTTAAGGAGTTATTTCACGAGTGAATATTCGCCCTGGTTTCTTGTGCAAGACAAAACAGAAAAAGCGACCTACTTTCGTCCAATCTTAAGCACAATAATTAAGCTCAACGTATTAGAAACACAAGAGGAAACAATATGGAAAGCCACAGCTGTTCTAAGTGTATAGATGATCCACTATTCCCGTTATATGAAAAGAGTATACCATTATATCATGCCAACTTGCCTTTATACGACGCGAACATACCTTTCTTTATACAATGTGAACACACCTTTATATGATGTGAACATACCTTTATACGATGTGAACACACCTTTATATGATGTGAACACAACTTTATACGATGTGAACACACCTTTATACGATGTGACGATTCTGTGACCCACCTCCAGATTTTCCAGCAGTTATCGTAATTGGTGAGTTTTTATTATAAAAATATTCATAATTATAGCCTTCAAGCACACCAATCTATAACATATTTTAATTTCATATCACTGTGAGTATCTATAAATGCACAATAAGCACTGATTAAAGCCAAAAGGTTGTGGTTCTGGTACTTTTATTGTAAAATAACCACAGAGAATGTGTACTATATCTTTACTACCTTATACTAAAATATATTTGGATATTTCGAGTATTAACAAAATTCCAACTTCCGGTCTGATTAGATTTAAAACACACCAAGAATATTCACTATTGAGATATGATTTATGGTATGTGCTGGTTCTTGGATATTTCAGTTTCGCTGGCCTGTACTTCGTTTAGTAATTCGGACTTCCAAGACAGCGTAAAAATGGAGAGTTTTGCGATTTTGACACGGAAAATGCCTGGACTAAATCATTTGCTCAGGGGCAGCCGCTTAGGTACATTTGTATGTGCACTGTAACTTGCAGCACATGAACCTAAAAGCGTTAGGTAATCAAACAAAAAATAAAAATAGCCAATAACGTTTTGGTCCATATTCATGTAGCTATCACCGAGGAAATTCAAAAAACCAAATTGCGAACGCCATTAGCTTAACAAAGTTTTGACCTTTGTTGCCATGTTTATTTCACGATTCACTTTCCAAATCTTAATTTTCCGGTCGCTAATAAATCTAACCGCTGGGCTGAATTAATGACATAACCAAAAATTCATAGCAGATTGGGTGAAAATCTGTCGTTTTTGACTTCAACCTTTTTTCACTTGGAAACGCAAGGACGATAAGACTAGATTTTCAAGAACGCAGGTCATTTCAATCGAACGTTTTTTTTTTGTTTCGAGTTTATTGTTAGCCAGGAATCTAATCCACTGTTTTGGTTAATATAGAAAATGTTCTATTCAAGAATTTTGATGTGCTCTACTCGAAATGAACTTGGTGTTCAGCGCGTCTTACATTGTAGCAAAGTTCATGTCACTGCACGTAAAGACACTTGAATGTTTTAAGAATAGCGGGAATAGAATCATATAGATGGAAATACCATTTACATCACTCATAAAGATTGAATTTTCGATTACTGGCCGGGATAGCTGTATTTAGTGTTCAGTTTGATGCAATCTGTCCACACTCGCCATTCTCAATTTCTATGTGATCACTGCTGTGGATGGCGATGGACGGCAGATTGTGATAGGCAACTGACTTTTAGCTTTAGTATTTTACTATTCTGACATTTTCCTGGTCGCATTTTGTATATACCAGTTAGGCACTGACAAGTAAATAAATAAATGGTCGGGGACATAGTCAACATGGGACTCAGAATCACATGCATATAATTACATTACTCATATACTTTGTATCATGCATGTTAATGTATTAATATTTAAATACAGATCATTCTATAATTAATAAACAATATTTTGCATGATCATGTTACAATCATGAGTCTACGTTTATTTATACATGCCATTCCCAGATTAACACCGGTTGTTAATGACACAACATTAAATTCTCAACTCTGATGAAAAAGCAAGTTTCTGTCACTCGCCCCAAAAGCCACTCATCGCGATAGCCACTCATCGTGTAGCTAATAGTTATATAATAAAATGTGTATATTTTCAGATTTATTGGCGATCCGCTCTGCTAGGGTTGCTCTTAAAATCACTTTTGTGTGTCTGTCTGTGTGTGTGCGATTTCCAGTGTCTTCTGTATTAATTTTTCTGTGATTTTTTTTGCTTGGGCGATTTCTCTCAAACTTGGCAGGCAGGTCACACTTTCGCTCTAGTTAAGGTTGTAAAATCTGAAAAAAGACACAACATAGCTTTGCGGCAATTGTATCCTCTGCTACAATTCTAGGGCTAAACACCCCAGACATAGCTCATTTTACTCAGCTTGGGTGTGGACACAAAGTTACTATTGATTTTCTGATATCTTTTTTCATTACCGAGATTTTGAACTCAAAGTTGAGGTAAATTTTCACCAGTAACGACATTTTAACTCTTCCGTGATTTTTTTGGTAGAGCCGATTTTGTTTATACTTGGCAGGCAGGTCATACCGTCAATCTAGTTGGGTGACAAAAACAGAAAAACAATTTCGGGCCCACCATTGCCAAAAAACTGAATAGCTACGCGCCAAATGTATCTCACCCTACAATTCTTGGACTTAAAATCTTGGACATAGCTAATTCTACTCAGCTTGAATGTGGGCACAAAGTTATTATTTTTTGGCGGTCTTTTTTCATTACAGAGAAATTTGGCCTCAAAGATGGAGCAACTTTTCACCAGTAACGCCTTTTTAACTCTTCTGTGTTTTATTTTGCGAGGCCGATATTGTACATACTTGGCATGCAGATCATATCATTACTAATCGGGGAAACAATTCCTGGCCCGCTGCTGTAATGGCAACAGCCAAAAAACTGATTTCTGAATACTTTCGCTCCAAATATATTACCTTCTACAAGTAACAGCTGTGTTCAAATGATCAAGCTTTTTATTTTGGCTGAGTTGCACACCGACGAGAGATCACTGGTGCCCACATTGTTAAAATGTATGATTGTAATTCCAACGCAACTTGAATGAACTGTAAATCCTGCATTCAATCACAGTCACAGTCAGATAGAGGGTCACTGGATAATAAGGTCACTGGATTGCCATCGGGGTAGTTTGAATGTCCTGTACCATGAGGTCGAAATGCAGTTGGTTCAATGTATTTACCTAGTTTGGTTATCGAGATATGGTTTTTCGGAATATGTAATGGACATGTGCTTATGCATGTCATGTCAATGTTATATTAACTGAACTTTGCAACGTCTTATATCACTTCTTGATTGTATGTGTGTCTGATACTGTGATGTGTATTTATGGATCATTGTCCATATTGCATCACAATGTTATCAGTTGTCATCATTTTATTGGATAACACCCACCTTGGTATGATAAACAATTGGTATTTGCTTTTAATTTATAAGTATAGAATGATATATGAGTGAATTACAATCATTCAAATGTTGAAACTCGAGACAGTCACGGTCTGATTTTATATCAAGATGGTGGGCGGACAATACCTAGCTACATAAATGCACATGGATACAGGAACAGTCGGTCAAGAATGTCTATGAGAACAAAAAGTTAAAACATGTGAAGTGGTGTAATAAACCGAATAAAGCTGATAAATTTGGGTGACATGTGTTATTAATGTTTTGAGCTAATGCTACACATTGTTTAATTCACCTGTGTACTAGTTTATATTATTGTATCAACATTTGATTTTTACCAATTGTGATTGGTCAATCGGTTCAGCAGCCATATATAATTGAAATTGAAAGGAAGTGGCTGTTTGACCACTTTCTGAGGGTATATGCAGTCAGATTTTGTTATGGCACATGGTAAAACTCATGTGTATTAGATATCAGCAATAAAAGCTTTAGCGGTCACGTGACTTTTCCCGCCATGTTTTTTTTCCTCCAAAACGGCAAAAACTACTTGAAAATCTTCTACAGTACCACTAGGCAAAATTCTCTCAAATACTGTATGGTATTTAGCATCTGTACATGCAGCACATTCAAGTTTGAAAAATTTGTTATGATTGGTCACATTGTATGGCTAAATGGTCACATGAACTTTTTTCGCCATGTTTTTACTCATAAAATCGCTTGAAAATCTTCTTCTTCAGAACCACCAAGCAAAATGCTTTCATATATGGTATTTAGCTTCTATATATGAAGTACATTAGGTTTGAATTTTTGTTTATGATTGGTCACATGGTTTGGTTGCCATTTTAGATTTCTTATAAACAGGAAGTAGTGTTTTTACTTAAGCAACAATTATGTGATCATCTTCTAATGTGCTACATTGCATCTCTATATTGAACTCTTTTGGACATTTAAAAAAGAATTCAGATCAGTCATGTGGTTTGGTCGCCATCTTGGATTTTAGACAAAATTTACCAAAAGTTTGGACCTTTGTTTCTTAAATGTGCTTCAACCGATCAACTGGGTATTTGGCATATAACATGTCTGGTCATAGCTTCATATGAGAAAAATAATATAATTGTGATCAGTCACGTGGTTTGACCGCCATCTTGAATTAAATGTAAAAATGACCAAAAGTTTGGACATTTGTTTCCCTTGAATGCTCTAACCAATGCACTTGATATTTTGATTATAACATGTTTAACCATAGCTTGATATGAAATTGTTTTAAAAAAAATTATGAGTCACAAGGTTGGCCGCTATCTTTGATTATTAACAAAATGACCAAAAGTTTGGGCATTTGTTTCTCATTGGTGCTTCAACCAAACAACTGGTGATTTTGTATATAACATGAATGGCCACAGCTTGTTGTAAGAACAATGTTATAAATTTAATCAGTCACATGGTTTGGCTGCCATCTTGGATTTTGTGAAAACGTGAATTGTGCGATTACATGTGTTATTTTTGTCCGATTTGGCTAAAATTTAGTATGTGCATTCTACTTGTGAGATACAATCTTTCACCCGGATGACACACATTCTAATTAAATAATATTCTCATTATATGCATAGCCGTTATGAATCAAGCACTGTTGCAGATAGGAAGATGAAACCTTTAGACTGTTGATACACTGGACTGTGTTGTCAGCAGAATTTGAGATACATACATTCTATTTCCCCTGTGGCATAATGGTATGTCCCAGACAGTGGCATGGTGATTGTAAAATACCTTGGAATGTGCTGAGCCCAGTGTTGTTGGAAATGAAAATAGATATGACATCATTGACCCGAGTTCTATTTTCACCAAACGCTTCAGCGTGTTATTAAGAATTTGTTTTCAGGGTTGGGTGATACCAAGGTGGAAAATGGTTGCACATATGGGGGTAATTCCTGGAATTGCAATAGAGAGGGTTCAGGCCAAAATAGAATATATAGTGTTTCCATGTTTCGTCTGATATTTCTGTGGTATTCTGCTGCTGTAACTAATGCAAGATTTGTTCCGAAATTCAGTGTATTGTGTGCACTCAAGGGTTATTCGTTTTTTGCTGAAAAGACCCCTATATTTTAATGGCAGATTCGAACTAGGTTCACTCCCACTGGAAAATATGCTTTGTCGCTTGAATGAGAGCTAATTAAACACATTTTCCAGACCGGCGAAAGAGTATGTAACAGCCAATTGTAACAGCCTATCACGTGATTTTACTCAGAATGTCAACATGGAAAGAGGCTATTCCAATTTACGCAGGAATAATTGGGAGTAGAATATGTGAAGGATTGTATAAACAGAGATGTGTATACTGAAAAGTAAAATCTATCCTTCTTTTGCATCGCTGAGCATTACTTTTTTAGTATACTTGTTTAAAAATGCTATATTTGCATGATTTGCGATGTTTTTTTTTATTAAAACGCCCCTAATGGTTGAATCCCGGGTTTGAAGGAGAATGTAACAGCACATCACGTGGTTCGTTTGAATACAATGGTGAAGGGTTGGCACGATAGGGCACCGTCCGATCTAGATAGAATGTTTCGAATCAGTCATACGTAGTTTACATTAAGTTAAACGTTCCTCCACAGAATTGTGCATTGGCAAACATGCCGTCACAACTGCAGTACTCTACTGACGGAATGACTTTCGTCGACAGCGGTCGTTGATGAGCTGCACGCTACAACTTCGCTTGTGATGTTGCTTGTTAGCCGTGGATTGAATGAATCTTGATTTCCGGTAAAAATGTCGCTCATTTGGCGTTGGTATCTTTATTTGGAACTGCGTAACGCCGCAACTTCGCCAGCAGAAACCTCCTGGTACTTTCATGTTGATGGTCTATGATAAAGCTCATTCAACATACATCAAGTTCTCCCAATCGTAGTATTCCATGTGGTGTACAGCTAATATTGAGGATTTCAGTCACTTGGTTAATGACAACGGAAGAAGTGGGTGTGGGCAGCTACCCTTTCAAAAACTACAAAATACGTGAGCAAAACTAAAACCAAAAAAATAAAATTACCATGAATTCTAGCTCTATATCTTTTGGAAATTTTCTGAAAATTGCAACCCATTGCGAGTAGCCGTTTTGACAACACGGGAGAATAAAAATTGAAACATTTGAACATCCTGGCAAGCGCCGTGAACGCGAGCGTGACCTCCAAATTTAACCCGGTGTTCTAAATCCAGAGAAGTTTGCTGCGTTTTCCCCGCGTTGGAATGGACCGTACGAAACGGCAATAAAAACAAAAGTTAAACGGCAATTTTCGTATCGACTTACAACTTTCTGGCTTATCTATCACTCATAATTTGAAAAAAATATATATTTCAATAGACAAAAATCTATGTTTTGTGAGTGTGACATCAATTTAAAGAGTGCGACAAACCCATTTTAAAAGTGGTACCTCCAACCCGGTACTTTGTTTACATGGACTCCATTTTCATGTACGAAGAGAATGTTTCACTCCTTCAATTTTATATACGGCAAAATACGTTTATTTTGTTTTTAACATGTCGAAAATGCAGCGTGAATGCAAATTAAAACGAATTGTACAAGTTAGAGCATTCACAGCTGTAGAATTGAGATGACTCATTGGTTATTTTGGCATAAAAATAGATCGATCAGGCACAGAGATTTTTAAAATTTTCCGGGCAGCTCCTAGTTATGTTTTCCATGCATACTTCTTTTCTAAGTTGCCAAAAAATAAGCTGTACATTATGCTATAATGTTATATCTTAGATTTGTTTATTCGTGTCAATGCTTTTTGTTTCATAAGTATTATTATAGCGTAAAAATAAGTAAAGCGAATTGATAGAACGCATAGCCGGTCGATGAGGGCGTTTTCAATGCAATTGTATAGGAATAAAAACGAAGGCAACATAAACGAAAGTAAAACTTGTTTATCTTTATTGACACTGACAGATGATTTAAAATGAAATTTGAATATGCCTGTTTCCATGGTAACAGATGGTCTATATATTGCCCTCTAATGACATAAGATAAACATTGATATAAAGTTCATTTGTTGAAAATTTGGTGAAAATTCAATAAACAAGGGGAAAGATATGGCAGTTTAAATTCAGCTCCAATTAAATAATTAGTGCTTATTCATCCAAAATGGTGCCGTTGTCTTTACTATTCAGTAGTGCTTTGTTGACATCCTTTGTCCAAAATTAGGAAATGCTGATTGAAGCTACAAAGTACCATATCTCGAGAACGGTTACCCTAATTTTCATCAAACAAGGTCATTGTATTGCTCTAGTAGAGATCTATCCAATGCCACCATGTAAACTACTCTATGATATGTGTATAATTTCCCCCTGAAATCCCTATTGATACAGTGTAACAATGTCGGCGCCGGTGATATCTTACCAGTGCGCAACGTAGCCAAAATAAAAGGCATGATCATTTGAACACTGCTATTACAAGACTGGTAGGAAGTAATAAATTTGGGACAAAAGTATTAAAAAAACAGATTTTGGCTGTTGCCATGGTAGTGGTGGGTCAGGATTGTTTTTCCAATTAGTGATGGTACTACCTACCTGTCAAGTATGAACAAAATCAGCCAAGCCAACAAAAAAATCACAGAAGAGTTAGTTAAAAAGCCATACCTGGTGAACAGTTACTCTAAATTTGGGGTCAACTTTCTCATTGATGAAAAAAGATATCAAAAATTCAAATAGTATCATTGTGCCCACTCAAGCCGAGTACAGTGAGCTATGTCTGAGGTGTTGTATCCTAAATTTGTAGGAGATACATACTGTTGCTTCGGCAACGATAGACCAACATGCAGATTTTTCCTAATAACTAGGGTGAAGGTGTGACCCACTAGCCATGTTTGAGCGAAATCGGCCAAGCTAAAAAAATCACAGAAGAACTAATACGTGAAAACACTGAAAATCACACAAAAATGATTTGAGGGGCAATCCTAGTGGAGCGGATCGCCAATACCATGTGCATTAGCATATTGACCTTGAAAATACCGAAAACATTATTGCATGGGTGATATGCAAATTAGTTTTAGTCAAAATAAGTGACTGCCATTACTGTTGTTCAAATTTCATTTCACTCGGCAAGTATATTCATGTACCCCAAGGGTAAAATATCGCACTTCTAAATATTGTTTATTTCTGCAATGTTTCGAAAACGCTACTCTTGAAAGGACTACTTTATTTGCATATGGGGTGTGGAAATGCCGATTTCATAGACGAATCAAAATAAACTGCAGTACATATGTAATAATGTGGTACTAGTATACTTCATTTTTACTGAAAACATTTTCCCCCTGAAATAAATTCCAGTGAAAATGCCATTTACCTCATACTCCACTGAGACACAGCACAGGGAAAATCGGATTCACATGTAATGCTTGAAAACGTTTCAGCGAAAATAAATTAAGTGAAATTCTATGTGACTTCATAAGAGTTGGAAATGAACAAATTATGTGACGCCCGACCCTACCACTCCATACACAATGTAGACTATTATACCCCTAAAACATCCTTTCACTCACAGTTACTACCGTGTTTCACCAGTGTATTCTATTTGACTTCAGAAAAAATTGAAATAAACAAATTAAATGACAACGCACTTAATTATAATTTCAGCCTCTAGTTCAGTACTGATTAAATAAACTACCTCGTCTCCATACCAACTTGAAGTTATCATTCATTGCCTACATCAGTGACTTCAACATACATGTTTCAATCCCAGGAATTTCACTTGCTATTAATTGCATGGGACTGCCAGTCTTTTATGATTTTCTATTGTTATGTCAATTTCTTGCGATTACTCTAAACATGAAGCTGTAACCACAGACCGTCTTGGTGCTGTAATTAAATCCTTGTATAAGCACCGGTTAGGCAGGCTTGAGCTATGCATGTGAAGCCAGCTGAGAGGTATATTCAATCCTATAGATTTCTCATTGTTTGGTAACTATTTGCTGCAAATGCAACAAAAATCAATATAAAAATATTACCCACACATCATTCTACAGGTTACTTGTAAAATGGTAGAGCTTGGATAAAAACTGGCTATTCGAGATAACCAATCATTGTTTGCATGGCCATAATTTAATTGTAGTATTTAAGTTGAAACATGTGTGAAAACATTTAGTCAGGAAAGTGACCTGACTTGATCCTGTAACATCATATGACGCTGATTCCTGACTCCAGTGAGCTGTACCCTATACTGAGGAACATATGCAGACATACTGTGCGGTAATCCCGGCTGATCAACGGGAACCACTGAAGCTCACTGCCCGAAATACTCCCATTGCAGTGCAGTTGTCGATATTCCCTGGACACAGAGCATGAGCTTAAATTGTAGTACAGCTGCTTTGACAGTGTGCCACATATGAAGTTAAAAAATAAAATAAAATAAATTTGTTGGCAACAAATTAAAGACATACCTACTGATAAAGAAAAATTACAAATTTGAAAATTATCTAAAAGTAATTTTGAATTATAAAATAAGATCAGCAATTACAAAATTAAGAATTTCAAGCCATAACTTGCCAATTGAGAAAGGACGGTACAATAATATCCATCAAAATCAAAGAATATGCAAATTGTGCACTCATCTGAAGTGGGTGATGAAAAACACTGTGTTATGAACTGTTCAAACTCAGATATTAAATTTAATAGACAAAACATTTTTTACAATATTAGCTTTTCAGAATTTGAAAAACTAAATCAAGAATGTAAATTCATTTATTTGTTAAGTGCTTTGGATACTCATCTTATAATACCTTTCGCCAAATATGTTATTTCTATTTTAAATGTAGTTAATAGTTGTATTTAGTGGCCATACTGCCGTATTGTACTATATCGTTGTTGTGTCAATAACTTATTATTATTATTATTATGAAGGAACGCATCATTGTACATTGCTGTTTACCATAGAATGGAGTGTTCCCTTCTGCCTCGATCAAGTCCCTGATTTTATTTGTTTACTGCATACCCCCACGCCCATTCCTTGCTTATTGTATTCTTCCCTGCACTGCCTCAGTTGTAGTATTATACTTTCACCAAATGATCCCCACCCATGACAGCGGACGAGGTGAAGGGAGAAGCAAGCTGCCAGAGATGTCTATTATTAGACCTGTATTGAAGATAAGCTCCCAGCTCCTGAATACAAAGGCCCGTATTTTACGCCACAATATATGCATACTATCATATCAGAAAGATTGTTGCAGAATGGAACATGCAACCAGTGCCATAATGAAGACAAAAGGTATTATCATATATGATTATGTAACCTCATTAATATGCAGAGGCACGTGGCTCATATATTCTGGAGACCATATCTTAATTACCAAACCAGGTAAAACATTGAACCAACTGCATTTCGACCTCAAACTACCCTAATGGCAATCCAGTGACTTCAATAATTAATGAGTGGATGTCTGATAGCTTGGGCTCCGCTGATGCCGTTTGCGACTTTAATATTATTAGGACCACTAAGTTACTTTTCGTAACATATCTTGTGAGAATATAATCTTTTGGCAAATAATATGAGATTATGCCATGATTGGACAAATCCATTGGATTACATTACAGTTACATTCTCACAAGTCTAAAAAATGCCGGTGTTCACCATCATTTTGTTGTGCAAATATTAAATGATCTGCTGAATGGTCAGCTCGCGTTCTCAATTCAAAAACATCGGTGTTTTGCGCCCTCAACGAATCATATCATGGAAAGGTCAATAAACAAATGGAAGGTCAGTCGACAAAATGGCGTTCCCTCTGGTAAATATTATTAGTAATAATAATGAATTTATTGTATCCTTGGAAATAATTTCCATTGGTCGACAGCAATAAAATGTTAGTAATAAAGTACAATACATATAAAACTAATGTAAAAGTAAAATGTCAGTTATTGTTATTTATGATTTCAAATATTTTGTACAAGTATTCACCAACTTGTCTTATAAGTAATCCTCTATAGTATATTTAAATATCTGGTCATCACTTTTCAATTCTTTTGAAACATTGATATTATTAAATAACTTTTGTCTTTCTGTTTGGTACCTAAGACATTCCATGAAGAAATGTTCTTCATGTTTGCATCCGTGCGTCAGTCCGGCGCAATTTCTCGGACACCCTTTGACCGATCTCGTTCAAACTTGGCATACAGACAATTTATGCTGACCTACATATGCACGCCGGTTTTCGTTATGATTCGATTAAATATGGCTGACTGGCAGCCATTTTGTCTTCAAATTTGCTAAATTCTGATATTTAAACGTGTCTTGAACTGTTTCTCGGAGCTGAACAGGATGATTTCAATCCAACTTTGTATGATGATCATGCATATTGGGTTATAGGTGCACGTCACTAGTTTTTTTCCGTTTTCATGCTGATTCCTCCATAAGATATGGCCTTATTCAGTTTGTACATAGGTATTATACTTCAAGATAACACAACACCATGTTTTTGATTAAATTTGTTGAAATGGCAGCCATTTTGTTTAATGTCTTAAAATCAGTCTGTGATATGTCCGGAACTGTTTCCCAGGGCTCAATAGGGCGATTTCAACCAAACTTTGTATGATGATCATGTATATTGTGCTACACGTGCACGTCATATTTTTGTCAAAACTTGGACTAAAATGGCCGACCGGCGGCCATTGTGTTTTTTCCTTTTTTGTGCCGATTCCTCTGAAAGATATGGCTTGATTCACTTGAAAGTTTGCACATAGGTAGTATACTGCAAGGTAGCACAACAAGATGTTTTGTGTTGCGACTTGATCAAATTTGTTGAAATGGTGGCCATTCTGTCAAAAAAACAGGAGCTGAACAGGACGATATGGCCTGATTCAGTTCAAAGTTGAATAGGGCAATTTTCAATCAAACTTTGTATGATGATCTTACATATTAGGTTACAATGCAAGCCATATTTCTTTTGGAGATACTTGAACAACAATACCCGACTGGCTGCGTTTTTCTTTCATGCTATTTCCTCCGTAAGATATAGTTCAATTCAGTTCAAAGTTTCCACGTAGGTACTGAAAGTAACACAATATATAATCTGTGTTAGTGTTAAAAACACTGATCTTTCATTTCTACATGTCACTTGCACTGGACATTTACATCGACTACTAATACTTAACGGGGACTATTCATTATCAATGCTTATCACATTTGATCTGGGAACAATGCTTACAGATTCTGTCTTCTAAAGGTATTTTGGGTTGGGTATGTATACCCTTCTCAATTTATAATACATGACTGTTTATTCCGAAACGAGTCAATAAGATTTTATGTTTCAGATTACATAAAAGCAAATATGGTTCAAAAGTGTATGAGTCTTTAAACTTTATATACGTTCTCAGTTCTCTATTATCATTTGTTACACTCAACTTCCAGAACTCTATATACCTTTGTTGGATGTTTTTTCCTATGTTTTTTATTTTACTGTGTGGTAATTTTTGAGGGAAATGCATTTGCTTTGTTCCTGTTTTTCCGTGTGTTTTCTACGCTCGAGATTTATCGAGATTTCGATCATTGAAATGGGGTGTTGATACCAATATCACCGCATAATGAAGTGTAAACATGTTGAATATTTCTTTATATTCAACACCAGCATAACCATGTGACTGATACTGTGGGTAAAATTCGGGTGTATTGCTTATGCATATTTATGAGGTTACAGGATCATATATAGCGATTTCTTATGTCAGTTACATCTTTTGTTTGTTGCCTTCATTATGGCACTGGTTGCATGTTCCGTTCTGCAACAGTGTTACAGATATGATAGTTATGCATATTAATGAGCTCACATGACTATATATGGTCATCGGTTATTTCAATCAAATCACTTGTCAACATTGTCATAATAACACAGGATTCATCTCCCTAGCTGCAACAGTGTTTGAGATATAATAGTTATGCATATTAATGAGGTTAGAAACCCCCACCCCATGGGCGCCCAGCCACAGGACCTAGCCATGTGCCATTCAGATGGAAATCGGACCAATCGTACCAATACAACACATGTAATTGCCCATTTCCTGTTTTCACAAAATCCAAGATGGCAGCCACACCACGTGAACGATCGAAATTGTATTATTACTCATATGAAGCTATGACCAGCCATGTCGTATACATATTTATTTAGTTGATGGGCGGATGCATATTGGAGAAACAGATGCCTAAACTTTTGGTCAATTTTGCCTAAATTCCAAGATGGCGGCCAAACCATGTGACTGATCGAAAATATATTATTTTTCTCATATGCATCTATGACCAGACACGTTATATACAAAATCGGCAGTTAATTGGTTGAAGCACCAATGTGAAAGAAATGCGCAAACTTTTGGTCATTTTTGTTAAAAATACAAAATAGCAACCAAATTTCATGTCATTCTGCCTGGAACTTTATGAGAAGAAGTTTTTTGAAGGATTTAGCCTCGTTTTCAAAAAAATAGCGGCAAACGTCACGTGACCTCTAATGTTCTTCTACGTCATTAAGAATAGGCATGAGCTAAAGGTGCAACACAACTTCTAGGCCGCCACAAAATGGTAAGAATGGCGGCTTTCGGTTTTCACTAAATGAAGATGGAGACCAAATTAATGGACAAGTTTCATAGCGACCGGCCATGTTGTTCAAGAGAAGAATGAGAACAAATGCTGAGTCAGCATTTTTTTTAATGAAAATAACAGAAAAAGTCACGTGACCGATACAGTTTTTATTGGCTGTATTTATGGCATTTAAGCATTACTACAGTAACAAATTTGAAAGCCCTAACTCTCAGAAATGTGATATTACCCCCCCCCCCCCTCCCTCCTCTGGTCGAATTTTGATGGATAAATGCTTTACTGATTTATGTACGCGTACGTGACAGGAATGAGCACTTCCCGTTTGCGTAAATACTTGCTGCTAAACCTCTTTCATGTCTTGCTTGTTCCATGTAGGTTGGCCATAACAATAACAATCACATACGATGAGCATGGGTTATAATCATATGATACCTCTCATGTTACACCATCACACAAGTTTTTGTGAATTTATAACCTTGCATCAGAAATCATATTAATACTATTGGAGAATGATTTACATTAGTTTTTTTTGTTGTTGTTCCAGTGAACATGTTGAGTCGTATAGCAATTGACAATTATGTAAATTTCAACAACCCTCAAGATCTGAAGTTCTGCTTGCAGCAAGATGGAATTCATCTTTTTGTTGGTGAAAATGGAAGTGGTAAGAGTAGCCTTGTTGAGTTGATTGAATATGCTTCCCTAGACTATTCATCAAGAAAAAGAATAAAAAATATTAATGTGTGTAATCGACAACGTGATGCATATATGCTTTGTGATTATGATATCAGTCAAAAAGAGTGGAGAAAACTTTATGAACACTGTCAGCGAGTTGATACCCATGGTGATGTTGACGAAGATGATGGTAACGATGGCGACAATGCCAGTGACCATGAAGAGAGTAAAGATGGCAAAAGTGTTGGCAATGCCAACCAGAGTCATAAAAAAGATGGCATATCATATAATTTGTGTACAGGTTTTATTTATCAATCGTCAACTAACAAGTCCGGGAAATTTTCAATTCTGATAGTAGGAACAAATGCTGTTACTTATGTTGAAGTTCCCCAAAATGCTTCATTCATCGACTCACCAACTTATAGAGTAACTCAAGCACATCCATTGTTACCTGCTGTGCTACATAACAAGACCGCAACGGAAGTTACAAATGAGTGCCAGAAAACATTATAATTCCTGAAATGAAATGTACTACGAAATGTGATGAAAGAGATGTAAACTATCCATATAACAGGTTGAATATGGTTAAAGAATGTATAACGCATGGAGTTAAGGTGGAAGGTCAAAAGGAGTTTATACCAATGGTTGTGAAGTTCCTACAAGACAAAGTACTATCCAGAACATCCACTGATGGATCTGGAATGACAGCTCCTAATGTTGGAACCAGGACAGATTGTTTACGGTACATCCAACAGAAAATAAAAAGAGGAGCTATAAAGCGTAAGAAGCTGGAAAGATTATTAAAATATCTGGATTTAGAACATATTGACATTAATGATAGTTTTGCAGAATCTGCAAACAGTGAGTTTAGAGTAGAGTATACTAGTAATATCGCTACTAATGAAGACAGATTGGAGACCACCAAATTAACAGCAACAAGAGATACTAAAACAAATACTGTAAGTGTAAATAATGAAGTAGATAGTGCTAAGTGCGAAGATGGGAACACGGGAAAGACATTCAACATAAAGCAACTTCCATCTGGTGATGCATCAACTTATGAAGCTGCTGCAATGTTAGCACAAATCAATGTGCAAACCATTATTTTTGATGACCCTGACATGTGTATGCACCCAATTAGAATAAAGAAATTCGCAGAACTCCTGACCATGGAAGTAGCAGGATCTAAAAAGTGCATAATAGCCATAACCCATTCACCTTGTATGGTTACTACAAGAAATTTCTCCAATGTCTTTATGTTCAAGCGTGACCCTCAGTCTGGGAGCTGCTCAGTCAAACGTGTACGTGAATACGCACCCAAAGAAATGCGATTTGTCGTAGACCCAAGAGTTTGAGAAATATTTTTTTCCTCATTTGTCCTATGGGTTGAAGGTCCAGATGACATCAGTGTTCTCGAATCCATGGGGATAGTATTAGAGGAAGTTTTGAAGAAACGAAATATACTGCATATAGAGAATTGCAGTATATGGCTTCATCACTTTGAGAGAGCTCTAGATTTGATGAAGCGAGCAACTATTCTACCTCTGGGTGGCAAGGGCAATATTAGCCGGGGAAGTCAGATGTGTGATGACTTGGGGATTGCTAAAGCAGTTGTATGTGACCGTGATGCTGTTATATCAAAAGTAGGAGAAAAACTGACGAAAACTGCAGCAGCTTCGAGTCTGAATGCCACTGAGAAGAAATCTCTAGAGCTAACTTGTACAACAGATGAAGAGGTGATTCACTTTTTTGAGAAACATCATATATATTCATGGAGTGATGGTTCTATAGAAAATTTCATTGCTTTAGACCCAACTGTTCTAGGACACAAGGGGAAAAGGAGAAAGGGTCCTTTGAAAAAAAGCATTGTAGAATACTCAGCTGGTGAGCTGGATGACATATTGTCGAATATTTTATCCAGCTCAATGGAAAAAAATGAAGCAAGCAGATTCATTATGTTCTTGTCAAATGAGGCGTCTAGAATATAAAAATTATGTATATGGAAAAATGAAGCAAAGACATAAATCAGTCAGATGTGTTTAATTGAATAAAAACTAATAGATATACTGTTTATGGAACAATATATTCAAGATAATTAATTATCAAGACTACAAACTATTTAGAGAATATTTGGCAGTTCTTTATTATTGCATGGAATATGTCTTTTAAATGTGTAATATCGAAGAGCGTGATAACATTTGCACAGTCAATATGGATAATATTCGGTTGAGCATTATTTTAAATAAAAATAATTACAATTTTGGCTGCGAACATAGCAATTTCAAACTTTTTTAATTATTTTATATGAATAGTGCCTGGATGCAGATGCAAGTATTTTTTTTTTTTTATTAAATGGTGTGGTTGAATTCCTTCTTTTTTTCCCAAATGTGTGTTGGATTGTTTTCATATAAAATAAAGGAAATCAAATAAATATAGTAGGCAATAGCTTATCACAAATAATTAGCCCAATAATTAAACAAGTCTTGTTTACACCCAACCTTATAACAACAACAACACTAACTACCAATATGTACTGTGTGGTCACGCTGCTCATTTATTAACCAATATTTTCTGTATATATGCACAGCTTCCACTAATGGGTGTTCACATGTCTGTAGCATATTCTCCTTCACAGTACTAACAACTTGTGTCTTATTTGTGGTTGAAATGAAGCAGAATATATGTCGTAGCATGAAAGTTTGAGAAGATAATGTTCAGAAATTTACTCAAACAAGCTCATGAATAATTGGATGCCTAGTCGTCTAAATAGCAAGAAACTAGATCGAACTACATATGTATTTTGTTGCATTTTTTTGTCCGAAAGATTCTTGCACACAAATATGTTGTGAATATGACCTCAATTCTGAAGCGGCTGTTATGCACTCCGTTTTGAATTTTGTGAGCCTCTTTTAATGTATTGAATCTTGAGAGGAATAATATTATATGACTTTATTTATATCACGATGAACTGACAAGTCTGCATTCAGGCACTATTATACATAAATTAATTAAAAAGCTTTGTATTATTTCCTTGAAATTGTTATGTTTGCAGCCAATAATATTTGTATGTGACAATTTACTTTCATTTTATTTTCGAAACATTTCTGAACCTCTGAGTTTTGACATTTTTATCTGGCGAGTGGTGAAATAACTTGCGTTTGAGAATTTTTTCAATTCATTTCAATAAATTTATACTCGATAAGATTAGTGATTCACATTGCTGAAACACGGTTACTAAAAAGAGTAACCGTGGCCGGAAGTAACATTTACTGTGTATTTAGTTTTTTTCAGCTAACAATGTATGTATGTTATTGAGTAATGTGTCAGTGAAATAAAATATTGCATACTTCAAATATAAGTGTTGTTATTTCGTGGGAGAGCGGGTGTGAGTGATGTATGGTAGATGTAATTGTGCATGGTGGGTGGCCTTCGGCTCTGGCATCATCAGTATTATGGTCATAACCACCATTGGGCAAATCGTGATATTACCCTCACATGTGCTATTACTATTTGATGTGTACATGCCTGCTGTGTGATCATCAAGGTGTGTCAGCAAAATCAGCCCCCCCCAAAAAATGCAGGGAATAGCGTTTCAGAGGGTCTTTTACGGGGGTACATGCCCTCGGATCCCCTGGTGAGGTCACGCCTTCGGCGGATGGTGAGCAGATCTACACCCCGACCTATGCAAAATTTCGTGACACGGCCTCTATAATTAATAAACAATATTTTGCATGATCATGTTACAATCATGAGTCTACTTTTATTTATACATGCCGTTCCGATCGTTTTGCTGTCGAGCTTTAAGGAGTTATTTCACAAGCGAATATTCGCCCTGGTTTCTTGTGCAAGACAAAACAGAAAAAGCGACCTACTTTCGTCCAATCTTAAGCACAATAATTAAGCTCAACGTATTAGAAACACAAGAGGAAACAATATGGAAAGCCACAGCTGTTCTAAGTGTATAGATGATCCACTATTCCCGTTATATGAAAAGAGTATACCATTATATCATGCCAACTTGCCTTTATACGACGCGAACATACCTTTCTTTATACAATGTGAACACACCTTTATATGATGTGAACATACCTTTATACGATGTGAACACACCTTTATATGATGTGAACACAACTTTATACGATGTGAACACACCTTTATACGATGTGACGATTCTGTGACCCACCTCCTGATTTTCCAGCAGTTATCGTAATTGGTGAGTTTTTATTATAAAAATATTCATAATTATAGCCTTCAAGCACACCAATCTATAACATATTTTAATTTCATATCACTGTGAGTATCTATAAATGCACAATAAGCACTGATTAAAGCCAAAAGGTTGTGGTTCTGGTACTTTTATTGTAAAATAACCACAGAGAATGTGTACTATATCTTTACTACCTTATACTAAAATATATTTGGATATTTCGAGTATTAACAAAATTCCAACTTCCGGTCTGATTAGATTTAAAACACACCACGAATATTCACTATTGAGATATGATTTATGGTATGTGCTGGTTCTTGGATATTTCAGTTTCGCTGGCCTGTACTTCGTTTAGTAATTCGGACTTCCAAGACAGCGTAAAAATGGAGAGTTTTGCGATTTTGACACGGAAAATGCCTGGACTAAATCATTTGCTCAGGGGCAGCCGCTTAGGTACATTTGTATGTGCACTGTAACTTGCAGCACATGAACCTAAAAGCGTTAGGTAATCAAACAAAAAATAATGTTGTACTAAAGTACGTTCTAGCATAAAAACGATTTGCTCCCTCGCTTATTTTGACACCCTAAAATAGACTGATTTCCATTCCCTCAAAAGTCAACAATGGTTTAGTTCCCTATTTTACGCTACGACTCAAAACAGTTTTTCATGCTTCACATATTTATTTGCTTTCAAGTACGTTTTGGTGGTCGTCACTGTCGTCCCTGGAATCTAGCCAATAACGTTTTGGTCCATATTCACGTAGCTATCACCGAGGAAATTAAAAAAAACAAATTGCGAACGCCATTAGCTTAACAAAGTTTTGACCTTTGTTGCCATGTTTAATTCACGATTCACTTTCCAACGATACAGAGTGGTATAGATTTGAAGAGCCGTTCAGAATTTATAATAGTTAATACTCGTTGTGTCGCCAAACATTATGACCACTCCTGTGCCAGTGACAAAAAACAATAAAAATGCGGTCGTTTTTTGGTCGGTAAAATACAGTGCGGTCGGAAATTAAGCGATCGATTAAAAAGTAGGAAGTTGGGCGAATAGAGTACTGTAGTTCAAGTGATGTAAGCATATTTCTAACTACATGTAGTACAATATTAATTCACTCACTGATTACTATAGCCAGAACGTTGTACGTGTCTTCCCTTTCAGGTTAGTTCTTCTGCCGATTTCTCGCAGCTAACAACATGATTTTTTTATTTGGGATTTCGAGAAACTTAACATGAATTGTTATGGCATTCATAACACAACACCTCGCCATGTTACAACTTTTGAGTTGTCAGTTAACAAGGCCTTTCATAGTAACATTTCTATGGGATTGACGTACGAGAATGAATGGGTTCATTTATCAGTGTTCACTTAGGACATCATTGACTGGCCCTCCAGAGGCGAAATGACGCCAGGCAAAGCGGCAGTTTGTCGTCTGCTTCACAGCCCGTTTTATACCAGATATTTGGGGCATTTCGCAGCACATACTCGTTGTTTTTATTGATAGAATTCATCCATAGATCTCAAATTTCATGTACAGAGTGACAAAAGCAACACCTCTGCTCCCCTTTAAACAAGAGGTAAAACCTCTCCAACCAAAACAGACTTCTGGTGTGTGTTTTTTTCTTTTTTATTCAATATTGACAAGCAACACATTATTCTGTATTGTTGTATTTTAATACTTTATACCTGCATCCTAATATTCGATGAGTAAATGGAAGAAAAGGCTGTCTATTTACTGATTTGTCACCTTAGATGGAATAGACAAAGGGGAAAACAATAAAGACAAACACGTCTCATTGCTTCTATGACAATGGCAGTTTTATCGATTATTTTGTAAATTAAAAAGCAAATACTCATTGTTTATCATACCAAGGTGGGTGTTTTCCAATAAAATTATGACAATTTAACTGATAACATTGTCATACAATATGGACAATGATCCCTAAATATACACCACAATATCAGGCACACAAAATGCCATTGTTATACAAACAATGGGTTAATTTTTAACTAACTTAAACTATAAGTACACAAGCAGCTTGGTAGCTAAGACACACTTGTCGAGTGGTTGTTTGAAGCAATCATGGATTCTGTGACCCACCTCCTGATTTTCCAGCAGTTAGCATAATTGGTGAGTTTTTATTATAAAAATATTCATAATTATAGCCTTCAAGCACACCAATCTATAACATATTTTAATTTCATATCACTGTGAGTATCTATAAATGCACAATAAGCACTGATTAAAGCCAAAAGGTTGTGGTTCTGGTACTTTTATTGTAAAATAACCACACCGAATGTGTACTGTATCTTTACTACCTTATACTAAAATATATTTGGATATTTAGAGTATTAACAAAATTCCAACTTCCGGTCTGATTAGACTTAAAATACACCACGAATATTCACTTTTGAGATATGATTTATGGTATGTGTTGGTTCTAGGATATTTCAGTTTCGCTGGCCTGTACTTCGTTTAGTAATTCGGACTTCCAAGACAGCGTAAAAATGGAGAGTTTTGCGATTTTTACACGGAAAATGCCTGGGCTAAATCATTTGCTGAGGGGCAGCCGCTTAGGTACATTTGTATGTGCACTGTAACTTACAGCACATGAACCTAAAAGCATTAGGTAATCAAACAAAAAATAAAAATAGCCAATAACGTTTTGGTCCATATTCATGTAGCTATCACCGAGGAAATTCAAAAAACCAAATTGCGAACGCCATTAGCTTAACAAAGTTTTGACCTTTGTTGCCATGTTTATTTCACGATTCACTTTCCAAATCTTAATTTTCCGGTCGCTAATAAATCTAACCGCTGGGCTGAATTAATGACATAACCAAAAATTCATAGCAGATTGGGTGAAAATCTGTCGTTTTTGACTTCAACCTTTTTTCACTTGGAAACGCAAGGACGATAAGACTAGATTTTCAAGAACGCAGGTCATTTCAATCGAACATTTTTTTTTTGTTTCGAGTTTATTGTTAGCCAGGAATCTAATCCACTGTTTTGGTTAATATAGAAAATGTTCTATTCAAGAATTTTGATGTGCTCTACTCGAAATGAACTTGGTGTTCAGCGCGTCTTACATTGTAGCAATGTTCATGTCACTGCACGTAAAGACACTTGAATGTTTTAAGAATAGCGGGAATAGAATCATATAGATGGAAATACCATTTACATCACTCATAAAGATTGAATTTTCGATTACTGGCCGGGATAGCTGTATTTAGTGTTCAGTTTGATGCAATCTGTCCACACTCGCCATTCTCAATTTCTATGTGATCACTGCTGTGGATGGCGATGGACGGCAGATTGTGATAGGCAACTGACTTTTAGCTTTAGTATTTTACTATTCTGACATTTTCCTGGTCGCATTTTGTATATACCAGTTAGGCACTGACAAGTAAATAAATAAATGGTCGGGGACATAGTCAACATGGGACTCAGAATCACATGCATATAATTACATTACTCATATACTTTGTATCATGCATGTTAATGTATTAATATTTAAATACAGATCATTCTATAATTAATAAACAATATTTTGCATGATCATGTTACAATCATGAGTCTACGTTTATTTATACATGCCATTCCCAGATTAACACCGGTTGTTAATGACACAACATTAAATTCTCAACTCTGATGAAAAAGCAAGTTTCTGTCACTCGCCCCAAAAGCCACTCATCGCGATAGCCACTCATCGTGTAGCTAATAGTTATATAATAAAATGTGTATATTTTCAGATTTATTGGCGATCCGCTCTGCTAGGGTTGCTCTTAAAATCACTTTTGTGTGTCTGTCTGTGTGTGTGCGATTTCCAGTGTCTTCTGTATTATTTTTTCTGTGATTTTTTTTGCTTGGGCGATTTCTCTCAAACTTGGCAGGCAGGTCACACTTTCGCTCTAGTTAAGGTTGTAAAATCTGAAAAAAGACACAACATAGCTTTGCGGCAATTGTATCCTCTGCTACAATTCTAGGGCTAAACACCCCAGACATAGCTCATTTTACTCAGCTTGGGTGTGGACACAAAGTTACTATTGATTTTCTGATATCTTTTTTCATTACCGAGATTTTGAACTCAAAGTTGAGGTAAATTTTCACCAGTAACGACATTTTAACTCTTCCGTGATTTTTTTGGTAGAGCCGATTTTGTTTATACTTGGCAGGCAGGTCATACCGTCAATCTAGTTGGGTGACAAAAACAGAAAAACAATTTCGGGCCCACCATTGCCAAAAAACTGAATAGCTACGCGCCAAATGTATCTCACCCTACAATTCTTGGACTTAAAATCTTGGACATAGCTAATTCTACTCAGCTTGAATGTGGGCACAAAGTTATTATTTTTTGGCGGTCTTTTTTCATTACAGAGAAATTTGGCCTCAAAGATGGAGTAACTTTTCACCAGTAACGCCTTTTTAACTCTTCTGTGTTTTATTTTGCGAGGCCGATATTGTACATACTTGGCATGCAGATCATATCATTACTAATCGGGGAAACAATTCCTGGCCCGCTGCTGTAATGGTAACAGCCAAAAAACTGATTTTTGAATACTTTCGCCCCAAATATATTACCTTCTACCAGTCTTGTAACAGCTGTGTTCAAATGATCAAGCTTTTTATTTTGGCTGAGTTGCACACCGACGAGAGATCACTGGTGCCCACATTGTTAAAATGTATGATTGTAATTCCAACGCAACTTGAATAAACTGTAAATCCTACATTCAATCACAGTCACAGTCAGATAGAGGGTCACTGGATAATAAGGTCACTGGATTGCCATCGGGGTAGTTTGAATGTCCTGTACGATGAGGTCGAAATGCAGTTGGTTCAATGTATTTACCTAGTTTGGTTATCGAGATATGGTTTTTCGGAATATATAATGGACCATGTGCTTATGTATGTCATGTCATTGTTAAATTAACTGAACTTTGAAACGTCTTATACCACTTCTTGATTGTATGTGTGTCTGATATTGTGATGTGTATTTATGGATCATTGTCCATATTGCATCACAATGTTATCAGTTGTCATCATTTTATTGGATAACACCCACCTTGGTATGATAAACAATTGGTATTTGCTTTTAATTTATAAGTATAGAATGATATATGAGTGAATTACAATCATTCAAATGTTGAAACTCGAGACAGTCACGGTCTGATTTTATATCAAGATGGTGGGCGGACAATACCTAGCTACATAAATGCACATGGATACAGGAACAGTCGGTCAAGAATGTCTATGAGAACAAAAAGTTAAAACATGTGAAGTGGTGTAATAAACCGAATAAAGCTGATAAATTTGGGTGACATGTGTTATTAATGTTTTGAGCTAATGCTACACATTGTTTAATTCACCTGTGTACTAGTTTATATTATTGTATCAACATTTGATTTTTACCAATTGTGATTGGTCAATCGGTTCAGCAGCCATATATAATTGAAATTGAACAGGAAGTGGCTGTTTGACCACTTTCTGAGGGTATAGGCAGTCAGATTTTGTTATGGCACATAGTAAAACTCATGTGTATTAGATATCAGCAATAAAAGCTTTAGCGGTCACGTGACTTTTTCCGCCATGTTTTTTTCCTCCAAAACGGCAAAAACTACTTGAAAATCTTCTACAGTACCACTAGGCAAAATTCTCTCAAATATGGTATTTAGCATCTGTACATGCAGCACATTCAGGTTTGAAAAATTTGTTATGATTGGTCACATTGTATGGCTAAATGGTCACATGAACTTTTTTCGCCATGTTTTACTCATAAAATCGCTTGAAAATCTTCTTCTTCAGAACCACCAAGCAAAATGCTTTTATATATGATATTTAGCTCCTATATATGAAGCACATTAGGTTTGAATTTTTGTTTATGATTGGTCACATGGTTTGGTTGCCATTTTAGATTTCTTATAAACAGGAAGTAGTGTTTTTACTTAAGCAACAATTATGTGATCATCTTCTAATGTGCTACATTGCATCTCTATATTGAACTCTTTTGGACATTTAAAAAAGAATTCAGATCAGTATGTGGTTTGGTCGCCATCTTGGATTTTAGACAAAATTTACCAAAAGTTTGGACCTTTGTTTCTTAAATGTGCTTCAACCGATCAACTGGGTATTTGGCATATAACATGTCTGGTCATAGCTTCATATGAGAAAAATAATATAATTGTGATCAGTCACGTGGTTTGACCGCCATCTTGAATTAAATGTAAAAATGACCAAAAGTTTGGACATTTGTTTCCCTTGAATGCTCTAACCAATGCACTTGATATTTTGATTATAACATGTTTAACCATAGCTTGATATGAAATTGTTTTAAAAAAAAATTTATGAGTCACAAGGTTGGCCGCTATCTTCGATTATTAACAAAATGACCAAAAGTTTGGGCATTTGTTTCTCATTGGTGCTTCAACCAAACAACTGGTGATTTTGTATATAACATGAATGGCCACAGCTTGTTGTAAGAACAATGTTATAAATTTAATCAGTCACATGGTTTGGCTGCCATCTTGGATTTCGTGAAAACGTGAATTGTGCGATTACATGTGTTATTTTTGTCCGATTTGGCTAAAATTTAGTATGTGCATTCTACTTGTGAGATACAATCTTTCACCCGGATGACACACATTCTAATTAAATAATATTCTCATTATATGCATAGCCGTTATGAATCAAGCACTGTTGCAGATAGGAAGATGAAACCTTTAGACTGTTGATACACTGGACTGTGTTGTCAGCAGAATTTGAGATACATACATTCTATTTCCCCTGTGGCAGAATGGTATGTCCCAGACAGTGGCATGGTGATTGTAAAATACCTTGGAATGTGCTGAGCCCAGTGTTGTTGGAAATGAAAATAGATATGACATCATTGACCCGAGTTCTATTTTTACCAAACGCTTCAGCGTGGTATTAAGAATTTGTTTTCAGGGTTGGGTGATACCAAGGTGGAAAATGGTTGCACATATGGGGGTAATTCCTGGAATTGCAATAGAGAGGGTTCAGGCCAAAATAGAATATATAGTGTTTCCATGTTTCGTCTGATATTTCTGTGGTATTCTGCTGCTGTAACTAATGCAAGATTTGTTCCGAAATTCAGTGTATTGTGTGCACTCAAGGGTTATTCGTTTTTTGCTGAAAAGACCCCTATATTTTAATGGCAGATTCGAACTAGGTTCACTCCTACTGGGAAATATGCTTTGTCGCTTGAATGAGAGCTAATTAAACACATTTTCCAGACCGGCGAAAGAGTATGTAACAGCCAATTGTAACAGCCTATCACGTGATTTTACTCAGAATGTCAACATGGAAAGAGGCTATTCCAATTTACGCAGGAATAATTGGGAGTAGAATATGTGAAGGATTGTATAAACAGAGATGTGTATACTGAAAAGTAAAATCTATCCTTCTTTTGCATCGCTGAGCATTACTTTTTTAGTATACTTGTTTTAAAATGCTATATTTGCATGATTTGCGATGTTTTTTTTTTATTAAAACGCCCCTAATGGTTGAATCCCGGGTTTGAAGGAGAATGTAACAGCACATCACGTGGTTCGTTTGAATACAATGGTGAAGGGTTGGCACGATAGGGCACCGTCCGATCTAGATAGAATGTTTCGAATCAGTCATACGTAGTTTAAATTAAGTTAAACGTTCCTCCACAGAATTGTGCATTGGCAAACATGCCGTCACAACTGCAGTACTCTACTGACGGAATGACTTTCGTCGACAGCGGTCGTTGATGAGCTGCACGCTACAACTTCGCTTGTGATGTTGCTTGTTAGCCGTGGATTGAATGAATCTTGATTTCCGGTAAAAATGTCGCTCATTTGACGTTGGTATCTTTATTTGGAACTGCGTAATGCCGCAACTTCGCCAGCAGAAACCTCCTGGTACTTTCATGTTGATGGTCCATGATAAAACTCATTCAACATACATCAAGTTCTCCCAATCGTAGTATTCCATGTGGTGTACAGCTAATATTGAGGATTTCAGTCACTTGGTTAATGACAACGGAAGAAGTGGGTGTGGGCAGCTACCCTTTCAAAAACTACAAAATACATGAGCAAAACTAAAACCAAAAAAATAAAATTACCATGAATTCTAGCTCTATATCTTATGGAAATTTTCTGAAAATTGCAACCCATTGCGAGTAGCCGTTTTGACAACACGGGAGAATAAAAATTGAAACATTTGAACATCCTGGCAAGCGCCGTGAACGCGAGCGTGACCTCCAAATTTAACCCGGTGTTCTAAATCCAGAGAAGTTTGCTGCGTTTTCCCCGCCTTGGAATGGACCGTACGAAACGGCAATAAAAACAAAAGTTAAACGGCAATTTTCGTATCGACTTACAACTTTCTGGCTTATCTATCACTCATAATTTGAAAAAAATATATATTTCAATAGACAAAAATCTATGTTTTGTGAGTGTGACATCAATTTAAAAAGTGCGACAAGCCCATTTTAAAAGTGGTACCTCCAACCCGGTACTTTGTTTACATGGACTCCATTTTCATGTACGAAGAGAATGTTTCACTCCTTCAATTTTATATACGGCAAAATACGTTTATTTTGTTTTTAACATGTCGAAAATGCAGCGTGAATGCAAATTAAAACGAATTGTACAAGTTAGAGCATTCACAGCTGTAGAATTGAGATGACTCATTGGTTATTTTGGCATAAAAATAGATCGATCAGGCACAGAGATTTTTAAAATTTTCCGGGCAGCTCCTAGTTATGTTTTCCATGCATACTTCTTTTCTAAGTTGCCAAAAAATAAGCTGTACATTATGCTATAATGTTATATCTTAGATTTGTTTATTCGTGTCAATGCTTTTTGTTTCATAAGTATTATTATAGCATAAAAATAAGTAAAGCGAATTGGTAGAACGCATAGCCGGTCGATGAGGGCGTTTTCAATGCAATTGTATAGGAATAAAAACGAAGGCAACATAAACGAAAGTAAAACTTGTTTATCTTTATTGACACTGACAGATGATTTAAAATGAAATTTGAATATGCCTGTTTCCATGGTAACAGATGGTCTATATATTGCCCTCTAATGACATAAGATAAACATTGATATAAAGTTCATTTGTTGACAATTTGGTGAAAATTCAATAAACAAGGGGAAAGATATGGCAGTTTAAATTCAGCTCCAATTAAATAATTAGTGCTTATTCATCCAAAATGGTGCCGTTGTCTTTACTATTCAGTAGTGCTTTGTTGACATCCTTTGTCCAAAATTAGGAAATGCTGATTGAAGCTACAAAGTACCATATCTCGAGAACGGTTACCCTAATTTTCATCAAACAAGGTCATTGTATTGCTCTAGTAGAGATCTATCCAATGCCACCATGTAAACTACTCTATGATATGTGTATAATTTCCCCCTGAAATCCCTATTGATACAGTGTAACAATGTCGGCGCCGGTGATATCTTACCAGTGCGCAACGTAGCCAAAATAAAAGGCATGATCATTTGAACACTGCTATTACAAGACTGGTAGGAAGTAATAAATTTGGGACAAAAGTATTAAAAAAAACAGATTTTGGCTGTTGCCATGGTAGTGGTGGGTCAGGATTGTTTTCCAATTAGTGATGGTACTACCTACCTGTCAAGTATGAACAAAATCAGCCAAGCCAACAAAAAAATCACAGAAGAGTTAGTTAAAAAGCCATACCTGGTGAACAGTTACTCTAAATTTGGGGTCAACTTTCTCATTGATGAAAAAAGATATCAAAAATTCAAATAGTATCATTGTGCCCACTCAAGCCGAGTACAGTGAGCTATGTCTGAGGTGTTGTATCCTAAATTTGTAGGAGATACATACTGTTGCTTCGGCAACGATGGACCAACATGCAGATTTTTCCTAATAACTAGGGTGAAGGTGTGACCCACTAGCCATGTTTGAGCGAAATCGGCCAAGCTAAAAAAATCACAGAAGAACTAATACGTGAAAACACTGAAAATCACACAAAAATGATTTGAGGGGCAATCCTAGTGGAGCGGATCGCCAATACCATGTGCATTAGCATATTGACCTTGAAAATACCGAAAACATTATTGCATGGGTGATATGCAAATTAGTTTTAGTCAAAATAAGTGACTGCCATTACTGTTGTTCAAATTTCATTTCACTCGGCAAGTATATTCATGTACCCCAAGGGTAAAATATCGCACTTCTAAATATTGTTTATTTCTGCAATGTTTCGAAAACGCTACTCTTGAAAGGACTACTTTATTTGCATATGGGGTGTGGAAATGCCGATTTCATAGACGAATCAAAATAAACTGCAGTACATATGTAATAATGTGGTACTAGTATACTTCATTTTTACTGAAAACATTTTCCCCCTGAAATAAATTCCAGTGAAAATGCCATTTACCTCATACTCCACTGAGACACAGCACAGGGAAAATCGGATTCACATGTAATGCTTGAAAACGTTTCAGCGAAAATAATTTAAGTGAAATTCTATGTGACTTCATAAGAGTTGGAAATGAACAAATTATGTGACGCCCGACCCTACCACTCCATACACAATGTAGACTATACCCCTAAAACATCCTTTCACTCACAGTTACTATCGTGTTTCACCAGTGTATTCTATTTGACTTCAGAAAAAATTGAAATAAACAAATTATATGACAACGCACTTAATTATAATTTCAGCCTCTAGTTCAGTACTGATTAAATAAACTACCTCGTCTCCATACCAACTTGAAGTTATCATTCATTGCCTACATCAGTGACTTCAACATACATGTTTCAATCCCAGGAATTTCACTTGCTATTAATTGCATGGGACTGCCAGTCTTTTATGATTTTCTATTGTCATGTCAATTTCTTGCGATTACTCTGAACATGAAGCTGTAACCACAGACCGTCTTGGTGCTGTAATTAAATCCTTGTATAAGCACCGGTTAGGCAGGCTTGAGCTATGCATGTGAAGCCAGCTGAGAGGTATATTCAATCCTATAGATTTCTCATTGTTTGGTAACTATTTGCTGCAAATGCAACAAAAATCAATATAAAAATATTACCCACACATCATTCTACAGGTTACTTGTAAAATGGTAGAGCTTGGATAAAAACTGGCTATTCGAGATAACCAATCATTGTTTGCATGGCCATAATTTAATTGTAGTATTTAAGTTGAAACATGTGTGAAAACATTTAGTCAGGAAAGTGACCTGACTTGATCCTGTAACATCATATGACGCTGATTCCTGACTCCAGTGAGCTGTACCCTATACTGAGGAACATATGCAGACATACTGTGCGGTAATCCCGGCTGATCAACGGGAACCACTGAAGCTCACTGCCCGAAATACTCCCATTGCAGTGCAGTTGTCGATATTCCCTGGACACAGAGCATGAGCTTAAATTGTAGTACAGCTGCTTTGACAGTGTGCCACATATGAAGTTAAAAAATAAAATAAAATAAATTTGTTGGCAACAAATTAAAGACATACCTACTGATAAAGAAAAATTACAAATTTGAAAATTATCTAAAAGTAATTTTGAATTATAAAATAAGATCAGCAATTACAAAATTAAGAATTTCAAGCCATAACTTGCCAATTGAGAAAGGACGGTACAATAATATCCATCAAAATCAAAGAATATGCAAATTGTGCACTCATCTGAAGTGGGTGATGAAAAACACTGTGTTATGAACTGTTCAAACTCAGATATTAAATTTAATAGAGAAAACATTTTTTACAATATTAGCTTTTCAGAATTTGAAAAACTAAATCAAGAATGTAAATTCATTTATTTGTTAAGTGCTTTGGATACTCATCTTATAATACCTTTCGCCAAATATGTTATTTCTATTTTAAATGTAGTTAATAGTTGTAGTTAGTGGCCATACTGCCGTATTGTACTATATCGTTGTTGTGTCAATAACTTATTATTATTATTATTATGAAGGAACGCATCATTGTACATTGCTGTTTACCATAGAATGGAGTGTTCCCTTCTGCCTCGATCAAGTCCCTGATTTTATTTGTTTACTGCATACCCCCACGCCCATTCCTTGCTTATTGTATTCTTCCCTGCACTGCCTCAGTTGTAGTATTATACTTTCACCAAATGATCCCCACCCATGACAGCGGACGAGGTGAAGGGAGAAGCAAGCTGCCAGAGATGTCTATTATTAGACCTGTATTGAAGATAAGCTCCCAGCTCCTGAATACAAAGGCCCGTATTTTACGCCACAATATATGCATACTATCATATCAGAAAGATTGTTGCAGAATGGAACATGCAACCAGTGCCATAATGAAGACAAAAGGTATTATCATATATGATTATGTAACCTCATTAATATGCAGAGGCACGTGGCTCATATATTCTGGAGACCATATCTTAATTACCAAACCAGGTAAAACATTGAACCAACTGCATTTCGACCTCAAACTACCCTAATGGCAATCCAGTGACTTCAATAATTAATGAGTGGATGTCTGATAGCTTGGGCTCCGCTGATGCCGTTTGCGACTTTAATATTATTAGGACCACTAAGTTACTTTTCGTAACATATCTTGTGAGAATATAATCTTTTGGCAAATAATATGAGATTATGCCATGATTGGACAAATCCATTGGATTACATTACAGTTACATTCTCACAAGTCTAAAAAATGCCGGTGTTCACCATCATTTTGTTGTGCAAATATTAAATGATCTGCTGAATGGTCAGCTCGCGTTCTCAATTCAAAAACACCGGTGTTTTGCGCCCTCAACGAATCATATCATGGAAAGGCCAATAAACAAATGGAAGGTCAGTCGACAAAATGGCGTTCCCTCTGGTAAATATTATTAGTAATAATAATGAATTTATTGTATCCTTGGAAATAATTTCCATTGGTCGACAGCAATAAAATGTTAGTAATAAAGTACAATACATATAAAACTAATGTAAAAGTAAAATGTCAGTTATTGTTATTTATGATTTCAAATATTTTGTATAAGTATTCACCAACTTGTCTTATAAGTAATCCTCTATAATATATTTAAATATCTGGTCATCACTTTTCAATTCTTTTGAAACATTGATATTAGTAAATAACTTTTGTCTTTCTGTTTGGTACCTAAGACATTCCATGAAGAAATGTTCTTCATGTTTGCATCCGTGCGTCAGTCCGGCGCAATTTCTCGGACACCCTTTGACCGATCTCGTTCAAACTTGGCATACAGACAATTTATGCTGACCTACATATGCACGCCGGTTTTCGTTATGATTCGATTAAATATGGCTGACTGGCAGCCATTTTGTCTTCAAATTTGCTAAATTCTGATATTTAAACGTGTCTTGAACTGTTTCTCGGAGCTGAACAGGATGATTTCAATCCAACTTTGTATGATGATCATGCATATTGGGTTATAGGTGCACGTCACTAGTTTTTTTCCGTTTTCATGCTGATTCCTCCATAAGATATGGCCTTATTCAGTTTGTACATAGGTATTATACTTCAAGATAACACAACACCATGTTTTTGATTAAATTTGTTGAAATGGCAGCCATTTTGTTTAATGTCTTAAAATCAGTCTGTGATATGTCCGGAACTGTTTCCCAGGGCTCAATAGGGCGATTTCAATCAAACTTTGTATGATGATCATGTATATTGTGTTACACGTGCACGTCATATTTTTGTCAAAACTTGGACTAAAATGGCCGACCGGCGGCCATTGTGTTTTTTCCTTTTTTGTGCCGATTCCTCTGAAAGATATGGCTTGATTCACTTGAAAGTTTGCACATAGGTAGTATACTGCAAGGTAGCACAACAAGATGTTTTGTGTTGCGACTTGATCAAATTTGTTGAAATGGTGGCCATTCTGTCAAAAAAACAGGAGCTGAACAGGACGATATGGCCTGATTCAGTTCAAAGTTGAATAGGGCAATTTTCAATCAAACTTTGTATGATGATCTTACATATTAGGTTACAATGCAAGCCATATTTCTTTTGGAGATACTTGAACAACAATAACCGACTGGCTGCGTTTTTCTTTCATGCTATTTCCTCTGTAAGATATAGTTCAATTCAGTTCAAAGTTTCCACGTAGGTACTGAAAGTAACACAATATATAATCTGTGTTAGTGTTAAAAAACACTGATCTTTCATTTCTACATGTCACTTGCACTGAACATTTACATCGACTACTAATACTTAACGGGGACTATGCATTATCAATGCTTATCAATTTTGATCTGGGAACAATGCTTACAGATTCTGTCTTCTAAAGGTATTTTGGGTTGGGTATGTATACCCTTCTCAATTTATAATACATGACTGTTTATTCCGAAACGAGTCAATAAGATTTTATGTTTCAGATTACATAAAAGCAAATATGGTTCAAAAGTGTATGAGTCTTTAAACTTTATATACGTTCTCAGTTCTCTATTATCATTTGTTACACTCAACTTCCAGAACTCTATATACCTTTGTTGGATGTTTTTTCCTATGTTTTTTATTTTACTGTGTGGTAATTTTTGAGGGAAATGCATTTGCTTTGTTCCTGTTTTTCCGTGTGTTTTCTACGCTCGAGATTTATCGAGATTTCGATCATTGAAATGGGGTGTTGATACCAATATCACCGCATAATGAAGTGTAAACATGTTGAATATTTCTTTATATTCAACACCAGCATAACCATGTGACTGATACTGTGGGTAAAATTCGGGTGTATTGCTTATGCATATTTATGAGGTTACAGGATCATATATAGCGATTTCTTATGTCAGTTACATCTTTTGTTTGTTGCCTTCATTATGGCACTGGTTGCATGTTCCGTTCTGCAACAGTGTTACAGATATGATAGTTATGCATATTAATGAGCTCACATGACTATATATGGTCATCGGTTATTTCAATCAAATCACTTGTCAACATTGTCATAATAACACAGGATTCATCTCCCTAGCTGCAACAGTGTTTGAGATATAATAGTTATGCATATTAATGAGGTTAGAAACCCCCACCCCATGGGCGCCCAGCCACAGGACCTAGCCATGTGCCATTCAGATGGAAATCGGACCAATCGTACCAATACAACACATGTAATTGCCCATTTCCTGTTTTCACAAAATCCAAGATGGCGGCCACACCACGTGAACGATCGAAATTGTATTATTACTCATATGAAGCTATGACCAGCCATGTCGTATACATATTTATTTAGTTGATGGGCGGATGCATATTGGAGAAACAGATGCCTAAACTTTTGGTCAATTTTGCCTAAATTCCAAGATGGCGGCCAAACCATGTGACTGATCGAAAATATATTATTTTTCTCATATGCATCTATGACCAGACACGTTATATACAAAATCGGCAGTTAATTGGTTGAAGCACCAATGTGAAAGAAATGCGCAAACTTTTGGTCATTTTTGTTAAAAATACAAAATAGCAACCAAATTTCATGTCATTCTGCCTGGAACTTTATGAGAAGAAGTTTTTTGAAGGATTTAGCCTCGTTTTCAAAAAAATAGCGGCAAACGTCACGTGACCTCTAATGTTCTTCTACGTCATTAAGAATAGGCATGAGCTAAAGGTGCAACACAACTTCTAGGCCGCCACAAAATGGTAAGAATGGCGGCTTTCGGTTTTCACTAAATGAAGATGGAGACCAAATTAATGGACAAGTTTCATAGCGACCGGCCATGTTGTTCAAGAGAAGAAGAGATTTCAATGAGAACAATGCTGAGTCAGCATTTTTTAAAATGAACATAACAGAAAAAGTCACGTGACCGATAAAGTTTTTATTGGCTGTATTTATGGCATTTAAGCATTACTACAGTAACAAATTTGAAAGCCCTAACTCTCAGAAATGTGATATTACCCCCCCCCCTCCTCTGGTCGAATTTTGATGGATGAATGCTTTACTGATTTATGTACGCGTACGTGACAGGAATGAGCACTTCCCGTTTGCGTAAATACTTGCTGCTAAACCTCTTTCATGTCTTGCTTGTTCCATGTAGGTTGGCCATAACAATAACAATCGCATACGATGAGCATGGGTTATAATCATATGATACCTCTCATGTTACACCATCACACAAGTTTTTGTGAATTTATAACCTTGCATCAGAAATCATATTAATACTATTGGAGAATGATTTACATTATTTTTTTTGTTGTTGTTCCAGTGAACATGTTGAGTCGTGTAGCAATTGACAATTATGTAAATTTCAACAACCCTCAAGATCTGAAGTTCTGCTTGCAGCAAGATGGAATTCATATTTTTGTTGGTGAAAATGGAAGTGGTAAGAGTAGCCTTGTTGAGTTGATTGAATATGCTTCCCTAGACTATTCATCAAGAAAAAGAATAAAAAATATTAATGTGTGTAATCGACAACGTGATGCATATATGCTTTGTGATTATGATATCAGTCAAAAAGAGTGGAGAAAACTTTATGAACACTGTCAGCGAGTTGATACCCATGGTGATGTTGACGAAGATGATGGTAACGATGGCGACAATGCCAGTGACCATGAAGAGAGTAAAGATGGCAAAAGTGTTGGCAATGCCAACCAGAGCCATAAAAAAGATGGCATATCATATAATTTGTGTACAGGTTTTATTTATCAATCGTCAACTAACAAGTCCGGGAAATTTTCAATTCTGATAGCAGGAACAAATGCTGTTACTTATGTTGAAGTTCCCCAAAATGCTTCATTCATCGAAACACCAACTAGGGCAACTCAAGCACATCCATTGTTACCTGCTGTGCTACATAACAAAACCGCAACGGAAGTTACAAATGAGCCTCTGAGTACTTTATTAAGAGTGCCAGAAAACATTATAATTCCTGAAATGAAATGTACTACGAAATGTGATGAAAGAGATGTAAACTATCCATATAACAGGTTGAATATGGTTAAAGAATGTATAACGCATGGAGTTAAGGTGGAAGGTCAAAAAGAGTTTATACCAATGGTTGTGAAGTTCCTACAAGACAAAGTACTATCCAGAACATCCACTGATGGATCTGGAATGACAGCTCCTAATGTTGGAACCAGGACAGATTGTTTACGGTACATCCAACAGAAAATAAAAAGAGGAGCTATAAAGCGTAAGAAGCTGGAAAGATTATTAAAATATCTGGATTTAGAACATATTGACATTAATGATAGTTTTGCAGAATCTGCAAACAGTGAGTTTAGAGTAGAGTATACTAGTAATATCGCTACTAATGAAGACAGATTGGAGACCACCAAATTAACAGCAACAAGAGATACTAAAACAAATACTGTAAGTGTAAAAAATGAAGTAGATAGTGCTAAGTGCGAAGATGGGAACACGGGAAAGACATTCAACATAAAGCAACTTCCATCTGGTGATGCATCAACTTATGAAGCTGCTGCAATGTTAGCACAAATCAATGTGCAAACCATTATTTTTGATGACCCTGACATGTGTATGCACCCAATTAGAATAAAGAAATTCGCAGAACTCCTGGCCATGGAAGTAGCAGGATCTAAAAAGTGCATAATAGCCATAACCCATTCACCTTGTATGGTTACTACAAGAAATTTCTCCAATGTCTTTATGTTCAAGCGTGACCCTCAGTCTGGGAGCTGCTCAGTCAAACGTGTACGTGAATACGCACCCAAAGAAATGCGATTTGTCGTAGACCCAAGAGTTCGAGAACTATTTTTTTCCTCATTTGTCCTATGGGTTGAAGGTCCAGATGACATCAGTGTTCTCGAATCCATGGTGATAGTATTAAAGGAAGGTTTGACGAAACGAAATATACTGCATATAGGGAATTGCAGTATAGGGCTTCATCACTTTGAGAGAGCTCTAGATTTGATGAAGCGAGCAACTATTCTACCTCTGGGTGGCAAGTTCAATATTAGCCGGGGAAGTCAGATGTGTGATGACTTGGGGATTGCTAAAGCAGTTGTATGTGACCGTGATGCTGTTATATCAACATTAGGAGAAAAACTGACGAAAACTGCAGCAGCTTCTAGTCTGAATGCCACTGAGAAGAAATCTCTAGAGCAAACTTGTACAACAGATAAAGATGTGATTGACTTTTTTGAGAAACATCATATATATTCATGGAGTGATGGTTCTATAGAAAATTTCTTTGTTTTAGACCCAACTGTTCTAGAACACAAGGGGAAAAAGAGAAAGGGTCCTTTGAAAAAAAGCATTGTAGAATACTCAGCTGATGAGCTGGATGGCATATTGACGAATATTTTATCCAGCTCAATGGAAAACATTGAAGTAAACAGATTCATTATGTTCTTGTCAAATGAGGCGTCTAGAATATAAAAATATGTATATGGCAAAATAAAGCAAAGACATAAATCAGTCAGATGTGTTTAATTGAATAAAAACTAATAGATATACTGTTTATGAAACAATATATTCAAGATAATTAATTATCAAGACTACAAACTATTTAGAGAATATTTGGCAGTTCTTTATTATTGCATAGAATATGTATTTTAAATGTGTAATATCGAAGAGCGTGATAACATTTGCACAGTCAATATGGATAATATTCGGTTGAGCATTTTTTTAAATAAAAATAATTACAATTTTGGCTGCAAACATAGCAATTTCAAACTTTTTTAATTATTTTATATGAATAGTGCCTGGATGCAGATGCAAGTATTTTTTTTTGTTATTAAATGGTGTGGTTGAATTCCTTCTTTTTTTCCCAGATGTGTGTTGGATTGTTTTCATATAAAATAAAGGAAATCAAATCAATATAGTAGGCAATAGCTTATCACAAATAATTAGCCCAATAATTAAACAAGTCTTGTTTACACCCAACTTTATAACAACAACAACACTAACTACCAATATGTACTGTGTGGTCACGCTGCTCATTTATTAACCAATATTTTCTGTATATATGCACAGCTTCCACTAATGGGTGTTCACATGTCTGTAGCATATTCTCCTTCACAGTACTAACAACTTGTGTCTTATTTGTGATTGAAATGAAGCAGAATATATGTCGTAGCATGAAAGTTTGAGAAGATAATGTTCAGAAATTTACTCAAACAAGCTCATGAATAATTGGATGCCTAGTCGTCTAAATAGCAAGAAACTAGATCGAACTACATATGTATTTTGTTGCATTTTTTTGTCCGAAAGATTCTTGCACACAAATATGTTGTGAATATGACCTCAATTCTGAAGCGGCTATTATGCACTCCATTTTGAATTTTGTGATCCTCTTTTAATGTATTGAATCTTGACAGGAATAATATTATATGACTTTATTTATATCACGATGAACTGACAAGTCTGCATCCAGGCACTATTATACATAAATTAATTAAAAAGCTTTGTATTATTTCCTTGAAATTGTTATGTTTGCAGCCAATAATATTTGTATGTGACAATTTACTTTCATTTTATTTTCGAAACATTTCTGAACCTCTGAGTTTTGACATTTTTATCTGGCGAGTGGTGAAATAACTTGCGTTTGAGAATTTTTTCAATTCATTTCAATAAATTTATACTCGATAAGATTAGTGATTCACATTGCTGAAACACGGTTACTAAAAAGAGTAACCGTGGCCGGAAGTAACATTTACTGTGTATTTAGTTTTTTCAGCTAACAATGTATGTATGTTATTGAGTAATGTGTCAGTGAAATAAAATATTGCATACTTCAAATATAAGTGTTGTTATTTCGTGGGAGAGCGGGTGTGAGTGATGTATGGTAGATGTAATTGTGCATGGTGGGTGGCCTTCGGCTCTGGCATCATCAGTATTATGGTCATAACCACCATTGGGCAAATCGTGATATTACCCTCACATGTGCTATTACTATTTGATGTGTACATGCCTGCTGTGTGATCATCAAGGTGTGTCAGCAAAATCAGCCCCCCCCCAAAATGCAGGGAATAGCGTTTCAGAGGGTCTTTTACGGGGGTACATGCCCTCGGATCCCCTGGTGAGGTCACGCCTTCGGCGGATGGTGAGCAGATCTACACGGCCTCTGCAATGCATGTAATTTTACTTCAACGAACCCCGAGTTGTCACCAATTAATTAAATCAGAAGCTTTCTGGTGATTGATTCATACGAATAGTTTTTTTTTTCATTCCTATTTACCCTTTTTTTCTCTCACCATTAGAATATTTCTCCCTTTGCATGCATGTATTTGTGCAGTGACGTAAATATTACTACAGTCAGGGGTGATCGAAAAAAGAAGAGCGCTTTTAGATCGTTTTGCTGTCGAGCTTTAAGGAGTTATTTCACAAGCGAATATTCGCCCTGGTTTCCGTGCAAGACAAAACAGAAAAAGCGACCTACTTTCGTCCAATCTTAAGCACAATAATTAAGCTCAACGTATTAGAAACACAAGAGGAAACAATATGGAAAGCCACAGCTGTCCTTAGTGTATAGATGATCCACTATTCCCGTTATAAGAAAAGAGTATACCATTATATCATGCCAACTTGCCTTTATACGACGCGAACATACCTTTCTTTATACAATGTGAACAAACCTTTATATGATGTGAACATACCTTTATACGATGTGAACACACCTTTATACGATGTGAGGATTCTGTGACCCACCTCCTGATTTTCCAGCAGTTATCGTAATTGGTGAGTTTTTATTATAAATATATTCATAATTATAGCCTTCAAGCACACCAATCTATAACATATTTTAATTTCATATCACTGTGAGTATCTATAAATGCACAATAAGCACTGATTAAAGCCAAAAGGTTGTGGTTCTGGTACTTTTATTGTAAAATAACCACACCGAATGTGTACTATATCTTTACTACCTTATACTAACATATATTTAGATATTTAGAGTATTAACAAAATTCCAACTACCGGTCAGATTAGATTTACAATACACCACGAATATTCACTTTTGAGATATTATTTATGGTATGTGCTGGTTCTTGGATATTTCAGTTTCGTTGGCCGTACTTCGTTTAGTAATTCGGACTTCCAAGACAGCGTAAAAATGGAGGGATTTGCGATTTTGACACAGAAAATGCCTGGGCTAAGTCATTTGCTGAGGGGCAGCCGCTTAGGTACGCTTGTATGTACACTGTAACTTGCAGCACATGAACCTAAAAGCGTTAGGTAATCAAACAAAAAATAATGTTGTACTAAAGTACGTTCTAGCATAAAAACGATTTGCTCCCTCGCTTATTTTGACACCCTCAAATAGACTGATTTCCATTCCCTCAAAAGTCAACGATGGTTTAGTTGCCTATTTTACGCTACGACTCAAAACAGTTTTTCATGCTTCACATATTTATTTGCTTTCAAGTACCTTTTGGTGGTCGTCACTGTCGTCCCTGGAATCTAGCCAATAACGTTTTGGTCCATATTCACGTAGCTATCACCGAGGAAATTCAAAAAACAAAACAAATTGCGAACGCCATTAGCTTAACAAAGTTTTGACCTTTGTTGCCATGTTTATTTCACGATTCACTTTCCAACGATACAGAGTGGTATAGATTTGAAGAGCCGTTCAGAATTTATAATAGTTAATACTCGTTGTGTCCTCAAACATTTTGACCACTCCTGTGCCAGTGACAAAAAACAATAAAAATGCGGTCGTTTTTTGGTCGGTAAAATACAGTGCGGTCGGAAATTAAGCGATCGATTAAAAAGTAGGAAGTTGGGCGAATAGAGTACTGTAGTTCAAGTGATGTAAGCATATTTCTAACTACATGTAGTACAATATTAATTCACTCACTGATTACTATAGCCAGAACGTTGTACGTGTCTTCCCTTTCAGGTTAGTTCTTCTGCCGATTTCTCGCAGCTAACAACATGATTTTTTTATTTGGGATTTCGAGAAACTTAACATGAATTGTTATGGCATTCATAACACAACACCTCGCCATGTTACAACTTTTGAGTTGTCAGTTAACAAGGCCTTTCATAGTAACATTTCTATGGGATTGACGTACGAGAATGAATGGTTTCAATTATCAGTGTTCACTTAGGACATCATTGACTGGCCTTCTAGAGGCGAAATGACGCCAGGCAAAGCGGAAGTTTGTCGTCTGCTTCACAGCCCGTTTTATACCAGATATTTGGGGCATTTCGCAGCACATACTCGTTGTTTTTATTGATAGAATTCATCCATAGATCTCAAATTTCATGTACAGAGCGACAAAAGCAACACCTCTGCTCCCCTTTAAACAAGAGGTAACACCTTTCCAACCAAAACAGACTTCTGGTGTGTTTTTTTCATTTTTATTCAATATTGACAAGCAACACATTATTCTGTATTGTTGTATTTTGATACTTTATACCTGCATCCTAATATTCGACGAGTAAATGGAAGAAAAGGCTGTCTATTTACTGATTTGTCACCTTAGATGGAATAGACGAAAGGGAAAACAATAAAGACAAACACGTCTCATTGCTTCTATGACAATGGCAGTTTTATCGATTATTTTGTAAATTAAAAAGCAAATGCCCATTGTTTATCATACCAAGGTGGGTGTTTTCCAATAAAATTATGACAATTTAACTGATAACATTGTCATACAATATGGACAATGATCCCTAAATATACACCACAATATCAGGCACACAAAATGACATTGTTATACAAACAATGGGTTAATTTTTAACTAACTTAAACTATAAGTACACAAGCAGCTTGGTGGCTAAGACACACTTGTCGAGTGGTTGTTTGAAGCAATCATGGATTCTGCGACCCACCTCCTGATTTTCCAGCAGTTAGCGTAATTGGTGAGTTTTTATTATATATTCATAATTATAGCCTTCAAGCACACCAATCTATAACATATTTTAATTTCATATCACTGTGAGTATCTATAAATGCACAATAAGCACCGATTAAAGCCAAAAGGTTGTGGTTCTGGTACTTTTATTGTAAAATAACCACACCGAATGTGTACTATATCTTTACTACCTTATACTAAAATATATTTGGATATTTAGAGTATTAACAAAATTCCAACTTCCGGTCTGATTAGACTTAAAATACACCATGAATATTCACTTTTGAGATATGATTTATGGTATGTGTTGGTTCTAGGATATTTCAGTTTCGTTGGCCTGTACTTCGTTTAGTAATTCGGACTTCCAAGACAGCGTAAAAATGGAGAGTTTTGCGAATGTTACACGGAAAATGCCTGGGCTAAATCATTTGCAACATAATAAGATGCGTTAATAAACCATGTACACTACTGTCCTGAGACACTAAACACAATTTGTAACACTGGCTGTAAAAGTGTTTCAATGTGCATCTTTTATCACTGCAGTTGAGTTGTAATCTTTATTATTTTGCCTCAAACGATTTTCTGAGAACCAGTTATACTTGGACTTGGTCTCAAAGAAGTCAATAAAATGTATCACTGGAACTGAGCGTTTATTTCACGTGTTGCATACCCTTAACTATTGCCGCTATGAGTACATCAAATTGTGTGAAATAAACAAAAACAAAAAGAATATTCTTTAATGTTCATTGAAATGTGTGAAAGTCGTATGTATGTGTTTCATATTTTGTTAAATGGGAATTGAAACAATACAGTTGTTAGTGCCCATTTGCATGCAGTCCCAAAACAGAGACTTGCAGATTGACCTTCATTTGTCTGTTCACCAGTATGCCACATACTTAGATCGATCAATTAAGTTTAAACTTCACGCATACATCAGATATTATATTGAGCAAATACACATACATTTATGTCACCATCAAATTCAAAATGACTGTCTGGCGGTCATCTTAATTAAAGTTTCACAGAGCAACATTTGTATACATTCTCATCCTCATTACTCATTGCAACAAGGATGCCATGATATATGTGCACTGAAGAAATGAACAGCATACAGGACCAATAGGGTCTATGTCTTTTCAACCTCATCCCCATAGCTGCCAGCCTAAGAAACAGTTAGGTTTGCATATATAATTTCCTTTTTCATTTAATACTTTGTGATTGGAGTGTTAAAATCTTTCAAAGAAATCTATTATCATACAGTTTACATGTATTGAATAAGTGTGTCAATGGGTTGTCCATCTGGTGTGTCCTTATTGTGGAGGTAGTATACTACTTTAGTGGTTTCAACCAAGCTGTACTGATAATTTATTGTAATCAAGGAGCCATTTCAGGTCAGGTGTGTAACTTATTTTATAAATAGAAAAGGATATGCATATGTTGTTTGAAGTTTTTGACTCCTGTGTGTGCGAAGCACACAATGGGAGTCTTTGCAGTTAGTTTTTCTGTATGACACGGTGTGTGTGTGTGTTCGTCTGTTCAACTAATTAGGGCTAGGAGCCTGGTTTCCACTCCTGTCTTTGTTTGGTGTAGTGATTCTGGTGTTCTATTTATTTCAAAGATAAAGGGCTAGAATGGATTGGTAGTACATGCTTCCACTGGCAATGACCTAGGCGCAGATACAGATAGTGTCTTCGTTCTGTTTTTTTATAACGCATTCACTACAAACATTAACCACCATTGGGCAAATCGTGATATTACCCTCACATGTGCTATTACTATTTGATGTGTACATGCCTGCTGTGTGATCATCAAGGTGTGTCAGCAAAATCAGCCCCCCCCCCAAATGCAGGGAATAGCGTTTCAGAGGGTCTTTTACGGGGGTACATGCCCTCGGATCCCCTGGTGAGGTCACGCCTTCGGCGGATGGTGAGCAGATCTACACGGCCTCTGCAATGCATGTAATTTTACTTCAACGAACCCCGAGTTGTCACCAATTAATTAAATCAGAAGCTTTCTGGTGATTGATTCATACGAATAGTTTTTTTTTTCATTCCTATTTACCCTTTTTTTCTCTCACCATTAGAATATTTCTCCCTTTGCATGCATGTATTTGTGCAGTGACGTAAATATTACTACAGTCAGGGGTGATCGAAAAAAGAAGAGCGCTTTTAGATCGTTTTGCTGTCGAGCTTTAAGGAGTTATTTCACAAGCGAATATTCGCCCTGGTTTCCGTGCAAGACAAAACAGAAAAAGCGACCTACTTTCGTCCAATCTTAAGCACAATAATTAAGCTCAACGTATTAGAAACACAAGAGGAAACAATATGGAAAGCCACAGCTGTCCTTAGTGTATAGATGATCCACTATTCCCGTTATGAGAAAAGAGTATACCATTATATCATGCCAACTTGCCTTTATACGACGCGAACATACCTTTCTTTATACAATGTGAACAAACCTTTATATGATGTGAACATACCTTTATACGATGTGAACACACCTTTATACGATGTGAGGATTCTGTGACCCACCTCCTGATTTTCCAGCAGTTATCGTAATTGGTGAGTTTTTATTATAAATATATTCATAATTATAGCCTTCAAGCACACCAATCTATAACATATTTTAATTTCATATCACTGTGAGTATCTATAAATGCACAATAAGCACTGATTAAAGCCAAAAGGTTGTGGTTCTGGTACTTTTATTGTAAAATAACCACACCGAATGTGTACTGTATCTTTACTACCTTATACTAAAATATATTTGGATATTTAGAGTATTAACAAAATTCCAACTTCCGGTCTGATTAGACTTAAAATACACCATGAATATTCACTTTTGAGATATGATTTATGGTATGTGTTGGTTCTAGGATATTTCAGTTTCGTTGGCCTGTTCTTCGTTTAGTAATTCGGACTTCCAAGACAGCGTAAAAATGGAGAGTTTTGCGATTTTTACACGGAAAATGCTTGGGCTAAATCATTTGCAACATAATAAGATGCGTTAATAAACCATGTACACTACTGTCCTGAGACACTAAACACAATTTGTAACACTGGCTGTAAAAGTGTTTCAATGTGCATCTTTTATCACTGCAGTTGAGTTGTAATCTTTATTATTTTGCCTCAAACGATTTTCTTAGAACCAGTTATACTTGGACTTGGTCTCAAAGAAGTCAATAAAATGTATCACTGGAACTGAGCGTTTATTTCACGTGTTGCATACCCTTAACTATTGCCGCTATGAGTACATCAAATTGTGTGAAATAAACAAAAACAAAAAGAATATTCTTTAATGTTCATTGAAATGTGTGAAAGTCGTATGTATGTGTTTCATATTTTGTTAAATGGGAATTGAAACAATACAGTTGTTAGTGCCCATTTGCATGCAGTCCCAAAACAGAGACTTGCAGATTGACCTTCATTTGTCTGTTCACCAGTATGCCACATACTTAGATCGATCAATTAAGTTTAAACTTCACGCATACATCAGATATTATATTGAGCAAATACACATACATTTATGTCACCATCAAATTCAAAATGACTGTCTGGCGGTCATCTTAATTAAAGTTTCACAGAGCAACATTTGTATACATTCTCATCCTCATTACTCATTGCAACAAGGATGCCATGATATATGTGCACTGAAGAAATGAACAGCATACAGGACCAATAGGGTCTATGTCTTTTCAACCTCATCCCCATAGCTGCCAGCCTAAGAAACAGTTAGGTTTGCATATATAATTTCCTTTTTCATTTAATACTTTGTGATTGGAGTGTTAAAATCTTTCAAAGAAATCTATTATCATACAGTTTACATGTATTGAATAAGTGTGTCAATGGGTTGTCCATCTGGTGTGTCCTTATTGTGGAGGTAGTATACTACTTTAGTGGTTTCAACCAAGCTGTACTGATAATTTATTATAATCAAGGAGCCATTTCAGGTCAGGTGTGTAACTTATTTTATAAATAGAAAAGGATATGCATATGTTGTTTGAAGTTTTTGACTCCTGTGTGTGCGAAGCACACAATGGGAGTCTTTGCAGTTAGTTTTTCTGTATGACACGGTGTGTGTGTGTGTTCGTCTGTTCAACTAATTAGGGCTAGGAGCCTGGTTTCCACTCCTGTCTTTGTTTGGTGTAGTGATTCTGGTGTTCTATTTATTTCAAAGATAAAGGGCTAGAATGGATTGGTAGTACATGCTTCCACTGGCAATGACCTAGGCGCAGATACAGATAGTGTCTTCGTTCTGTTTTTTTATAACGCATTCACTACAAACATTAACCACCATTGGGCAAATCGTGATATTACCCTCACATGTGCTATTACTATTTGATGTGTACATGCCTGCTGTGTGATCATCAAGGTGTGTCAGCAAAATCAGCCCCCCCCCCCCCAAAATGCAGGGAATAGCGTTTCAGAGGGTCTTTTACGGGGGTACATGCCCTCGGATCCCCTGGTGAGGTCACGCCTTCGGCGGATGGTGAGCAGATCTACACGGCCTCTGCAATGCATGTAATTTTACTTCAACGAACCCCGAGTTGTCACCAATTAATTAAATCAGAAGCTTTCTGGTGATTGATTCATACGAATAGTTTTTTTTTTCATTCCTATTTACCCTTTTTTTCTCTCACCATTAGAATATTTCTCCCTTTGCATGCATGTATTTGTGCAGTGACGTAAATATTACTACAGTCAGGGGTGATCGAAAAAAGAAGAGCGCTTTTAGATCGTTTTGCTGTCGAGCTTTAAGGAGTTATTTCACAAGCGAATATTCGCCCTGGTTTCCGTGCAAGACAAAACAGAAAAAGCGACCTACTTTCGTCCAATCTTAAGCACAATAATTAAGCTCAACGTATTAGAAACACAAGAGGAAACAATATGGAAAGCCACAGCTGTCCTTAGTGTATAGATGATCCACTATTCCCGTTATAAGAAAAGAGTATACCATTATATCATGCCAACTTGCCTTTATACGACGCGAACATACCTTTCTTTATACAATGTGAACAAACCTTTATATGATGTGAACATACCTTTATACGATGTGAACACACCTTTATACGATGTGAGGATTCTGTGACCCACCTCCTGATTTTCCAGCAGTTATCGTAATTGGTGAGTTTTTATTATAAATATATTCATAATTATAGCCTTCAAGCACACCAATCTATAACATATTTTAATTTCATATCACTGTGAGTATCTATAAATGCACAATAAGCACTGATTAAAGCCAAAAGGTTGTGGTTCTGGTACTTTTATTGTAAAATAACCACACCGAATGTGTACTATATCTTTACTACCTAATACTAACATATATTTAGATATTTAGAGTATTAACAAAATTCCAACTACCGGTCAGATTAGATTTACAATACACCACGAATATTCACTTTTGAGATATTATTTATGGTATGTGCTGGTTCTTGGATATTTCAGTTTCGTTGGCCGTACTTCGTTTAGTAATTCGGACTTCCAAGACAGCGTAAAAATGGAGGGATTTGCGATTTTGACACGGAAAATGCCTGGGCTAAGTCATTTGCTGAGGGGCAGCCGCTTAGGTACGCTTGTATGTACACTGTAACTTGCAGCACATGAACCTAAAAGCGTTAGGTAATCAAACAAAAAATAATGTTGTACTAAAGTACGTTCTAGCATAAAAACGATTTGCTCCCTCGCTTATTTTGACACCCTCAAATAGACTGATTTCCATTCCCTCAAAAGTCAACGATGGTTTAGTTGCCTATTTTACGCTAGGACTCAAAACAGTTTTTCATGCTTCACATATTTATTTGCTTTCAAGTACCTTTTGGTGGTCGTCACTGTCGTCCCTGGAATCTAGCCAATAACGTTTTGGTCCATATTCACGTAGCTATCACCGAGGAAATTCAAAAAACAAAACAAATTGCGAACGCCATTAGCTTAACAAAGTTTTGACCTTTGTTGCCATGTTTATTTCACGATTCACTTTCCAACGATACAGAGTGGTATAGATTTGAAGAGCCGTTCAGAATTTATAATAGTTAATACTCGTTGTGTCCTCAAACATTTTGACCACTCCTGTGCCAGTGACAAAAAACAATAAAAATGCGGTCGTTTTTTGGTCGGTAAAATACAGTGCGGTCGGAAATTAAGCGATCGATTAAAAAGTAGGAAGTTGGGCGAATAGAGTACTGTAGTTCAAGTGATGTAAGCATATTTCTAACTACATGTAGTACAATATTAATTCACTCACTGATTACTATAGCCAGAACGTTGTACGTGTCTTCCCTTTCAGGTTAGTTCTTCTGCCGATTTCTCGCAGCTAACAACATGATTTTTTTATTTGGGATTTCGAGAAACTTAACATGAATTGTTATGGCATTCATAACACAACACCTCGCCATGTTACAACTTTTGAGTTGTCAGTTAACAAGGCCTTTCATAGTAACATTTCTATGGGATTGACGTACGAGAATGAATGGTTTCAATTATCAGTGTTCACTTAGGACATCATTGACTGGCCTTCTAGAGGCGAAATGACGCCAGGCAAAGCGGAAGTTTGTCGTCTGCTTCACAGCCCGTTTTATACCAGATATTTGGGGCATTTCGCAGCACATACTCGTTGTTTTTATTGATAGAATTCATCCATAGATCTCAAATTTCATGTACAGAGTGACAAAAGCAACACCTCTGCTCCCCTTTAAACAAGAGGTAACACCTTTCCAACCAAAACAGACTTCTGGTGTGTTTTTTCATTTTTATTCAATATTGACAAGCAACACATTATTCTGTATTGTTGTATTTTGATACTTTATACCTGCATCCTAATATTCGACGAGTAAATGGAAGAAAAGGCTGTCTATTTACTGATTTGTCACCTTAGATGGAATAGACGAAAGGGAAAACAATAAAGACAAACACGTCTCATTGCTTCTATGACAATGGCAGTTTTATCGATTATTTTGTAAATTAAAAAGCAAATACCCATTGTTTATCATACCAAGGTGGGTGTTTTCCAATAAAATTATGACAATTTAACTGATAACATTGTCATACAATATGGACAATGATCCCTAAATATACACCACAATATCAGGCACACAAAATGACATTGTTATACAAACAATGGGTTAATTTTTAACTAACTTAAACTATAAGTACACAAGCAGCTTGGTGGCTAAGACACACTTGTCGAGTGGTTGTTTGAAGCAATCATGGATTCTGTGACCCACCTCCTGATTTTCCAGCAGTTAGCGTAATTGGTGAGTTTTTATTATATATTCATAATTATAGCCTCCAAGCACACCAATCTATAACATATTTTAATTTCATATCACTGTGAGTATCTATAAATGCACAATAAGCACTGATTAAAGCCAAAAGGTTGTGGTTCTGGTACTTTTATTGTAAAATAACCACACCGAATGTGTACTGTATCTTTACTACCTTATACTAAAATATATTTGGATATTTAGAGTATTAACAAAATTCCAACTTCCGGTCTGATTAGACTTAAAATACACCATGAATATTCACTTTTGAGATATGATTTATGGTATGTGTTGGTTCTAGGATATTTCAGTTTCGTTGGCCTGTACTTCGTTTAGTAATTCGGACTTCCAAGACAGCGTAAAAATGGAGAGTTTTGCGATTTTTACACGGAAAATGCCTGGGCTAAATCATTTGCTGAGGGGCAGCCGCTTAGGTACATTTGTATGTGCACTGTAACTTGCAGCACATGAACGTAAAAGCATTAGGTAATCAAACAAAAAATAAAAATAGCCAATAACGTTTTGGTCCATATTCATGTAGCTATAACCGAGGAAATTCAAAAAAACAAATTGCGAACGCCATTAGCTTAACAAAGTTTTGACCTTTGTTGCCATGTTTATTTCACGATTCACTTTCCAAATCTTAATTTTCCGGTCTCTAATAAATCTAACCGCTGGGCTGAATTAATGACATAACCAAAAATTCATAGCAGATTGGGTGAAAATCTGTTGTTTTTGACTTCAACCTTTTTTCACTTGGAAACGCAAGGACGATAAGACTAGATTTTCAAGGACGCAGGTCATTTCAATCGAACATTTTTTTTTTTCAAGTTTATTGTTAGCCAGGAATATAATCCACTGTTTTGGTTAATATAGAAAATGTTCTATTCAAGGATTTTGATGTGCTCTACTCGAAATGAACTTGGTGTTCAGCGCGTCTTACATTGTAGCAATGTTCATGTCACTGCACGTAAAGACACTTGAATGTTTTAAGGATAGCGGGAATAGAATCATATAGATGGAAATACCATTTACATCACTCATAAAGATTGAATTTTCGATTACTGGCCGGGATAGCTGTATTTAGTGTTCAGTTTGATGCAATCTGTCCACACTCGCCATTCTCAATTTCTATGTGATCACTGCTGTGGATGGCGATGGACGGCAGATTGTGATAGGCAACTGACTTTTAGCTTTAGTATTTTACTATTCTGACGTTTTCCTGGTCGCATTTTGTATATACCAGTTAGGCACTGACAAGTAAATAAATAAATGGTCGGGGACATAGTCAACATGGGACTCAGAATCACATGCATATAATTACATTACTCATATACTTTGTATCATGCATGTTAATGTATTAATATTTAAATACAGATCATTCTATAATTAATAAACAATATTTTGCATGATCATGTTACAATCATGAGTCTACGTTTATTTATACATGCCATTCCCAGATTAACACCGGTTGTTAATGACACAACATTAAATTCTCAATTCTGATGAAAAAGCAAGTTTCTGTCACTCGCCCCAAAAGCCACTCATCGCGATAGCCACTCATCGTGTAGCTAATAGTTATATAATAAAATGTGTATATTTTCAGATTTATTGGCGATCCGCTCTGCTAGGGTGGCTCTTAAAATCACTTTTGTGTGTCTGTCTGTGTGTGTGCGATTTCCAGTGTCTTCTGCATTAATTTTTCTGTGATTTTTTTTGCTTGGGCGATTTCTCTCAAACTTGGCAGGCAGGTCATACCGTCAATCTAGTTGGGTGACAAAAAACAGAAAAACAATTTCGGGCCCACCATTGCCAAAAAACTGAATAGCTACGCGCCAAATGTATCTCACCCTACAATTCTTGGACTTAAAATCTTGGACATAGCTAATTCTACTCAGCTTGAATGTGGGCACAAAGTTACTATTTTGTTGGGGTCTTTTTTCATTACAGAGAAATTTTGCCTCAAAGATGGAGTAACTTTTCACCAGTAACGGCTTTTTAACTCTTCTGTGTTTTATTTTGCGAGGCCGATTTTGTACATACTTGACAGGCAGATCATACCATTACTAATCGGGGAAACAATTCCTGGCCCGCTGCTGCAATGGCAACAGCCAAAAAACTGATTTTTGAATACTTTCGCTCCAAATATATTACCTTCTACAAGTCTTGTAACAGCTGTGTTCAAATGGTCAAGCTTTTTATTTTGGCTGAGTTGCACACCGACGAGAGATCACTGGTGCCCACATTGTTAAAATGTATGATTGTAATTCCAACGCAACTTGAATAAACTGTAAATCCTGCATTCAATCACAGTCACAGTCAGATAGAGGGTCACTGGATAATAAGGTCACTGGATTGCCATCGGGGTAGTTTGAATGTCCTGTACCATGAGGTCGAAATGCAGTTGGTTCAATGTATTTACCTAGTTTGGTTATCGAGATATGGTTTTTCGGAATATATAATGGACCATGTGCTTATGTATGTCATGTCATTGTTAAATTAACTGAACTTTGAAACGTCTTATACCACTTCTTGATTGTATGTGTGTCTGATATTGTGATGTGTATTTATGGATCATTGTCCATATTGCATCACAATGTTATCAGTTGTCATCATTTTATTGGATAACACCCACCTTGGTATGATAAACAATTGGTATTTGCTTTTAATTTATAAGTATAGAATGATATATGAGTGAATTACAATCATTCAAATGTTGAAACTCGAGACAGTCACGGTCTGATTTTATATCAAGATGGTGGGCGGACAATACCTAGCTACATAAATGCACATGGATACAGGAACAGTCGGTCAAGAATGTCTATGAGAACAAAAAGTTAAAACATGTGAAGTGGTGTAATAAACCGAATAAAGCTGATAAATTTGGGTGACATGTGTTATTAATGTTTTGAGCTAATGCTACACATTGTTTAATTCACCTGTGTACTAGTTTATATTATTGTATCAACATTTGATTTTTACCAATTGTGATTGGTCAATCGGTTCAGCAGCCATATATAATTGAAATTGAAAGGAAGTGGCTGTTTGACCACTTTCTGAGGGTATATGCAGTCAGATTTTGTTATGGCACATGGTAAAACTCATGTGTATTAGATATCAGCAATAAAAGCTTTAGCGGTCACGTGACTTTTCCCGCCATGTTTTTTTTCCTCCAAAACGGCAAAAACTACTTGAAAATCTTCTACAGTACCACTAGGCAAAATTCTCTCAAATACTGTGTGGTATTTAGCATCTGTACATGCAGCACATTCAAGTTTGAAAAATTTGTTATGATTGGTCACATTGTATGGCTAAATGGTCACATGAACTTTTTTCGCCATGTTTTTACTCATAAAATCGCTTGAAAATCTTCTTCTTCAGAACCACCAAGCAAAATGCTTTCATATATGGTATTTAGCTTCTATATATGAAGTACATTAGGTTTGAATTTTTGTTTATGATTGGTCACATGGTTTGGTTGCCATTTTAGATTTCTTATAAACAGGAAGTAGTGTTTTTACTTAAGCAACAATTATGTGATCATCTTCTAATGTGCTACATTGCATCTCTATATTGAACTCTTTTGGACATTTAAAAAAGAATTCAGATCAGTCATGTGGTTTGGTCGCCATCTTGGATTTTAGACAAAATTTACCAAAAGTTTGGACCTTTGTTTCTTAAATGTGCTTCAACCGATCAACTGGGTATTTGGCATATAACATGTCTGGTCATAGCTTCATTAGAGAAAAATAATATAATTGTGATCAGTCACGTGGTTTGACCGCCATCTTGAATTAAATGTAAAAATGACCAAAAGTTTGGACATTTGTTTCCCTTGAATGCTCTAACCAATGCACTTGATATTTTGATTATAACATGTTTAACCATAGCTTGATATGAAATTGTTTTAAAAAAAATTTATGAGTCACAAGGTTGGCCGCTATCTTCGATTATTAACAAAATGACCAAAAGTTTGGGCATTTGTTTCTCATTGGTGCTTCAACCAAACAACTGGTGATTTTGTATATAACATGAATGGCCACAGCTTGTTGTAAGAACAATGTTATAAATTTAATCAGTCACATGGTTTGGCTGCCATCTTGGATTTCGTGAAAACGTGAATTGTGCGATTACATGTGTTATTTTTGTCCGATTTGGCTAAAATTTAGTATGTGCATTCTACTTGTGAGATACAATCTTTCACCCGGATGACACACATTCTAATTAAATAATATTCTCATTATATGCATAGCCGTTATGAATCAAGCACTGTTGCAGATAGGAAGATGAAACCTTTAGACTGTTGATACACTGGACTGTGTTGTCAGCAGAATTTGAGATACATACATTCTATTTCCCCTGTGGCATAATGGTATGTCCCAGACAGTGGCATGGTGATTGTAAAATACCTTGGAATGTGCTGAGCCCAGTGTTGTTGGAAATGAAAATAGATATGACATCATTGACCCGAGTTCTATTTTTACCAAACGCTTCAGCGTGTTATTAAGAATTTGTTTTCAGGGTTGGGTGATACCAAGGTGGAAAATGGTTGCACATATGGGGGTAATTCCTGGAATTGCAATAGAGAGGGTTCAGGCCAAAATAGAATATATAGTGTTTCCATGTTTCGTCTGATATTTCTGTGGTATTCTGCTGCTGTAACTAATGCAAGATTTGTTCCGAAATTCAGTGTATTGTGTGCACTCAAGGGTTATTCGTTTTTTGCTGAAAAGACCCCTATATTTTAATGGCAGATTCGAACTAGGTTCACTCCCACTGGGAAATATGCTTTGTCGCTTGAATGAGAGCTAATTAAACACATTTTCCAGACCGGCGAAAGAGTATGTAACAGCCAATTGTAACAGCCTATCACGTGATTTTACTCAGAATGTCAACATGGAAAGAGGCTATTCCAATTTACGCAGGAATAATTGGGAGTAGAATATGTGAAGGATTGTATAAACAGAGATGTGTATACTGAAAAGTAAAATCTATCCTTCTTTTGCATCGCTGAGCATTACTTTTTTAGTATACTTGTTTAAAAATGCTATATTTGCATGATTTGCGATGTTTTTTTTATTAAAACGCCCCTAATGGTTGAATCCCGGGTTTGAAGGAGAATGTAACAGCACATCACGTGGTTCGTTTGAATACAATGGTGAAGGGTTGGCACGATAGGGCACCGTCCGATCTAGATAGAATGTTTCGAATCAGTCATACGTAGTTTAAATTAAGTTAAACGTTCCTCCACAGAATTGTGCATTGGCAAACATGCCGTCACAACTGCAGTACTCTACTGACGGAATGACTTTCGTCGACAGCGGTCGTTGATGAGCTGCACGCTACAACTTCGCTTGTGATGTTGCTTGTTAGCCGTGGATTGAATGAATCTTGATTTCCGGTAAAAATGTCGCTCATTTGGCGTTGGTATCTTTATTTGGAACTGCGTAACGCCGCAACTTCGCCAGCAGAAACCTCCTGGTACTTTCATGTTGATGGTCTATGATAAAGCTCATTCAACATACATCAAGTTGTCCCAATCGTAGTATTCCATGTGGTGTACAGCTAATATTGAGGATTTCAGTCACTTGGTTAATGACAACGGAAGAAGTGGGTGTGGGCAGCTACCCTTTCAAAAACTACAAAATACGTGAGCAAAACTAAAACCAAAAAAATAAAATTACCATGAATTCTAGCTCTATATCTTTTGGAAATTTTCTGAAAATTGCAACCCATTGCGAGTAGCCGTTTTGACAACACGGGAGAATAAAAATTGAAACATTTGAACATCCTGGCAAGCGCCGTGAACGCGAGCGTGACCTCCAAATTTAACCCGGTGTTCTAAATCCAGAGAAGTTTGCTGCGTTTTCCCCGCGTTGGAATGGACCGTACGAAACGGCAATAAAAACAAAAGTTAAACGGCAATTTTCGTATCGACTTACAACTTTCTGGCTTATCTATCACTCATAATTTGAAAAAAATATATATTTCAATAGACAAAAATCTATGTTTTGTGAGTGTGACATCAATTTAAAGAGTGCGACAAACCCATTTTAAAAGTGGTACCTCCAACCCGGTACTTTGTTTACATGGACTCCATTTTCATGTACGAAGAGAATGTTTCACTCCTTCAATTTTATATACGGCAAAATACGTTTATTTTGTTTTTAACATGTCGAAAATGCAGCGTGAATGCAAATTAAAACGAATTGTACAAGTTAGAGCATTCACAGCTGTAGAATTGAGATGACTCATTGGTTATTTTGGCATAAAAATAGATCGATCAGGCACAGAGATTTTTAAAATTTTCCGGGCAGCTCCCAGTTATGTTTTCCATGCATACTTCTTTTCTAAGTTGCCAAAAAATAAGCTGTACATTATGCTATAATGTTATATCTTGAATTTGTTTATTCGTGTCAATGCTTTTTGTTTCATAAGTATTATTATAGCGTAAAAATAAGTAAAGCGAATTGGTAGAACGCATAGCCGGTCGATGAGGGCGTTTTCAATGCAATTGTATAGGAATAAAAACGAAGGCAACATAAACGAAAGTAAAACTTGTTTATCTTTATTGACACTGACAGATGATTTAAAATGAAATTTGAATATGCCTGTTTCCATGGTAACAGATGGTCTATATATTGCCCTCTAATGACATAAGATAAACATTGATATAAAGTTCATTTGTTGAAAATTTGGTGAAAATTCAATAAACAAGGGGAAAGATATGGCAGTTTAAATTCAGCTCCAATTAAATAATTAGTGCTTATTCATCCAAAATGGTGCCGTTGTCTTTACTATTCAGTAGTGCTTTGTTGACATCCTTTGTCCAAAATTAGGAAATGCTGATTGAAGCTACAAAGTACCATATCTCGAGAACGGTTACCCTAATTTTCATCAAACAAGGTCATTGTATTGCTCTAGTAGAGATCTATCCAATGCCACCATGTAAACTACTCTATGATATGTGTATAATTTCCCCCTGAAATCCCTATTGATACAGTGTAACAATGTCAGCGCCGGTGATATCTTACCAGTGCGCAACGTAGCCAAAATGAAAGGCATGATCATTTGAACACTGCTATTACAAGACTGGTAGGAAGTAATAAATTTGGGACAAAAGTATTAAAAAAAACAGATTTTGGCTGTTGCCATGGTAGTGGTGGGTCAGGATTGTTTTTCCAATTAGTGATGGTACTACCTACCTGTCAAGTATGAACAAAATCAGCCAAGCCAACAAAAAAATCACAGAAGAGTTAGTTAAAAAGCCATACCTGGTGAACAGTTACTCTAAATTTGGGGTCAACTTTCTCATTGATGAAAAAAGATATCAAAAATTCAAATAGTATCATTGTGCCCACTCAAGCCGAGTACAGTGAGCTATGTCTGAGGTGTTGTATCCTAAATTTGTAGGAGATACATACTGTTGCTTCGGCAACGATGGACCAACATGCAGATTTTTCCTAATAACTAAGGTGAAGGTGTGACCCACTAGCCATGTTTGAGCGAAATCGGCCAAGCTAAAAAAATCACAGAAGAACTAATACGTGAAAACACTGAAAATCACACAAAAATGATTTGAGGGGCAATCCTAGTGGAGCGGATCGCCAATACCATGTGCATTAGCATATTGACCTTGAAAATACCGAAAACATTATTGCATGGGTGATATGCAAATTAGTTTTAGTCAAAATAAGTGACTGCCATTACTGTTGTTCAAATTTCATTTCACTCGGCAAGTATATTCATGTACCCCAAGGGTAAAATATCGCACTTCTAAATATTGTTTATTTCTGCAATGTTTCGAAAACGCTACTCTTGAAAGGACTACTTTATTTGCATATGGGGTGTGGAAATGCCGATTTCATAGACGAATCAAAATAAACTGCAGTACATATGTAATAATGTGGTACTAGTATACTTCATTTTTACTGAAAACATTTTCCCCCTGAAATAAATTCCAGTGAAAATGCCATTTACCTCATACTCCACTGAGACACAGCACAGGGAAAATCGGATTCACATGTAATGCTTGAAAACGTTTCAGCGAAAATAAATTAAGTGAAATTCTATGTGACTTCATAAGAGTTGGAAATGAACAAATTATGTGACGCCCGACCCTACCACTCCATACACAATGTAGACTATACCCCTAAAACATCCTTTCACTCACAGTTACTACCGTGTTTCACCAGTGTATTCTATTTGACTTCAGAAAAAATTGAAATAAACAAATTAAATGACAACGCACTTAATTATAATTTCAGCCTCTAGTTCAGTACTGATTAAATAAACTACCTCGTCTCCATACCAACTTGAAGTTATCATTCATTGCCTACATCAGTGACTTCAACATACATGTTTCAATCCCAGGAATTTCACTTGCTATTAATTGCATGGGACTGCCAGTCTTTTATGATTTTCTATTGTCATGTCAATTTCTTGCGATTACTCTGAACATGAAGCTGTAACCACAGACCGTCTTGGTGCTGTAATTAAATCCTTGTATAAGCACCGGTTAGGCAGGCTTGAGCTATGCATGTGAAGCCAGCTGAGAGGTATATTCAATCCTATAGATTTCTCATTGTTTGGTAACTATTTGCTGCAAATGCAACAAAAATCAATATAAAAATATTACCCACACATCATTCTACAGGTTACTTGTAAAATGGTAGAGCTTGGATAAAAACTGGCTATTCGAGATAACCAATCATTGTTTGCATGGCCATAATTTAATTGTAGTATTTAAGTTGAAACATGTGTGAAAACATTTAGTCAGGAAAGTGACCTGACTTGATCCTGTAACATCATATGACGCTGATTCCTGACTCCAGTGAGCTGTACCCTATACTGAGGAACATATGCAGACATACTGTGCGGTAATCCCGGCTGATCAACGGGAACCACTGAAGCTCACTGCCCGAAATACTCCCATTGCAGTGCAGTTGTCGATATTCCCTGGACACAGAGCATGAGCTTAAATTGTAGTACAGCTGCTTTGACAGTGTGCCACATATGAAGTTAAAAAATAAAATAAAATAAATTTGTTGGCAACAAATTAAAGACATACCTACTGATAAAGAAAAATTACAAATTTGAAAATTATCTAAAAGTAATTTTGAATTATAAAATAAGATCAGCAATTACAAAATTAAGAATTTCAAGCCATAACTTGCCAATTGAGAAAGGACGGTACAATAATATCCATCAAAATCAAAGAATATGCAAATTGTGCACTCATCTGAAGTGGGTGACGAAAAACACTGTGTTATGAACTGTTCAAACTCAGATATTAAATTTAATAGAGAAAACATTTTTTACAATATTAGCTTTTCAGAATTTGAAAAACTAAATCAAGAATGTAAATTCATTTATTTGTTAAGTGCTTTGGATACTCATCTTATAATACCTTTCGCCAAATATGTTATTTCTATTTTAAATGTAGTTAATAGTTGTATTTAGTGGCCATACTGCCGTATTGTACTATATCGTTGTTGTGTCAATAACTTATTATTATTATTATTATGAAGGAACGCATCATTGTACATTGCTGTTTACAATAGAATGGAGTGTTCCCTTCTGCCTCGATCAAGTCCCTGATTTTATTTGTTTACTGCATACCCCCACGCCCATTCCTTGCTTATTGTATTCTTCCCTGCACTGCCTCAGTTGTAGTATTATACTTTCACCAAATGATCCCCACCCATGACAGCGGACGAGGTGAAGGGAGAAGCAAGCTGCCAGAGATGTCTATTATTAGACCTGTATTGAAGATAAGCTCCCAGCTCCTGAATACAAAGGCCCGTATTTTACGCCACAATATATGCATACTATCATATCAGAAAGATTGTTGCAGAATGGAACATGCAACCAGTGCCATAATGAAGACAAAAGGTATTATCATATATGATTATGTAACCTCATTAATATGCAGAGGCAAGTTGCTCATATATTCTGGAGACCATATCTTAATTACCAAACCAGGTAAAACATTGAACCAACTGCATTTCGACCTCAAACTACCCTAATGGCAATCCAGTGACTTCAATAATTAATGAGTGGATGTCTGATAGCTTGGGCTCCGCTGATGCCGTTTGCGACTTTAATATTATTAGGACCACTAAGTTACTTTTCGTAACATATCTTGTGAGAATATAATCTTTTGGCAAATAATATGAGATTATGCCATGATTGGACAAATCCATTGGATACATTACAGTTACATTCTCACAAGTCTAAAAAATGCCGGTGTTCACCATCATTTTGTTGTGCAAATATTAAATGATCTGCTGAATGGTCAGCTCGCGTTCTCAATTCAAAAACACCGGTGTTTTGCGCCCTCAACGAATCATATCATGGAAAGGCCAATAAACAAATGGAAGGTCAGTCGACAAAATGGCGTTCCCTCTGGTAAATATTATTAGTAATAATAATGAATTTATTGTATCCTTGGAAATAATTTCCATTGGTCGACAGCAATAAAATGTTAGTAATAAAGTACAATACATATAAAACTAATGTAAAAGTAAAATGTCAGTTATTGTTATTTATGATTTCAAATATTTTGTATAAGTATTCACCAACTTGTCTTATAAGTAATCCTCTATAATATATTTAAATATCTGGTCATCACTTTTCAATTCTTTTGAAACATTGATATTAGTAAATAACTTTTGTCTTTCTGTTTGGTACCTAAGACATTCCATGAAGAAATGTTCTTCATGTTTGTATCCGTGCGTCAGTCCGGCGCAATTTCTCGGACACCCTTTGACCGATCTCGTTCAAACTTGGCATACAGACAATTTATGCTGACCTACATATGCACGCCGGTTTTCGTTATGATTCGATTAAATATGGCTGACTGGCAGCCATTTTGTCTTCAAATTTGCTAAATTCTGATATTTAAACGTGTCTTGAACTGTTTCTCGGAGCTGAACAGGATGATTTCAATCCAACTTTGTATGATGATCATGCATATTGGGTTATAGGTGCACGTCACTAGTTTTTTTCCGTTTTCATGCTGATTCCTCCATAAGATATGGCCTTATTCAGTTTGTACATAGGTATTATACTTCAAGATAACACAACACCATGTTTTTGATTAAATTTGTTGAAATGGCAGCCATTTTGTTTAATGTCTTAAAATCAGTCTGTGATATGTCCGGAACTGTTTCCCATGGCTCAATAGGGCGATTTCAATCAAACTTTGTATGATGATCATGTATATTGTGTTACACGTGCACGTCATATTTTTGTCAAAACTTGGACTAAAATGGCCGACCGGCGGCCATTGTGTTTTTTCCTTTTTTGTGCCGATTCCTCTGAAAGATATGGCTTGATTCACTTGAAAGTTTGCACATAGGTAGTATACTGCAAGGTAGCACAACAAGATGTTTTGTGTTGCGACTTGATCAAATTTGTTGAAATGGTGGCCATTCTGTCAAAAAAACAGGAGCTGAACAGGACGATATGGCCTGATTCAGTTCAAAGTTGAATAGGGCAATTTTCAATCAAACTTTGTATGATGATCTTACATATTAGGTTACAATGCAAGCCATATTTCTTTTGGAGATACTTGAACAACAATAACCGACTGGCTGCGTTTTTCTTTCATGCTATTTCCTCTGTAAGATATAGTTCAATTCAGTTCAAAGTTTCCACGTAGGTACTGAAAGTAACACAATATATAATCTGTGTTAGTGTTAAAAAACACTGATCTTTCATTTCTACATGTCACTTGCACTGAACATTTACATCGACTACTAATACTTAACGGGGACTATGCATTATCAATGCTTATCAATTTTGATCTGGGAACAATGCTTACAGATTCTGTCTTCTAAAGGTATTTTGGGTTGGGTATGTATACCCTTCTCAATTTATAATACATGACTGTTTATTCCGAAACGAGTCAATAAGATTTTATGTTTCAGATTACATAAAAGCAAATATGGTTCAAAAGTGTATGAGTCTTTAAACTTTATATACGTTCTCAGTTCTCTATTATCATTTGTTACACTCAACTTCCAGAACTCTATATACCTTTGTTGGATGTTTTTTCCTATGTTTTTTATTTTACTGTGTGGTAATTTTTGAGGGAAATGCATTTGCTTTGTTCCTGTTTTTCCGTGTGTTTTCTACGCTCGAGATTTATCGAGATTTCGATCATTGAAATGGGGTGTTGATACCAATATCACCGCATAATGAAGTGTAAACATGTTGAATATTTCTTTATATTCAACACCAGCATAACCATGTGACTGATACTGTGGGTAAAATTCGGGTGTATTGCTTATGCATATTTATGAGGTTACAGGATCATATATAGCGATTTCTTATGTCAGTTACATCTTTTGTTTGTTGCCTTCATTATGGCACTGGTTGCATGTTCCGTTCTGCAACAGTGTTACAGATATGATAGTTATGCATATTAATGAGCTCACATGACTATATATGGTCATCGGTTATTTCAATCAAATCACTTGTCAACATTGTCATAATAACACAGGATTCATCTCCCTAGCTGCAACAGTGTTTGAGATATAATAGTTATGCATATTAATGAGGTTAGAAACCCCCACCCCATGGGCGCCCAGCCACAGGACCTAGCCATGTGCCATTCAGATGGAAATCGGACCAATCGTACCAATACAACACATGTAATTGCCCATTTCCTGTTTTCACAAAATCCAAGATGGCGGCCACACCACGTGAACGATCGAAATTGTATTATTACTCATATGAAGCTATGACCAGCCATGTCGTATACATATTTATTTAGTTGATGGGCGGATGCATATTGGAGAAACAGATGCCTAAACTTTTGGTCAATTTTGCCTAAATTCCAAGATGGCGGCCAAACCATGTGACTGATCGAAAATATATTATTTTTCTCATATGCATCTATGACCAGACACGTTATATACAAAATCGGCAGTTAATTGGTTGAAGCACCAATGTGAAAGAAATGCGCAAACTTTTGGTCATTTTTGTTAAAAATACAAAATAGCAACCAAATTTCATGTCATTCTGCCTGGAACTTTATGAGAAGAAGTTTTTTGAAGGATTTAGCCTCGTTTTCAAAAAAATAGCGGCAAACGTCACGTGACCTCTAATGTTCTTCTACGTCATTAAGAATAGGCATGAGCTAAAGGTGCAACACAACTTCTAGGCCGCCACAAAATGGTAAGAATGGCGGCTTTCGGTTTTCACTAAATGAAGATGGAGACCAAATTAATGGACAAGTTTCATAGCGACCGGCCATGTTGTTCAAGAGAAGAAGAGATTTCAATGAGAACAATGCTGAGTCAGCATTTTTTAAAATGAACATAACAGAAAAAGTCACGTGACCGATAAAGTTTTTATTGGCTGTATTTATGGCATTTAAGCATTACTACAGTAACAAATTTGAAAGCCCTAACTCTCAGAAATGTGATATTACCCCCCCCCCCCTCCTCTGGTCGAATTTTGATGGATGAATGCTTTACTGATTTATGTACGCGTACGTGACAGGAATGAGCACTTCCCGTTTGCGTAAATACTTGCTGCTAAACCTCTTTCATGTCTTGCTTGTTCCATGTAGGTTGGCCATAACAATAACAATCGCATACGATGAGCATGGGTTATAATCATATGATACCTCTCATGTTACACCATCACACAAGTTTTTGTGAATTTATAACCTTGCATCAGAAATCATATTAATACTATTGGAGAATGATTTACATTATTTTTTTTGTTGTTGTTCCAGTGAACATGTTGAGTCGTGTAGCAATTGACAATTATGTAAATTTCAACAACCCTCAAGATCTGAAGTTCTGCTTGCAGCAAGATGGAATTCATCTTTTTGTTGGTGAAAATGGAAGTGGTAAGAGTAGCCTTGTTGAGTTGATTGAATATGCTTCCCTAGACTATTCACCAAGAAAAAGAATAAAAAATATTAATGTGTGTAATCGACAACGTGATGCATATATGCTTTGTGATTATGATATCAGTCAAAAAGAGTGGAGAAAACTTTATGAACACTGTCAGCGAGTTGATACCCATGGTGATGTTGACGAAGATGATGGTAACGATGGCGACAATGCCAGTGACCATGAAGAGAGTAAAGATGGCAAAAGTGTTGGCAATGCCAACCAGAGCCATAAAAAAGATGGCATATCATATAATTTGTGTACAGGTTTTATTTATCAATCGTCAACTAACAAGTCCGGGAAATTTTCAATTCTGATAGCAGGAACAAATGCTGTTACTTATGTTGAAGTTCCCCAAAATGCTTCATTCATCGAAACACCAACTAGGGCAACTCAAGCACATCCATTGTTACCTGCTGTGCTACATAACAAAACCGCAACGGAAGTTACAAATGAGCCTCTGAGTACTTTATTAAGAGTGCCAGAAAACATTATAATTCCTGAAATGAAATGTACTACGAAATGTGATGAAAGAGATGTAAACTATCCATATAACAGGTTGAATATGGTTAAAGAATGTATAACGCATGGAGTTAAGGTGGAAGGTCAAAAAGAGTTTATACCAATGGTTGTGAAGTTCCTACAAGACAAAGTACTATCCAGAACATCCACTGATGGATCTGGAATGACAGCTCCTAATGTTGGAACCAGGACAGATTGTTTACGGTACATCCAACAGAAAATAAAAAGAGGAGCTATAAAGCGTAAGAAGCTGGAAAGATTATTAAAATATCTGGATTTAGAACATATTGACATTAATGATAGTTTTGCAGAATCTGCAAACAGTGAGTTTAGAGTAGAGTATACTAGTAATATCGCTACTAATGAAGACAGATTGGAGACCACCAAATTAACAGCAACAAGAGATACTAAAACAAATACTGTAAGTGTAAAAAATGAAGTAGATAGTGCTAAGTGCGAAGATGGGAACACGGGAAAGACATTCAACATAAAGCAACTTCCATCTGGTGATGCATCAACTTATGAAGCTGCTGCAATGTTAGCACAAATCAATGTGCAAACCATTATTTTTGATGACCCTGACATGTGTATGCACCCAATTAGAATAAAGAAATTCGCAGAACTCCTGGCCATGGAAGTAGCAGGATCTAAAAAGTGCATAATAGCCATAACCCATTCACCTTGTATGGTTACTACAAGAAATTTCTCCAATGTCTTTATGTTCAAGCGTGACCCTCAGTCTGGGAGCTGCTCAGTCAAACGTGTACGTAAATATGCACCCAAAGAAATGCGATTTGTCGTAGACCCAAGAGTTCGGGAAATATTTTTTTCCTCATTTGTCCTATGGGTTGAAGGTCCAGATGACATCAGTGTTCTCGAATCCATGGGGATAGTATTAGAGGAAGCTTTGAAGAATTGCAATATAAGGCTTCATCACTTTGAGAGAGCTCTAGATTTGATAAAGCGAGCAACTATTCTACCTCTGGGTGGCAAGGGCAATATTAGCCGGGGAAGTCAGATGTGTGATGACTTGGGGATTGCTAAAGCAGTTGTATGTGACCGTGATGCTGTTATATCAAATGTAGGAGAAAAACTGACGAAAACTGCAGCAGCTTCGAGTCTGAATGACAAGGAGAAGAAGTCTCTAGAGCTAACTTGTACAACAGATAAAGATGTGATTGACTTTTTTGAGAAACATCATATATATTCATGGAGTGATGGTTCTATAGAAAATTTCATTGCTTTAGACCCAACTGTTCTAGGACACAAGGGGAAAAGGAGAAAGGGTCCTTTGAAAAAACGCATTGTAGAATACTCAGCTGATGAGCTGGATGGCATATTGAAGAATATTTTATTCAGCTCAATGGAAAACATTGAAGTAAACAGATTCATTATGTTCTTGTCAAATGAGGCGTCTAGAATATAAAAATATGTATATGGCAAAATGAAGCAAAGACATAAATCAGTCAGATGTGTTTAATTGAATAAAAACTAATAGATATACTGTTTATGAAACAATATATTCAAGATAATTAATTATCAAGACTACAAACTATTTAGAGAATATTTGGCAGTTCTTTATTATTGCATAGAATATGTATTTTAAATGTGTAATATCGAAGAGCGTGATAACATTTGCACAGTCAATATGGATAATATTCGGTTGAGCATTTTTTTAAATAAAAATAATTACAATTTTGGCTGCGAACATAGCAATTTCAAACTTTTTTAATTATTTTATATGAATAGTGCCTGGATGCAGATGCAAGTATTTTTTTTTTTTTATTAAATGGTGTGGTTGAATTCCTTCTTTTTTCCCATATGTGTGTTGGATTGTTTTCATATAAAATAAAAGAAATCAAAAAATATAGTAGGCAATAGCTTATCACAAATAATTAGCCCAATAATTAAACAAGTCTTGTTTACACCCAACTTTATAACAACAACAACACTAACTACCAATATGTACTGTGTGGTCACGCTGCTCATTTATTAACCAATATTTTCTGTATATATGCACAGCTTCCACTAATGGGTGTTCACATGTCTGTAGCACATTCTCCTTCACAGTACTAACAACTTGTGTCTTATTTGTGATTGAAATGAAGCAGAATATATGTCGTAGCATGAAAGTTTGAGAAGATTATGTTCAGAAATTTACTCAAACAAGCTCATGAATAATTGGATGCCTAGTCGTCTAAATAGCAAGAAACTAGATCGAACTACATATGTATTTTGTTGCATTTTTTTGTCCGAAAGATTCTTGCACACAAATATGTTGTGAATATGACCTCAATTCTGAAGCGGCTATTATGCACTCCATTTTGAATTTTGTGATCCTCTTTTAATGTATTGAATCTTGACAGGAATAATATTATATGACTTTATTTATATCACGATGAACTGACAAGTCTGCATCCAGGCACTATTATACATAAATTAATTAAAAAGCTTTGTATTATTTCCTTGAAATTGTTATGTTTGCAGCCAATAATATTTGTATGTGACAATTTACTTTCATTTTATTTTCGAAACATTTCTGAACCTCTGAGTTTTGACATTTTTATCTGGCGAGTGGTGAAATAACATGCGTTTGAGAATTTTTTCAATTCATTTCAATAAATTTATACTCGATAAGATTAGTGATTCACATTGCTGAAACACGGTTACTAAAAAGAGTAACCGTGGCCGGAAGTAACATTTACTGTGTATTTAGTTTTTTCAGCTAACAATGTATGTATGTTATTGAGTAATGTGTCAGTGAAATAAAATATTGCATACTTCAAATATAAGTGTTGTTATTTCGTGGGAGAGCGGGTGTGAGTGATGTATGGTAGATGTAATTGTGCATGGTGGGTGGCCTTCGGCTCTGGCATCATCAGTATTATGGTCATAACCACCATTGGGCAAATCGTGATATTACCCTCACATGTGCTATTACTATTTGATGTGTACATGCCTGCTGTGTGATCATCAAGGTGTGTCAGCAAAATCAGCTCCCCCCCCCCAAAAAAATGCAGGGAATAGCGTTTCAGAGGGTCTTTTACGGGGGTACATGCCCTCGGATCCCCTGGTGAGGTCACGCCTCCGGCGGATGGTGAACAGATCTACACCCCGACCTATGCAAAATTTCGTGACACGGCCTCTATAATTAATAAACAATATTTTGCATGATCATGTTACAATCATGGGTCTACTTTTATTTATACATGCCATTCCGATCGTTTTGCTGTCGAGCTTTAAGGAGTTATTTCACAAGCGAATATTCGCCCTGGTTTCTTGTGCAAGACAAAACAGAAAAAGCGACCTACTTTCATCCAATCTTAAGCACAATAATTAAGCTCAACGTATTAGAAACACAAGAGAAAACAATATGGAAAGCCACAGCTGTTCTAAGTGTATAGATGATCCACTATTCCCGTTATATGAAAAGAGTATACCATTATATCATGCCAACTTGCCTTTATACAATGTGAACAAACCTTTACGATGTGAACACACCTTTATACGATGTGAATACACCTTTATACGATGTGAATACACCTTTATACGATGTGAATACACCTTTATACGATGTGAACACACCTTTATACGATGTGAACACACCTTTATACGATGTGAACACGCCTTTATACGATGTGAACACGCCTTTATACGATGTGAACACGCCTTTATACGATGTGAACACGCCTTTATACGATGTGAACACGCCTTTATACGATGTGAACACACCTTTATACGATGTGAACACACCTTTATACGATGTGAACATACCTTTAAACGATGTGAACATACCTGTATACGATGTGAATACACCATTATACGATGTGAATACACCATTATACGATGTGAGCACACCTTTATACAATGTGAACACACCTTTATACGTAGCGAACACACATTCATATGTGAACACACCTTTATACAATGTGAACACACCTTTATACGATGCGAACACACATTTATATGATGTGAACACACATTTATACAATGTGAACACACATTTATACAATGTGAACACACCTTTATATGATGTGAACATACCTTATACGATGTGAACACAGCTTTATACGATGTAAACATACCGTTATACAATGTGAATACACCTTTATATGATGTGAACATATTTGTATACGATGTGAATACACCATTATACGATGTGAACATATTTCTATACGATGTGAATACACCATTATACGATGTGAATACACCTTTATATGATGTGAACATATCTGTATACGATGTGAATACACCTTTATACGATGCGAACACACATTTATATGATGTGAACATATTTGTATACGATGTGAATACACCATTATACGATGTGAATACACCTTTATATAATGTGAACATATTTGTATACGATGTGAATACACCATTATACGATGTGAATACACCTTTATATGATGTGAACATATCTGTATACGATGTGAATACACCTTTATACGATGCGAACACACATTTATATGATGTGAACACACCTTTATACGATGTGGATACACCATTATACGATGTGAACACAGCTTTATACGATGTAAACATACCTTTATACAATGTGAATACACCTTTATATGATGTGAACATATTTGTATACGATGTGAATACACCATTATACGATGTGAACATATTTCTATACGATGTGAATACACCATTATACGATGTGAATACACCTTTATATGATGTGAACATATCTGTATACGATGTGAATACACCTTTATACGATGCGAACACACATTTATATGATGTGAACATATTTGTATACGATGTGAATACACCATTATACGATGTGAATACACCTTTATATAATGTGAACATATTTGTATACGATGTGAATACACCATTATACGATGTGAATACACCTTTATATGATGTGAACATATCTGTATACGATGTGAATACACCTTTATACGATGCGAACACACATTTATATGATGTGAACACACCTTTATACGATGTGGATACACCATTATACGATGTGAACACAGCTTTATACGATGTAAACATACCTTTATACAATGTGAATACACCTTTATATGATGTGAACATATCTGTATACGATGTGAATACACCATTATACGATGTGAACACGCCTTTATACTGTGTTAACACACTTTTATAGGATGCGTATTCACTTTTATACGATGTGAACATACCATTACACGATGTGAGCACACCTTTATATAAAGTAAATGTATCGTTATGCGATGTGGATTCGTCATTATGCGATGTAGATTCATCGTAATGTGATATAGATATATCGTTAAGTGACATAGATTTATATTTATATGATGCAGTTTTATCATTATATGATGTAATGTGGTGTATTACTGTATTAAAGAAAGCGACCACACTGTCAGCTGTCTGCATTGCTGGGACACTATGAAGACAAGTCACGCCAGTGACGATAATTCGGTGAAAATGATAGCTAAAGGGCAAATAATTTCATAGTTTCTATAAAGATATATTTTAAAGAGGTGACATGGATAACGAATATTCTTGAGAACTGCATCTTGATAGAAACAAGATAATTATCATGATATAAAATATGAGATTACATCAGGATAAAATTGTATGTTTTATCATGAAACAATTAACAGCAATTTCAAATATTTGTTTCACTCTGCAGAATTTGACTTATAAAGAGCGCCATCTATAGGCCAATTAAAATTTTTGGAACCACCTCTTGGAAAAACCCAAGATCCGCCCTGCATTGATCTACCCGTCTTCACGCGCGGATATAAGGGGAGCCCCCCCCCCCTTCAGCCGCAAAAAAAAAATAAAAACCCAGCCCACATCAATAGGAGCCCCCTACCGAATTTCTGGATCCGCCAGTGGTCCTTGTATTTTAGTGGACAATAATTCCAAAGACGCCCTTTTTTCCGCCAATATAGTTGCCGACTGGAGGCGTTGTCTAAATACGCGAAAACTTGTATCTTTGTACCATTGTTTGTGCGAAAGATATTGTACGGCGCATTAAACATACCTTGACTGGCAATAAAGAAGAAGAAGTTGTATAGAGGAGAACAATATGGTACAATAGTTCAGATTGTCCATCGATTTGGCGGCGTCCGAGTCGTCGTATTTCATTAACGTAATCCGATGAAAACTGTCTCATCAGATTAATCCGCCTGAGTGATCCGGCACATAGGAGCCGGAATGTTAATTTATATATCCAGGACGATGATGTATAGATATATTATTGAGTAATTATATCCAAACCACAATGCCAAATACGCCCAAAGATCAAATGTCTTTTTAACTCACGCTGAATTTTGACAGTATACCAAATACCCCTTTTACGCTTTTTTTTTTCTTTAGCTTGGGTACCACATTTTATTCAGAGAACACACCCCCCCCCCCCCCCCGCCAGGACCAAACGACGACATTATACTTCAAGGTGACGTGACATCTAATTATAGACTACAATATTTCAGCAAGTCTCGGAGGTTTTTGGGCAGCCAATTTGCATACTCGTTGGCGAATTGGATAACTACATGCAAATCTCGCAAATTGGTAGACTGACAAGTAGGCGTGAGTGGCGCCTTCGCCAGCCAGCCGAACGGCATCATACCTCTCTACCTCTCTGTGTTGGGATTTGAGTACCGCGGAGGGGGCACTCTCACGCGACCTTGTCAGGCCTGCAAATACTTGTCAGGCTGCCCAAATACTTCTAGACTTGCTGCAGTACGGAGTCCCAACACGTATTATTCATACAACTCCAAAACTGAGTGCGAGATACAATTGAATTTGCTACTACATACTTAGCATTGTGTTATTGTTTTGTGTGGAAAACTGTCTACTAAATGAGACCGGTAAATTAATGAGAAAAGTAAGTACTATAATATAACAATAATGGAGAATATAGATTTGTATTAATTATTAAATAAATGGCGTATTATATCAGCATAATTAGTACCGCGCAGTGGTATTTTAACATATCACGTATTTGTACCACTGAGTAATTCTAGCTGAATAGTGTGAATGATACAAAGCGGTGAAAGTGAACATTGCTCTGTAGGAGCACTTCCAGTTAAGCCTAATTTCACAACAAATTTACTTTCTGGATTAAAATTACAATGGATAACAAAAGATAGATTAACATTGTAAACAACATAAACAATGGTGTCCCATGATTCTTTGGTGCGATCCCTGGGCTTGGAAGGTTCCACTATATAGCACGTCTGCACTGTATATATTTGTGATTGACATTGAGAACTGAGTTTTGACAAGTTATGTATTTCTTAAACGTATTAATTTTACTGCCGGGGACAATTATTAGGGAAAATTCAAAGTTACATTGCAAACTATATGATAACATATATGGGTGTTTTTTTCCTAATCTTCATCTAACCCCATAGTTCCACCGTTCTATAATACGTTCCTGTTAGTAATAGGAAAAAGGAAATATTGACAGATCGAAAAAGAGAAAAAGATAAGTACTGCTAATACATATCTTAGTTCCATTTGATATGCCTTTTTGCACACGAACCTTCTAATCGGGACATAGTACTGTCAATTTCATATCAAGAAATGTTTGTTGAAGGTTAATACAACTTTTAATTAAAATACGACCAAGTGAGAGAATATTAATCAAGCCTCAAATAATATAATGCTCTAAACCCATTTAATCTTCTTACGTTTGTTTGTGTCCTTTATTGTTTCCTCAAAACATAAAATACCGAAGTCACCCGTCTTTCCGGGGCCTTAATACGCAATTAACACCTTTCCATTCTCGCGTGGATAAACGTTTCCCAGTTACACGTCGCCACACGCATGTAACCGTTGCGAGTGAAAATATTGTGGTTTGGATTTAATAATTACACGGTGAATGGAATGAATAGGTATGTATTACCATGGATATGAATTATAAACTCTCATTCAAACTTACAAAGGTCGGATCAATCAGACGGATTAATCTGACAGGTTGAATCTCATCAGATTACATTGAATGCGATGACGCCATCGATATCAAAGAATGTAAAATCTGAAATTTAGCGTTCCGTTATATTAGTCGCGTGTATGTTTATACGATGATTCAATATAATGCAAGGGTCGCTGAGTCTCCCTGTTTCAAAGGTCACTGACTGACCCCTCGTTCAAGTTCAACGGTTTCTTTGTGCCATTAAGGATGTAGTGGAGGTTATTGATATTGCAATTGCATAGCACATTTCTGAAGTAACATATTCTTTGAATTATATATTTTTTAGAAGGAATATTTATTTCATTTATTTGAAAAATAAGCTAACAACAAAAATGGTATCGTGTAATCAAGTAATCACTGTGCAAATAGAGAGGTGTTATTTTCGAAAAAAACGAAATAAGGCCACAGAAATGATGTTCGTGGTACTTAGAGATACTATAAAAGATTTCAATTCAATTTCCCAGTTCGTCTACTGTTGCGTGACCTAGGTTTTTACCTCATAATGCTTTTTAAAAACACATTGTTTTGAAATATGATACCCTGTGTCATAGTTCACATAGGGGATAGTTGTGTCGTATTTTCTAAAGTCAAAGTGGTAGACAAACTATTTTTGCTAGATTTCATTAGCAGCTATCAGAGAATACCTATGCCAAAAATCACCATCATGGAACAGCTGGAATTCGAGATCAACTCTCTAGACTAACCCCAAATACCGATGTTTAGTTAAGCGCGAAAAATCACAAAAAAACATAAAACACACTGTATCTCAGATTTACTCAAAATGTATCACCCTCTTAAACCATCGCTACACATGTTTTTTCTAGTTGAATGCATGCTTTATATATTCGTATAAGAGAATATGGAAAAAAAGAAAATTTGATATTTTTGAAGAAAAAAACCTCTACTACATCCTTAATATCAGCGTATAGTAGTTAAAGCGGGAGGATTTTCACCTGCGCACGCGCGGGAATTGAGTCCCAAGCGACGATAACAACACACGCTAAAAACGCAAAGGCTCATTAGTAGACGCTTGTTTGTAAACAATGACACGCTATGGCCATCTGACGCATGCGCAGGTGACGACTCCCCCGCTTTAACCAATGATGTTCGGTATATTCCATATGTCTATGCCTGTTCATGCATTGTTAAGCAAAAAAACAATCATGTTAATAGTGATTACAAAACATGCGTTGAGAACACTGCTAGTAGGTACTGTGATTCCCAAATCAGCAAATGCAAAACGAGTTGTCACAGTCAGTAGAAACTGCGAAATTACGTTCTCGGTAAAAACAAATAACCAGTAGCATAAATATTATTTACTTAGTTTACTGAAACCAAACACTGACTACACGCACGCTGTCACTCAAATCAATTAACATAAGTATGACTTGACCAAGCCTCCAGACTGCTTGATAAAATATTCATGTTTAAAAGACATTGACAAATAACTGTTTGAGTTATTGTAACTACACGAAAACGTTTCACTGCGTAGTCAACATCGACAACAACGGGGACAGATATTTGCCATTTCATATACATTTACCTTTCCCTTTATTTTGTATATTTCAAATAGGTTATAGTTTAGGTTTATTTAGTAAATTTATGCACGATAAAGTCTGTGTAAAATCCCAAAGTTAAAATATAACTGAATGGTTGAAAATAGGTTAGCTGTATTTATTAATATACTATTTTGTTATTTTAACAAATAGATTTTTTTTTTCATTTTGTTTCTAATAATGTATGTTTTGGCATGAATAAAATAAACGTAAATCATGTTACAATAATCAATGAGATAAAGCTATATATCGACATCGGAACATATAACAAATATATGATGTGAAATAGGTAATCACAAAAGACTAAGTGAGTCTGAGCTGGAACACGCGAAAAGAATTGGAACAAATTATGAGAAAGTTAGATTCTATGTATATTGCTTGTGTGGGTACACCGGTAGTAACGTAATTGCCTAAGCTCGTGACGTCAGATGTATCATCGCATGTCAGACACACATGGTGACTCACAGACAAAGACCCTAAAATTTGTATAGACCAAAAAATGTTATTGCAAAGCTATTAACGAAATAGGGTTTAGTCGCTCCAGTGGTTTTAATATATAAGTGATAATAAAGGTGACCAAATTGCGATTTTTCAATTATACCATACAATGATAACGACCAGTTAACTATTGAATAAAAAAAAACACATGATGATGTTACACTGTGAGATGCGCGAATGAAGTCGCAGAGAGAATTTTCGCGCGTTTTTGCTAAATGTGCTAGAATTGGTGAATTATGATTGAGCGTCATCTCTGAATTTTAAGAGACGCGAGCGGTAAAATAACTTGATCAGACGAAGTTAGAAGACTTGACATAATTATATATGTAATATATTGCTTGATTTTTCTTTGGTCATATTAATTTTTCAAAAGTATTGAATCCCTGTGCTGCCATATTGACGATAATATAATTTAAAACTTTGGGGTAGCTTAGCTCTCATGTTTTGTACTTATTCGTTTGAATTGAGCTTATGAATTTATGTCTCTGTGTATAATCTTTTTTTTATTGAAAAATCAGTGTTTCATTATTCTATTCAAACTTCCCTAACAACGTTGACCTGTGGCATATAAGGACCCATTAACAGGACACTGTCATCAGTATAGAGGTGATTTCCTCCGTTATCGTTGTTGAGATGTTCCAAACCTGGGCCATGTCGCCACTGATAGTTACGTTAGTTGTCTTCTTGGCGGTAAGTAACACGCTCCCTAATACATCTGTATAATTATACTTAATTATCCAGGATACGTAAAACTAATTAGCTTTTACAGTGGTTCAGCAAATAAGTTAATAATATGAAATTGTGTAATTATTATAAATGCAAGTAAGACAACAAAGACGAGACATCTTAAAAACTGTGCCGTAACTGGATGAATAATAGTGTTTAACAAATGTATAATGTCAGGGATTAATCGTAAAGAGTTACAAAGGACCACATATATCTGTTGTATAACAAGTTTTAAATTAGTGAACAGTCTGGTATTAGTGTAATTTTCATGTGTGAAATCGCTCGTTTTCTAAGCTTTCTTCGAAGAGTGTTTTTGTGCTCTATGATTGGTTGGTTTATTTCATACGAGGCATAGTTTTACCTCAATAATGTAATCCTTCGATCCTCGAATTTCAATTTCATTTAACGTCATGGGAAAACTAGGAATTATGATTCTACCGTCTCGGGGCGCTACATATATTTCGTCTCGGTTTAAAATGTTGATGATGTTATTAATAAGTGGCAATATGTTGTGAAATCTCTCGGTTGAAAATTTCATATTGTAAAAGTGACTGTAAGAAAGTAAAATGTAACTGCCCGATTTCCGTAACCATTGCAAAAAGTATGCACCATGAAAGTGCGCGGCCGCTTCAATCTCTGGTTGATTGTATTTGTGAATATTTCTAGGTATCATAAGTATTTCACATTCTATACAGACGTGAGCCTGAGAGTTTGGGTTTGGTGTTTTGGGTTCTTATATGATGAGTGTATATAGTATATGCATTTCTATAAACTATTGTAGATGATGTGTCATTGGTGGCTGCCCAGTGGTTTTGAATGAATTTGGTGATGAAACAAGAATTGTGCATTCATTTTACGAGCTATTATTATATGTAAATATAATTTACAGTTGGTTTGTGGTTTTGATGAAATGTCATTTTTTTGTCAAAAACACTCAAATAGACAATTTTGAACATGTTAACGATTCCTTAATACGCATGCTTAGTGTTGACGTCACATGCATGGTTTTCTTTGGAAATCTATTCCAAAATAATAAACTGACGGTCAGGGTGTTTCTCTCTATAATTTTTGTTATATGCCTCCCACGATTCATTAAATTACTAAAAAAACATAACTAAAAACATAACCCGCAAACTGTTTTGCCTTTTGATGTCACAGTTACAGACACTGTCATAGAGCTGGCCACATTCGCAATGCTACTTGAAGCTAGTGTATATCTACTTGGATGGGTGTCACTAGTTGTTGGCAGAATTGTCTCCGAGGAGAATTCTAAATGCGTTGGTTTGCAATAAACTACAATTACATGGATTCATATGTGTATAGTAATATATTTTATACCTGTCGTTTATAATTTCCGGGATTCAGTTTACTTGCAGTAACGAGGCGCTTGCAAGGTTTACAAGCTCGTATCCAATGTTGCGTGTTTTAATTTGTATATTGTTTGCTTGTAATTTGTTATTTGCTTCTATTTTAATAGAAATACACAAATTATTACGACTCTAAACAAATTCACTGTGCTTTTTACCGCTAGGTACCATGCCAATCCAAGTCGTTTAGAACACAGTTAGAAGGTCTTGGTGAAGGTGCGTACTTTACAGACACGATTGCTCTTGCATTATGTGTACCAGTATTATTTGTTACACTGTGATTACCCAAACAAACCAAATGCATATAGTCACTGCAAGTATACTGACATTATAAATCGTAAAATAAACGGCATACTTGTCTACATCAATGAAGTACAGATACGTGTCCCCAGCAATTTTGCGCCCAGTCAATCATTCAACAGATTGTCAGTTATCGAGCGGAGAGGAACCGTATGTGTATATTTGCATAAAACTACTATTATTCTGATTCCACAGCTGAGAAATGTCTCAAATGCCATTTAAACGAAAAACTGAGCTTCCAGGAATGTTTATCCAAGCCTGAAGGACCGGACAAGTATGAAATATGCCAACCAGCGAGGGTAAGTATCAAGTAGAGTGACGACATTTTAATTGCTCCCACTAACCATACATGATTTGAAAGGGCGGGGTGAGTGAACGATGAAACAGTACACCTAGGGCATTTAGAGCATATTTCTCGGTATGACGGAGCTTCGGATAGATTATTCAATGCTGACCACGGATATACATTGATTGATCGATGCTTTCTCTATGTTTGTGTTTCAGTATATGTAATGATAACTTTGCTCTTTTATTATCTCACAGCCGGAATGCATGTCCCAGTTATGGAATTGGAAAGGAGGGAATAAACTTGTATTCGCTTCAGAGTGCCAAGAAATAGAGGTGAGCGTTCAGACGATATAATTTATTGCGGAAAATATATTTTAATGTTTTGTGAATACACGTACTTGTATTTCCAAAGTAGTCAAATTTTAGAGTACGTGAAGTATACCCACAAACCGAACACCTTAACTAAATCTATTATACCTTTGCAATGACAACCATTCCCATGAAAATATGGAATATAATTATATCTTCAACACATGCACAACACGCCCTAACCTCACTGTACGTACCATGTACTTATATTGTAGGCATGCTTCCAGGAAAGCAAGAATGAACCTAAATCAAATAACTGTGACGATCCTCCTATTCATGTCGCGACAAAGTGCCGTTACTGTTGCAACGAGCAGAATGTCACCGTAGAACATTTCTGCCCCCCTCCCGAACTACCCGATGGTTAGTATATGGAAATATTTACTATCATTAAATTTCATTGAATTTGAATTTGACGAGTCTTGTTTAAATCTTCACGAATATTGCCACTACATTTACTAGAATTAATTGTAATGATTTGTATGTGGAATATCGTTATAATTGGTAGTTACTTGTTTATTTAATATTTCACACAATGTTATGGTCGTTTCATGTAACTAACGTAATTAAAGTTATATGTATTATCAGAGGTACATTACTTGGGGTTTGCAACTATGGTGACATGATACCAAGACCCCGTTTCAATCTCGCTCTCGCATAAGCGTTCCAACTCAGAAAAATGCGAATGCGCATGCCCGGCAAGGTAACTAGGATACTGGGATGTCCAGGTGGATCAAAATAGCTGCTCACGATATGACGGATAACTATATTTTCTGTACATTTCCGATGTATTATATTTTTTCACTATGAATGTGGTAATACATGTTTTATTACAAACCGCCTATGTCATGTCAGAAGGTCGTAGAATCAGTCTCGCTATCTACGAGATGAGACTTGAATGGAATCTCGACATGGTGTCACCGTACAGTACTATGTGCGTTGCAAACCCCAAGTAATGTACCTCTGGTATTATTAATACATACAGGTTTAAAAAATTACATATTATTAATACATACAAATTTAAAAAATTATTAGCCGGGGAAAAATATCTGGATTCTATTACTATAAGTGTTTTTAGAAAATCTCTCGCTTGTTTTAGAATATCTGCTCATGAGCTCATGATTGAAAAGGGTAGGGCATTGGGAATACCACTTGACCAAAGATTGTGTCCTCTTGGTTGTAATCTCATTGAAAACGAGTTCCACTTTCTATTACAATGCCCCAAATTTGAGGAAATTAGAACTCGTTTTATACACAAGTTTTACTATTGCCCAGCGCTTGAATGGAAATTTATTTTGCTACTGCAATCTGAAAATACACATATAATACAAAATCTTGCAAAATACGTATTCTACTCTTTACAAAAACGTCATAGTTTGTTGGAGGGAAATTTAACTGAAATATAAATTTAATTTGGTATTCATAGGTGAAGTATAAATTTGTAATATTCAGACAAGCAGTAGCAGTGATTATTCTTGTCAAACGATTTATTTATTTGTGTTACATTTAAGTGTGTACATTATGGCCTATGGCCAATGGTACTGAATAAATATATATATATATATATATAATACATACAGGTTAATCATGCTGCGATTAATAGTTCTTTCTGGTTGAATTTGACTGGGTGAAATAAGTTGCTAGTCACATGAAATGAAAAACGTCAGTTTGCATGTCAAGCTCCCATGATGCAATGGTAAAACATAAAGTATGCTATAACCCTATCACCTGAGAGCCAATCACATTATGCGTGTCATATTGGATTTCTTTTTTTAGCTTGGGAGCTTTGTAGCTGCTGGGGCGATCCACATTGTCGATCGTTTACCGGACGAAGGTTCACAATCGGTGGGGAATGTTTTTATGCACTCTCCAAAACATACCATGGAACGAGGAGAATCTCCGTAGAGGTGGACTATACCGAACATGGATCGCAGTTCCACATAAAAACGTTGCGAATCGAAGTAGCGGACAAAAATAGACCAGAGGTGATCCTAACCGTTGGTCCGAATGATGGCATTAATCCGTGTATCATTGAGGTAGGTGTAGTTCATTCATTCGTTCATTCATTCATTCATTCATATTTATTGGTCCGAATAGCGTGTATCTATTTACTACTGATGGTTACTGACACGGCGCTGTTTTAACTTCTAAGTACTAGCAACAATAAATAGTTATCATTTTGCGAGTTTCTCATTGTTTTCATTCATTGTTTTCATTCATTGTTTTTTTTTACGTAGCTAAATGGTGTCGAAATCGTTCCGATTTTTCCTGACACCATTGAACTTGAAGGCGTATTTCTATTGAATATGAATGCTGACCACGTAGTTGAAATATCGATGAAAAGACGTGACAGTGACAGGGAATACAATTTTGTTGTCCTATGGCTTCCACA